>NC_056531.1:5922200-5990866 GCF_019175285.1 Sceloporus undulatus
TGAGGACATCTGAATCCCCAGCTGATAACAAGTCCTCATTTAGCCAGGCTGCAAGCCATGTAGGACTTAATAGGTTAAAACTGATACCTTGAATTGGACCCAGAAAGTAACTAGCAATCATTCTATTATTTTCCATTATCAGAGTAACATGATCTCAATACCATGCCACAGTTAGTATCTTAGATGCTGCATACAGTACCAACTGGCGTTCCTACACACTCTTCAAGGGCAGCCCTGATACCACACAATGAACCAATCATGATAAAATGTAACTATGGGCCCGAACAGACAGGCTAAAATAAAGCTGCTTCAGATCACTTTGGAGGTATGCTGTTTAAATGCTGCATGCGTCCTAAGAGGCCGGAAGCTGCGCTAAAGTCACGCTCCAGTCCTAAGGACCGGAGCGCAGCTTTCATGCAGCTTCTGGGCTCTTAAGATGCATGTATCATTTAAACAGCATACCTCCAAAGTGATCCAAAGCAGCTTTATTTTGGCCTGTCTGTTCGGGCCTTGAGTTATGGATAAGGGTTCCCATGTCAGCTCAACTCAGGAATGGCTGCAGCTGACAAACTAAGCACAGTTATGCAAAAGCATTTCGCACTACTGCCACTGCTGTTCAGGGGTAGTGCAGAGTCAAGGAATATCCATAAACTATGCTACTCAAGGAGTATTCCAAAACTATGATGTTGACCTTTCAGTGGGAACACAACACTTTCCAGTTTCCTGATCACCAGAATGTCTGTTTTATTAGGGTTAACCACTTCCAGCCCATGGTACAACCCAACCATGAGAATATATGTGAATGTATATGTGAATGTATGGGGGAAATGAGAGCTAGATGATCCTATTCAGAGCCACATGCCAGCAGTGAGATAGTCCTCATCTTGACTGGCATGCAGCCCCTGATGTCTGGAACCCATGTAGCAAGTCATTCTAGTGTTAATCATCTTCCCTTGATACACCAACTGAAGTAACATCACTGACCTTACTCCTAACTTGAATCCTACCCTTAACAGTGGATTCAGATTTAGATATGTGTGCAGAGCCACAGAGGTGACTTGGACCTTGGTTAAGTCCTTTGAAAAATGGCTTACGTCAGCTCAGACGGATCCCAAGGCAGTTTGTTTTGGCTCAGGCCCCGAAACCCATGTCAAGATTCATTCAATGTTTCTGTGGACGTTTTCACACAATGAAAATTGGAAGGTTATCCGAATGCCAATCCGGGGTCATCCATGGGGTTTCATGTTATTTCGAAAGAGAATATCAAACAACGTCAGAGGCAACCGAATGGCTATCCAAACACAATCACAAATCATCCCCAAAATAGCTGCATTCGGAAAACTATCAAATTTGTAAATCCTTTTCCATTCCGAATTCACAGTCAATTCAAATTTGCACTGGTATGAAATGACACTCGAGTCCAGCCATGGGATCACCCCTGTTACAAACAAACTACAATTCCCATGATCCTTTGTTGTGATTTTCCTTCCTACTCCTGGCTGCCAAGAGGAAAGCAGTTGTTTATGAGAGGCATTAGGGAGGGGGGGGGGGGGGAGTAAAAATGTGGAGCCGAAGCATGCCTGCTGCCTCTTCCTTTTTTCCATCTACTTGTCACTTGGGGGGAGGGCCTTGGTCCGGAACTGTAAAATCTAGATGCGATCCTATCCTCCCCACGCATGCGCAAAAAAACTAATTTGCAAGGAAGAAGCTGATGGGTACATACTGATCTGATGAATTCATTCGCATTGGCACTGCTTTCTCTTTTGGATGGATGCTATGTTCTTTATTGCGTGTGATGAGCTAGTGCAGAATTTTGTGCATTTTTGGAGCCCACTTTCTCCTTCTTTCGGGATGGTGATACATCCCTCCCGTGTGAACAAGTCCTATGTGCCTTGTGAATGATTGCTATGAGAATGACAGGCAGCATAAAGGCGGCCCACAAATAGCAAACACCCAAAATCTCAAATGGATTATTGCCATGGTTCAACAGTAAGAAGAAGGTTTAAAATGAATGAATGAATGAATGAATGAATGAATGAATGAATGAGCAAATGGTGATACAGGAAAGAGTACCTACTCCATTAAAAATAAGGACTCCCTGAAAACAGAAAGCAAATGGCTAGACTAAAACTTTGTTCTATGAGATGTTTTTTGTTTCTTTTTAATTTCCATCCACTACCACCCCAGGTTTGAACTGATGCAGTCTACTCTATTGCCTCAGCACTCTACTAGCTCATCCTGTTGCCATGTGTCATTGTTTTAAACTATCTTCCCCAACCTGACAGCTTCTAGATGGGTTGGATTATGAGCCCATACAGACAGGCCAAAATAAAGCTGCTTCGGGTCACTTTGGAGGTATGTTGTTTAAATGCTGCATGCGTCCTAAGAGGCCAGAAGCCACGCCAAAGCCACGTTCCTGTCCTAAGGACGAGAGAGCAACTTTGGTGCAGCTTCTGGTCTCTTAAGATGCGTGTGTCATTTAAACAGCATATCTCCAAAGTGACGCGAAGCAGCTTTATTTTGGACTGTCTGTTCAGGCCCTATAACTCTTATCCTTTCTCAGCCATCATGGGTGAAAGGATTGTGGAAGCTATAGTCCAAAACCACTGGAGACTATCAGATTAAGGAAAGCAATTCAAAACAGAAGTATTTCTTTGGCAAAGCAGATTCCAATTGACTAGCTAACCCAGATTTGACCTTAAAGCTGTAATGTAAAAATGACAGTAACACCCATTACTCCTTTTTCACCGATTCCATTTTTTGGGTCAGTTCTTATGATGGGAGGTCTTCTTGGAGTTTAAAAAAACACACACAAAGTTTATTTGCTTATGAAAAACTAAGTGAGTTGACTGGATTTTCATTGTTGGCTCCTTAGGGAGAAAAAAAGCACCCTCTTTTACTTTACCCTAGACAAAGTTGTCATTTGCATTTAAATGAAGACATCAAAAGACAGACAATAATTCCAAAATTTACCTGCCCCACCTTGCAATCGCAGGAGCAAAAATTTGTTTCATGTTGCTATTTCCCTTTAATTCCTCTCATTTCAGCTTCATTAAGCTGTCAGTCATCGATTGCGTGCCCAAAATACGCAGCTAGAACTAAAGACTTTTGATTAGGCCTTGCCAGAAATTCGAAGCAATTGTACATTTGTGAAATATCACTTCTCCCCGCCACGCACAATATTATCATATGGTCTGCCACATGATTAAAAAAACCTTAGTCAATTTACCATACATATTTTATACATATTTATCACATGTATTTTAGACAGTAGATTAGATCTAAATATAGTTCCATTTGAGAAAAAATAGTTCTAAAGTGGCAAGAGCCTCATTGATGCCATCTACCTAGGCAAAGAGAAGCCACTACTTCTGAATTTCTCATGGGGGAAAATCTGGTTGGCCACAATGTAAAAAGATATAAGGGATATAAAAAAATATAGGAACAAAAAAGACTGACTTATGCTGGTATTCTCTGGTGGCTTCCCATCTAAGCATGGACTAGGGCTGATCCCACCTAGCTTCCAAGGTGGGAAGGTGGCATTCATTTTATATGTAACAGGATGTCCATTTATATATAATAGGGTGTGCTAGATAGTGTCAGGATCAAATTCCTCACTTGCCTTGCAGCATTGTCCAGAAGGTGGAAGAGGCAACAAGGAGATCAGCTAGATGTCCGTTGTGTAGCTATATGGTGGTGTCTAGAAAGTGCACTTGCTCTGTTGGTAGATCCAGACTGAGACTGATGTAAAGGTGGAAACTGTTCAAACTCTGGTGGAATGTCTTGAGTGTGTCTTCTCCATGAGTCCAAATTATGAGGATATCATCAACGTACCTCACATAGAAGTGATGTTTCTGGGTGCAGGAGTGAAGGAAGCATTGTTCTAGGTCGGCCATGAAGACGTTGGCATATTGTGGTGACGTATGTGTGCCGATGGCAGTACCATTAACTTGACTTATCGTATTTTCCTGCGTATAAGACGACCGGCCGTATAAGACGACCCCCAACTTTTAAAATGAAAATATAGAGTTTAGCATATACTCACCATATAAGGCTACCCTCCTCCTGAGTAGTGTGGCAGCCGGCTGTGCACGCGCACGCCAGCTTCAAGGGGCCTCCGGACGCCCCTTAGAATCCGGCACGCGCGTGAATGGCCGGCTGCTGGCTTCCCGGGCCTCTGGAGGCCTGAGAGGCCAGAGGCTCCAGAGCGCACGCGCCGGCTTCTAAAGGGCCTCCAGAGGCCTGAGAAGCTGGCGGCCTCGAGCGCGCACGCCGGCTTCTAAAGGGCCTCCGGAGGCTTGAGAAGCCTGTGGCCCCGAGAGCACGCGCACCCGGCCGCGGGGCTACCGAGCTCAACCCGGCATATAAGACGACCCCCGACTTTTGACCCAATTTTATTGGGTCAAAATGTCATCTTGTATGCCGGAAAATACGGTATATGTTATTACCACAGGTACACAACTGTACAGTTACACAATGGACATCTAAGCACTAAACTATATTGCAAACCCATTTAATGCTACATGTACTTTCCACCCTGAACAAACTACCAGATCCACAGTCTACAGCCAAGCCGTCCGACACAATTGCATCTGCTCAGACCCACAAGACAGGGATGCCAAACTCATGGAATTACAAGCCTTCAAACAAACAAACAAGGAAACAAGGAAAGACGTGTACCTAAGACTAACCTGTTATAGAACAGATGGAAATCGGGAAATGACAGAACTCCACTAGTGCTTGCATCCAGCTCCCAACTGAGAACACTCAAAAAGTATCATCAGTGAATCGCAACCTATTCTAATAATAATAATAATAATAAATTTTATTTGTATACTGCTTTTCCTTAGATCAAAGTAGTTTACAGACCAATAAAACCGTTACAACATCTCATAAAATAGATAAAATGCAAAATACAAATTATATAAAATCTAAAAAACAATCATTCAAGAGAGTAAGGCAGAGAGTCAATGGGATTGGGAGTGCACAACTTCATTTTTCAGCAGGGAAGGCTAGACAGAAGAGGAAGGTTTTAAGCCTCTTTTTAAATGTTTCCGGGGGGGGGGGTCATAAGATGGAGCTCCTTGGGAAGACCATTCCAGATTTGTGGGGCCGCCACTGAAAAGGCCATCTGGGATGTAACAACGTATTTGGAAGATGGGATTTCCAACAGGTTCTTCCCGGATGTCCTAAGTGTGCGGGGCAGATTATATGGGGAAATGTGGTCCCTTAAGTAACTCGGGCCCAAGCCATGTAGGGCTTTATAGGTGATAACCAACACCTTGTATTGTGCTCAGAAGTGAATAGGCAGCCAATGAAGATCTTTCAGAATAGGTGTTATATGGTCAAACCTGGATGCTCCGGTGACCAATCTGGCTGCAATATTTTGTACTAGCTGAAGCTTCTGGGCTTGGTACAGGGGTAGCCCCATGTAGAGCGCATTACAGAAATCTAGACGAGAGGTTACCAGAGCATGTACCATGGTTTCAAGATCCTTTTGGCCCAGGAAGGGTCGCAGTTGGCATATCAACCGAAGTTGATAGCAAGCACTTCTGACCTTCGCATCTACTTGAGATGTCAACTGTAGAGACGAGTCCAGAAGTACTCCTAAACTGCGAACTTCATCCTTCAGGGGAAGTCACCCCGTTCAGGACAGGTGGATAAATTTCCTTCCCCGGCCTGGGGAACCTATCACCAGTACTTCCATTTTCTCTGGATTCAGACTGAGTTTGTTTTCCCTCATCCAGCCCATTACTGACTCCAGGCAGGCATATAGAGGAGAACAATAATACTATCCTCCAAAGGACCATTCTGAACAATAATACTATCCTCCAAAGGATCATTCTGAACAATAATACTATCCTCCAAAGGACCTTTATTTGGCCACACGTTGTCTCCCTTCTCAAACAGTTACGTACCGACAGGAGAACATACAACACACATGTGGAGATGGGTACAAGACCTTGCCGCCAAGCCAGATATCAACTTTGATCACACATCTATTCAGGAAATGTAATTCCAGGACCCATTGACATCACCCACCATATTAGTTATTATCTGTCACCAATGCCCATCAGCACTCAACAGGTGAGTCTCTGTACATGTGAAAGGATATAGGAGTCTTAGTAGCTAAACATGAGTCAACAGTGTGACGCAGCAGCTAAAAAAGCCAACATGATCCTAGGCTGCCTCAATAGGAGTGCAGTGTCTAGACCAAGGGAGTAACAGTACCACTCTGTTCTGCTTTGGTGAGACTTCATACTGTGTCCAGTTTTGGGCACCGCAATTAAAAAAGGACGTTGACAAGTTGCAGTGTGTCCAGAGGAGGGCTACCAAAATGGTGAAAGGTATGGAAACCATGGCTATGAGAAGGGAGCTGGGTATGTGTAGCCTGGGGATGGTTAAGGGGTGATATTGTAGCCATTTTTAAATATTTGAAGCGGTGCCATATTGAGGATGGAGCAAGCTTGTTTTCTGATGCTTCAGAGATTAGGACATGGGGCAATGGATTCAAGTTACAGGAAAAGAGATCCTATGTGAACATTAGGAAGACCTTCCCAACAGTAAGGGCTGTTCAACAGTGGAACACATTCCCTCGGAGGGTGGTGGGGTCTCCTTCTTTGGAGGTTTTTAAACAGAGGCTTGATGCGCATCGCAGGGATGTATTTTATTGTGTCATCCTCTATGTCAGAGCAGGGTTGGACTGGATGGCCCTTATGGTCTATAACAACACTATAATTCTAAGATTTGAGTGTGAGGAATATTCTGCTGTACATGTTAGCTGGGGCTTCTGGAAGTGGTATTTCCAAAACATATAGAGGGCTAAATGTTCTCTGGCCCCTTTCAATAGAGATGCCAGAGTATAAACATGGGACTACTGTATATGCTCATGTATAAGTCTGGAAATTTTAGTCAAAAATTGACTCCAAGAATCTGGCTTGACTTACCCACGGGTTAATGCAAATCCTGTATTTTAATGCCGATAAAAATGGGAACCATCCCCTGGTGAAAGGCAAGAGCATAATCTGTCCTGGAAGCACTATTCTCTCATCCATTCAGTCTTTAGTGTGTTCACAAACAGTGATGCTTACTGGAATTTTGTAAATTCTTTGGCATTGTTTTCTTTTGCTTCATTCTTTAGATGCTTTGTTTACACGCCATTACATTTTACCCTCAACGTATCCATGGGTCAGATCAAAATCCACAATTTTGACCCCAAAACCTGGCCTCGGCTTATTCATGAGGTCGATTTATAGTCAAGTAATTACGGTATTACTTTCCATGACAGTCTTGAATTTAAGGGCAGAGAGGCATACAATGTCATGGCGTGAGAATATGAGGAATGTTTGAACAGATATTGTAGTGTGAAAACACACACATGGGGTTACTGTTTTAATTCACAGGCATCCACTTAGCCCAACGTCCAGCTCAGTTCCTAAAGATTTCACGACAGAGAAGAGATCTGAAGTAAGGACTTTCTCGTCACAGTTCGGCATTTGTCCCTATGCTGCTTTGGCTCTCTAGGCAGCAAAGCTGACTTGGTATCTGTGCATTTAGGCATCTGATATAAAACACTGTGCATCTTTTTCATTCCCTGGGCAGCCTTTCACTTGTCTCCTTTCTCCTGTTAAGAATGATGAGAACTTAACAACTGAAACAGTTTATAAGACATCCCAGCGCTGAAATTCCCAATGGCTTAAAACACATACACGCACACACAAATATTCACACTTATTTTTGCTTCGCTAACCGAAGGTGATACGAATAGAGATCATGCCCCAAGGAGTTGCAAGTATTCAGACGGTGTTCCTTGCTTGTATGTAGATGGTGAGGGGGTCGTTGTATAAGAGATTAATAAAGAATTTTGCCAGCAGATGGCACTCAGCTTAAAAGAACTGGGGGAGACCCATGCTCTCCAAAGACATCTACTAATCTCATCAAAATCAATTTTATATTTCTCAGATTACTTATTGATACTTGGTCCAATCTTAAAAAGAAAATCTGGCTCCTCCTCCATCTGCTCAGGTCAAACTCTCCTTTCCGGACAAGTACTACTCAAACCAACCTTTGAGCAAGAGAGGATGATGTAGAGACTAGTCATAATTGTCACCACCTCTTTAAATGGTCTAAATTTACTGATTTAGCAGTCTGAATGCTATCCTTTGTCCTAGCTAGAGTTGTTGTTGTTGTTGTTGTTGTTGTTGTTGTTGTTGTTGTGAGCCCTCAATCATTTTCAACTTAAGAGGACATTAAAGCAAACCTATCCTAGGGTTTTCCTGGCCAGATTTCTTCAGAGGGCATTTTTCTTTGCCCTTCTCTGAGGCTGAGAGAGTGTGACTTGCCCAAGGATACCCAGTGAGTTTCCATGGCAGAGTGGAGATTCGAACCCTGATCTCCACAGTTGTAGTCCGAGGCTCAAACTAGTATATCTCACTGTCTAGAGTAGACCTGTTCAGTCATTTGTAGAGGGGTACAGACCAAAAAGGGTGGTCTGCCCGCGCCTTGTTTTGCTGTGCAAGGAAGCTGCAGCAGACAAACCGTGCGGCTTCCTCGTGCAGCAAAAAGAACCCGCAAAAATCAGGTTCTTTTTGCTGTGCGATTGTGATGCCGCAGTGCACCAATGGCGCACTCGCGACGGCACAATGGCATTGCGATGCATAGACGCTAAGCGTCCATTGCATCAAAACGGCAGTGCCTGTCTATACAGGGCACCGCCATTTTGACACCCTCGTGACGTGCGAGGGGTGAGGGGCGTCTGGAAGCGCCGCCCCTCGCACGTGATGATGGCGCCCTATTGCGCCCATCTGTCCCGGGCCCAAGATTTATGTCCCATTGATACCATGAGTCTATTGTAGTTGGGACGATCAATAAGATTCAGACCAATAGTATTCTGAATGCAAGCTGAACTGGGAGTTGACTGAAGAACAGGATAAAAATGTTTCCAGCCACAGCTCGACAATGTGCTTGTGCTACAATTGTCATCAGCCTTCACCACATACTGAGCAGCTTAGTGCTGAGGCAACTCCAGCAAGACATACCCAAGACCAGTTTGAAACAACTATGTGCCACTGTGCCCCAATTATTTTTGTGCATGTTTTAACTCAGGCACAGAAGGTGCTGCTGCATTTTTAAAGCATCTCACAAAAGGCTCTGTACTGCAGAGGTACATAGATCCTAATCACTCCCCTATCCTTATCCCATCCTTAACCCTGATGGTGCGAAAGCCTTTCAAATTGTTGCGCTGACCCTGTCATTAACTGCCATTAACCCGTCATTAAAACTCCACTGTATTAACGTGAACATCCGTTAATACAAAATGCCAGTCAATGTTGCTTTAATGATGGGTTAATGTCAGGTTAATGACGGGATTAGCACTACTTCATCTGAAAGTCTTTAGCTCCATCACCATCATTTGCACCTCCCGGACAGGATAAACATAAATGCAATGTGAAAGTCCTTCCCGCAACTGTGCGGGAAGGACGGGACAGGGACGGGACGTCTCTCGTGTGATAATCTCCATTGTAAACCACTGTAGTGGTTCTCAACCTTCCTAATGCTGTGACCCTTTAATACAGTTCCTCATATTGTGGTGACCCCCAACCCTGTGCCTCGATTCCTAAGACCAATGGAAATATGTCTTTTCTGATGGTCTTAGGCGATCCCTGTGAAGGGATCGTTTGACCCCAAAGGGGTCGCAACCCACAGGCTGAGAACCGCTAACTTAGAGAGTGACTAGCACAATAAAGCGGTATAGAAATGTAAGTATTATCGCTATTGTTTTTGCTAAAGCTAAGGGGCACGTAACAAAGAATCTAAATGATGAAGCAAAGGAAAACAATGCCAAAGAATTTACACAATTCTAGCAGGCATAACTGTTTGTGCTCACCCTATAGGCTGGATGGATGAGAGAGTAGAAAGGGGATGAATGTTTCCAGGATATATTATGCTCCTACCTTTCTCTAGCGCAGTACTTAATGCTGACCCACGGATAACAGACAAAGTGCAGTATGGATGTTGACTCAGGGTTTTGGGGGGGTCAATTTTTTTCACTAAAATAGCTAGACTTATACATGAATATATAAGGTAGGTCTTTCTCTGGATCTTCCGGGAAGATCTGGAGCCCTCCATTTCTGTGCCAGAGCAGCTCTCCGCATGGGCATCCTACTGAGTTGCCTGGTGTATCCACTGCTGTCTCCTGTCTCTTGCTCTGAAGTCAAAATGAGATGCCCAGCCAAATGACTGTCACTTGACCTGCAGTGGTGGAAGACACACTGGACTGTCCCAGAGGAGGAACAGAAGGCCAGGCAATGGGGAAGGGGGGAGGTCAAGGCAATTCCAAAGCCAGGATACCAAACTGCCCCTAGAGTATACTGGCCAGTGCAGACAACACCTCTCTCTGTGTTTATGTTTGAGAGAAAGTGTTTGTGCAAGTGAGGGGGGAATACCATATACAGTACGCCCATGTTTTACACAGGTGTGCCATACGCGGCTTCCAGCATATGCTGAAAGTGGCCCCGGAAGAGCCCCTTGAGCACCACGAAAGAACTAATGGGGAATGTGCCCATGGTGCGCGCGTGCTGTTGTGCTGCTGTGTGTCACAGACACAAGCCCCATTAGTTCCAATGGGGCTCCAGCATACGCTGATTTCCCTTTATGTGGAGGGATCCGGAATGGATCCCTGCATAAGGGGAGGGCCCACTGTATACTCGACTATAAGTCGATCTCATGTATAAGTCGAGGGCAGGTTTGGAGGCCAAAATTATGGATGCTGATATGACTTGTGGATAAGTCGAGGTTAAAACTTAGGGGAATGTAACAAAGGATGTAAAGGATGATGCAAAGGAAAATGTTGGCAAGACCTTATAAAATTCCAGCAGACATTAACTGTGCTGATCCTAAAGGCTGGACAGATGAGAGAGAGAATATATATATATATATATATATATGAGAGTTAAAGTACAGTACTTACATTGACCCCGTGGATAAGTCAACCCAGGTTTTTGGGGTCAATTTTTGACTAAAACGTCTAGACATAGGTGAGTATATACAGTAATTTAAACATTTTGATAAGTGGTTCTCTATGCAGAACCTGGGACCCTCTTCTCCAAAAGCCATAGAAGATTCGAAAGCATTGGTTCCTCTTTAGGAACCCAAAATGAAACAATGTAATTTAGAACTCCACAATCCTGGCGGAAATACAAACCGGAAGAATTTGAGAATCAGCCCCAGGTCTGCACTTAATATTCTAGAGTGCACAGTGGCTGGACAAGATTGCAGACGTTGCTAGCATCTGATCGGTCCAGCTTCACAAACAGCCAACCTGAGCTTTCTGTTGAGAAAAGTCATTACAGCTGTATAATTATCACATCCCAGATGTGTTAGAAGCAGAAATGTTGATTTATAAAGATTGCACTGAGGTACCTATTTTCTCTTTGTTGATTCTTTTCCTTGCTGCTGGCGAGTGGGAAGAAAACATCAATTTAAGTCCCCAAATGTCTGTATCCTTGAGTTTTAATTATTTCTGTGTCAGAAGCAAAAAAGCTCCCATGGAAAAATAGTAATAATGGAAAATGGATTGCACATAAACATACCCTGTCCCTACTTGCTCCTTGGGTATCTAAGTGAAAGAAAGAAAATAGATCTGATGCAAAGTTGAAGGCTTCCATGGCCGGCATCCATAGATTTTTTGTGGGTTTTTCAGGCTATGTAGCCATGTTCTAGAAGAGTTTATTCCTGACGTTTTGCCAGCATCTTAGGATGGCATCTTCAGAGAATGCTGGCATGGAAGAGAGTGGGGTATATATGTACTGTGTGACCCTGGGTAGGGAGGAGTGATTTCCATGTTAATCTGTGTATTGTTCTGTTGTTGATGGCAAGCCCTCAGGGTGGGAGGAATTGCAAAGAGGATGCTGGGAAAACGTCAGGATTAAACTCTTCTAGAACATGGCCACATAGCCCAAAAAAACCTACAAAAATCAATAGATCCGATGTTAAAATACAGTCAAAAGGAATTTAGGAAGTCACCTTAGCAAGTCAGTCCACCTCAGTATTTGATGGGCAAAGATTTTCAGGGCTTCAGGCAGACTCTCTTACCCATAAACTGCAACCCAAACCTTTTAAATGCAAATGTTTCATGGATCACCATCCTTGAACCAGTAGCGTTCTGGACTATGGTGTCACCCAGTGCGGGAAACGGGGTTACCAAGCAGGACAGGAGTGGGGCTTCAGACCCAGAAGGGGCAGGCCTTCAGACCCAGAGGAGGCAGGGCTTCCACAAGTAGAGGGGCAGGCTCGGCTAGGCTGAGCACACGTGTGCGTTGCCCACTCTTCCTTGCCATGGCTTGGTTTTCCTTGGGAGAACCGGGCCACAGCAAGGAGCTGGGCTGATCATGCGTGCCCTCGCGCCCCTCCTTGCTGCAGCCTGGTTCTCCCCTGAGAAAAACTGAGCTGTGGCAAGGAGGGGCAGGGGGCATTTCTTCTGGTTTGGGACCCAAGGCAGCTCACAAACAATATAATAAAATTAACTAAAACATAGGAGTTTATCACACTAGCAAGATCTGGCAGGAAAACGGGAATTTAACGAGAGTTAAGTTAAATTCGAATTTAAACAGAACTTGCAAATTCAGAAAGTTTATCACCAGTAATTACTGCTAAAATGAAATAGCACAAAGTGAATCCGCAGTTAAAGCGGAGGAAACCAGCAGCTTTTAAATTTGGTTTGTTCCAAATTTAAAAAGCTGCTGGTTTCTTCTGTTTTAACTGCGGATTCACTTCGCGTTATTTCACATCCACTGCAACGTCGTATGATAAACTTGGGGCATTTCCTGGTTATCTTTGCATTGTATCACGTTTAACTCCCATTTCCCCACGGGATCTCGCTAGTGTGATAAACTCCATAGTAATGGAATTAAAACACAATTAAAATAGTGCTGTTTTAAAAGTATACATTAAACAATATAAGCTCATTATAAACAATCCAAAAACAATTTAAAAACTGTACAAAAACTAGAGTGCCCACCCCATAAAATGCCTCTCTGTAAGCAATGACTCATTAAAGGCCTATTTATTTACAGCTGGCCCTTGGTATCTGTGGGGCATGTATTCTGCCTCCCCCCCCCCACGGAAACCAAAATCCCCAGATGCTCATGCCCACATTGTCCCCAATGGTAGTGCATGCACAAGGCTGCATCACCATTAGGGACATCCCCATTGTCCCATAGCAGCACGTGCATGTGGCCGCACTGACACTGGGGACAAAAGAACTTAATGGCAGTCAGCTGTACACACGCACAAGTACGGGACAACAGGGTCTGTCCCTAATGGTGCCATGGTCACGTGCGTATGCCACCATTGGTGACAATGTGGGCTTGCCATCCTTGGATGCTTGGACCTGTAGATGGCAAGCCTGCAAATACTGAGGGCCGATTGTATTTATTTATTCATTTAATTTTTATGCTGCCAACTGAACAGTCTTAAAGAGAAAAGCCATTGCCTGCCCATGGAATGAGAGCCGAGTGGGGGCCAACCTAGCCTCCCATGGAAGGGAATAGAAACCTGCTATATTTTTTACTTGAGAAAACACTTTTCTAGGCATCTGCAGGTCATCTAGCACATCTCTGGTCAGGCTCTGTCAGAGTGACCACAGAATCGCGCTGGAGGACCTACAGATGCCTAGACAGAACATATTTTTCAGTGGCAGGGGCAAATAAAGTAATCCACACATAATCACCTCCGCAAATGTGGAGGGACAACTGTAACAACTCACTGTGGTCTGTACATTGCTACTCAGTAAGCCCACCCCCAATGAAAACATATTTAACATTCCTCCATCCCTTTCCGGAAAGGACTGATTTGCATGCAAACCACAGAGTCTTTAAAGATGTCTTTTGTGCTATTTGGGGCTGACAGATTTATGGAAAAATAAGTTGAACAGAGGAGGGGGAGTCACTTTGAACTGTAACTACTGCTATCTCTAGAGTAGTAATTTGTGAAAAATTTAACTCCAGGGTGGGGATTTTGTAATGTTATGATAGAGCGGGTGGAAAAAGTGGTGGGGGGAGGAAAGAAAAGGCATATGTGTATTCATCTTACATTTACCTTTTTATCTGTGCCTACCATTTTGTCTAGTTAAATGTCAATGCTTTAAATCCAGCACTTGCCTCATCTTGAAGCTGGGTCTTTCACTTAACCTTCTCTACTCCCCCACCCCTCGAAATGCCCTTAGTGAAATATGAACAGTGTCTTGAGGAGGAAGCTAGAGATGCAAGATAATGCATGGGGAAGGGAGGAGAAGGATGAGGTTCAATAGATAATGAGGATCTGGGGGCAGGAGCCCATAAAGGTAAAGGTAAAGGTAGTCCCTTGACATGAATGTCTAGTCATAACTGACTATAGGGGGTGGTGCTCATCTCTGTTTCTAAGATAAAGACCCAGTGTTGTCCGACGACAGCTCTGGTGGCCATCATGACTGCACCGAACACTGTTACCTTCCCACTGAGAAGTGGCACCTATCTATCTACTTGCATTTGCATGCTTTCGAACTGCTAGGTTGGCAGAAGCTGGGGTTAGTGACAGGAGCTCACCCCATCATGCAGCACTCAGGCCTCATCCTGCCACATCTTCCAATCATCATAACTGGTGCCTTAACCACTAAGCCACCGCATCCTTGGAGCCCATAACGGAACCAAAAGTCGGTTGATCACAAGTGCTCTGGTTTCCACAACAAATTTGAACACCTGAGACCTACGCTCTAAGGCAAATATGAGGAACCTCCTCCAGTCCAGGGACCAAATTTAAAGAGTTTATCAGGGGCTGCATTCATAAAGACCTTAGGTTCTTACCACCATTAAGTAAGATCTAGGAGAGGAATTTCAACCTATGTGAATGGGGAAAATGGGGCAAGAGCAGGGAAAACACCCAGTGATGGTGTTAGGCGACAGTGGGGGTTCTCTCTGGGGAAATGTAGAAGGCTAAATTGAGACTCCATAACCTGGGATTGCCCAATGCCCACTTTAAGGGCACCAGTCTTTGACTTGTGGCAAGGGAGGGCAACCTCTCAGAGATCTTTAGGTAGCTGTTAGTGTTAGAAGTGGTGGAGAAACAGCCATATTACAAGCAATCTTTGGGGACACTGGAAAGGTGGAAGCTCCTCTCAAACCACGATGATACCAGCACCAGGGTCACAATTTCCTTGCTGAAAGAAAGAAATTGGCAGCATGAGCTTTCGTAGGCTTCAGTCTATGAAAATCAAATGCATCTGAGGAAGTGGACTAAAGTCTACAAAAGCTCATGCTGCCAACTTCTTTCTTTCAGTTAGTCTCAAAGGTGCTACAAGACCTCTCTACGTACTGATTCTACAGACTAACATGGCTATATCTTTGAACATTTCCCTGCTGTTATGAGTGCCTACCAAGATGCCAATAAGAACACACATTCTCTGCATTCTCTGAAGATGCCAGCCACAGGTGCAGATGAAAAGTCAGGAATAAACTCTTCTAGAACATGGCCACATAGCCCTAAAACCCCACAAAAATCTATGGATGCTGGCTATGAAAACCTTCAACTTCACAGATCACACATTCTTTGCTTTTACTGGTTGTAGAGAAAAGGAGCCTTAGTGAGAAATGCTGAGGAATGGGGAAGGTGAAAGCCTATCCACTGGTCCATCTAGCTCTGCATTGTTTATAACAGGCTTCTCAAACCTGATACTCTGCAGATATTTTGGACTGCAACTCCCATCAGGCCCAGACAGTATGGGAAGTGATTGAGGATGATGGACGTTATAGCCTCATTCACTGGAAAAGACTGGTCAAAAGACCTGTAGTAACTTTTTGAATTGTTTCAGTCATATATCTAATGTTTCAAAGGTTTTCCCCCTTTCTACATTGACGTGAGGCTGTGGTGGGTTGCGATCAAGACTGGACTGTTCTATATGGCCTTGGGGTTTTAAAACTGCCTTCTCGGTACATTTGCTTGCAAATATATAATGCAGGGGAGAAATGGGCTTGGGGAAAAAATAAATCATTTAAATCAATCAGTTGATATCATTTTTGCTAATTTGGAGAGAAACTTTGCCTGAGCCACAACAGTCTACCGGCTTTGATGAATTTCTATGTGTTTGTTTGCTCTAGGACCTGGCTTCAGCCCTCTGTTCCGAGTCCTGGTTTCCAGTTCCTTTCTAAGATAGACCTAAGAACACTGTAATTCTGGCACTCTTTCAGGGTAGCCATCAGATGAGATGTTTGGCATTGAAAAAATTGTTGCAAGATTTTTTAACAAATATTAATAATCTTTTTCTGATTGGATGCTGTGTGTGAGAGAGCGAGAGAAAGAGAAAGGGAGAAGGAGAGAGAGAAAATCTTTTATTGCTCTATTTCTCCATGGCAATTTAAGACTGTTTTATGCCTGCTGTTTATATTATTTGCTTTTTATGTAGTTCTAATGTTTTCTCATTGCATCTGCATACCACTTCACGAGGGCTTGATCTCAGCTGAAAAGCATTTGAGAAACTGAAAAACAAACAAACGGATACCAGTACTGTGACTCTGCTCCTCCGCATAGAGCAATTAAAAGAACGATGATTAAAGTCGGAACAATAATTCAATCAGTTGGTGACTCTGGCTACTGCTTGTAATCCAGAGGAAATCAAATTAATTCTACAAGAAGGATGAAGTTTGCTTAAGCAAAGAGTAATTCCAGATCTCCAGGGGTCCGGCTTACTCGCTGCCAAATTATCCCATTACACCCTTGTTCAAATCCATTTTGGGAAGATTGTCGGGGCTTGTGAATAAATCATTTCAAAAACGGTTCTAATCCTCCAGAAAACCCAAGTGGTACTATCCCAAGACAAAAAGCAAACTGAAATGCATGACATGAAGTCAAGGAGGTGGCAATCGGACATCTTCTCTCTCTCTCTCTCTCTCTCTCTCTCTCTGGGGTCACCATAACAGAAAAAGCAATTTTTTTCAGATGTGAGCAGATACGTAATTAAATCTGTTGATGTTCTTTCAGAAAAGGCCCTTGTTGGGACATCATTCTGCTAGTTGGGCTAGTCCCCTGTGCTCCAGAACAGAAACATTGCTGGCATTCGTCACCTGCAATCTGAAGGCTAAAGTGTCCAGGATCCAGCAGGGTGAGGAAGAACTGCATGGCCTACACAACATGATTCAGATGTTACTGCTGGAGCAAGATAATGGCAACCACTGGGGAGAACAATGGATGGGGCAGGCAGTTGCAGGGCAACCAACAGATCAGGAACACCAATTGACTCAGGCTATTCAACCTTTTGCCTGCTGGTCACCATCCACCAGCTCCTGCTGGTTCCCAACCACCCCCTCCTATGGGGCCCCCTCCCAAATTATCTCCTCTGCAACCAATGGGGCCAAAGTGGCAATGGCAGGCATCCGGCATCTGGGCATAACTTTCATAGAATCAAAGAACCTTTGATGGGAGTGTTGAGAAACTTCCTCATCCAAGTTGCTGGATTTATTGCTGAGTGGGTGACAACTATCCTAAATGAGCAGTCCAAGGTAAGGCTGGAGGAAGAGGTATCAGACTGGTTGGTCTAAGACTGAATGACCTGCAAGTGTTCATAACCAGCTTGGGCGCTAGCTTTAAGGACCCTTTCTGCCAGGAAAAAACCAGTATCTGTTTGCTAACACTGTGACAAGGGGTGTAGCAGGTCACGGAATATGCAGAGGAATTCAGGCAGTTGGCTGCACAAATCCCAGACTGGACGGAAGCCACAAAAACCCAAAACTTGCATCTGGATATCTTGGAGTGGGCACTGTCTCAGGACAACCCTGTCACTTTAATGCACTGGATGCTCTTGGCAGGGGAAGGAGAAATGGTGAAGGAGACAGTTAAGTATATCAGACAGAGGCAAGGCCTAATTGCCAAATCCATGGGCAAGAAGAGCCAACTAACTTGCCCACTCCACCCCCCCCCCCAGCATGAAGCAGAAGGGTTTATCAGAGCTGAGTGTCATGCCCAGCCAAGCTGAGGAGGCTGAGTTTGAACCCCAGGTGAAGGTGGAACCAGAAGCCAAGCCAGGCCCAGAGTCTGTGACTCAGCAGCCCAGCCTCCCACCAGCAGAGATTCCAGGCACAGAAGATATGGACAAGCAGGACAATGAGGTACCTACCCTTAGCCAGCGGAGGTCTGAAAGGGCATGCCTCCATCGACCCAGGAGGCTTTATGAGAAACGCTCAGCAATCAGGAGGCACCTGTGATTAGGAACTGAGAAATATAAACAGGTGCAGGACACTCAACTCCTTGTCAGAGCTTATCTGAGCTTTCTGACCAAAATATGTTTCTCTGACTCCCTTGGACTTTGTTGCCTGAAACCTTGCCTCCTGGACTATGAATTGATCTGGAACCCTTGACCTTTGGACTGCCTTGCTGACCTGTCTTTCTGGAACCCTGGACCCTTGGCTTGCCTGACCCTTCTCTATTGGCCACTGCACTGGTACTTTGACACTGTACAGCACGCCCGTGCCATACGCAGGCGCGCCATACGCGGCCTTGAGCATACGCTCTCAAGCCGCGGGGCGCATGCGGGGTGGAAGGGGCGGCGCGTCCCATTCAATTGAATGGGCGCGCGCGCCTTTTGCGCCCTGTGCGTGCCTGTGCCGCCGCGCCGCCACACACAAGCCCCATTGTTTCCAATGGGGCTCAAGCATAGGCGGAATTTGCCTTATGTGGAGGGATCCGGAACGGATCCCCCGCGTAAGGCGAGGACGGACTGTACTTTGCTGCTTGTATTTGCAAAGACCTTTTGTTTTAGTTATAAACCTCTGCTAGGCTTTATCAGCAGTCTTGGCAGATTTCTTGGACACTGAGAGGGAGTGACAGATGTGTCTGTGGTTTTGTCTGCACTCTAAGGAGAGGCTGCTGGCTGCCTCAAGAAGGGAATGGGTCTTTGGGTGATGACAGACAAAGGAACCTCTCCCATCTAAAATGGGTCCCCAAGAAAAATAAAGGCAGCATCAGCAGACTGAGAGCCCGAGGCATGGGGGCAATCCCAGGATGGAAGCCGGTAGCAACCAAATTGGATGGAGGCATCGATGCTGCCCATTATAAGAAGATATCAGAAAACTCTGAAAGCCTGTCTTAAGGAGCAGTGAAAGACAGGCTGAAGATTTGGTCAGTGGAAGAGTGCCCCTCTTGGTCCAGGTTAAGCTGAGAAACCTTCAAGAGTGGGGAATATGGATACAATCGCTGCCCTAGACTCTGGATGCACACAATGCCTAATGAATCCTGCCATGACTATTAGACTGGGACTGGAGGTGTTTGATTTAAAAGCCCCCAAGAATGTTGAACAAAGGGATGGGATTGCCATAGGAGGGACCTCGGTTAAAACTAAAACTACAGCAATGCTACTGAGGATGGGAGAGCACTGGGAAAACAGTCAGTTCATGCTGGCACCTACCTCTAACTACCCACTAATCCTGGGAGAGGATTGGCTTGATTTCCACGACTCCCAATTTAAGTCAAAATTGAAAGAAATTGGCTTTCTCAATCCACCTGGACCGCCATTGAACTGGAACCAGGAGCAACCCCTTCCCCTGGCTCGATTTGTACTCTATGACTCCCATGGAAAGGAAAATGCTGCAGGAATTCATTGACAAAAATCTGGCCAGAGGGTTCATATGTCCTTTCACTTCCCCAGTGTTTTTTCGAGAAAAGAAGGATGGGCCATTGAAGACAGTCATGGACTATCAAAACAATACCACAAATAAGTATCCTATCAAGGTACAGGTTTCCCCTTTGGCAAGGTTGTCAAGTCATAGTCGACAGTAGGGGTGATCATCTCCATTATGAAGCCAAAGAGCCAGTGTTGTCAAAGACAACTCTGTGATCGTGTGGCCAGAATGACTACACAGAATGCTGTTACTTTCCCACAGAAGTGGTAACTATTTATCTACTTTCACTTTTAGATGCTTTCAAACCTCTAGGTTGGCAAAAGCTGGGACTAGTGGTGGGAGCTCACTCAGTCACGCAGCACTCAGGCCTCGAACTGCCAACCTGCCGATCTTGCAGTTTTCAGAATCAGTGACTTAACTGCTGAGCCACTATGACACCCCTTATGTAGAACATGTGGAACCATTTGGCTACAGGCAAGGTGTTTCCCAACCTGGACCGGAGGATTGCTTATTTTCAGTGCAAATAAGGGGGGGGGGACCTAAAACTGCTTTCAATAACCCACTGGGGGGAGCTTTTTGGTCATGCCATTTGGACTTTCAGAGTTGGGGGGCAGGAGTTTTTATTTCATGGAATTTTATACGACCTCCTGTTTGAAGGGGACCCGGCATTTCATATTTTCTTCTTTGATGATTTCTCTGTTCTTTGATTTCTTATACATGTCTTCTTCAAAATGCAGCTCATTGGAAAGTTCTTTATACCTCTACCCTGGTTCGTGAGACACCTCCCCACTTTCCTCCTCACTAGAACTATCTGCACCTTTAAGAAAGTTCTATGCATCTTGCAACTCCTTTCCCTTTGAGCACTTCTGACCATGGGATCTCACCCAATATTTCATTAAGCTTACTGATTTACGGTACCTGACTACATTTGGCTTCCCCGTTCTTTTGTATAACAAATCCCAAGGAGATGCGGTCATGCCCACTCTCATTAACCATGCTTTGTTTATTTTACACTCACAGGTGGGGAATAAGTTCAAAATTTTATCTCCGTGGGCATGCACACTGGGCATTTATGGTGATTCTTCCCATTCTAAGACTTTTTTTGGTCAAAATGCCAAGAAGGGGTTATCTGAACACAAAACATGTGGCGTTGAGTGCAAAATACGTTTTTCTGCATAGCCCAGCATTTGTGCAAAAATACCATTTTGGCAATTGCTGCTGCTGATGGAAGCAAGCAGTGGTCTTTTTAAGCCACTGGAGAGACCAAAATTCTCCTGGCGCTTGACAATGTTTTTGATGGAGTGCCTCGCCACATCTAGACTGTTGACTCGGCGCATCATTAATTGAGGTTCAAATCCTCTTTCCAGCACAGCTTTAATTAATTAGTAATGAGGTTAATTTTCGATTTGTGTTGATTGCACTGTAAGCAAACCTTCCCATTCAATGAATGGTTAAAAAAAAGAAGAAGAGCTGATCAATAGACATCCTGCCAGGAAAGGGGGGGAGGAAAGAGAACAAAATGAACACTAGCTGAGAATTTACACAGATAAAGATCAGAAGAACAAATGTTTTGCTTGTCTGTAAGGGGGGTGAGAGGGAAAGAAGGAGGGAGAGAGGGAGAGCACTTCATTTGGCTGAACGACCAGCTGGCCTGGCCTTGTTTGCCAGCCACCTTAATTATCCTGGAAGGAACAAAGCCGACTTATCAAGCAAGCAATGTGAATCCTGCCAGAGAACGAAGGCGTCCTGGCCAGCAATATGGAAAACCTTAGAGACATTCAACATGGGAAGAAATAAGGATGATGGTTCATTTCTAAGCCCAGTTAAAGGAGCGACTGTTCCCCACAGTCACTGCGGTGGGAGGCTGATTGTCACACTGTGAATCATAGAATCATAGAGCTGGAAGAAACCACAAGTGCCATCTAGTCCAACCCCCTGTCATGCAGGAACTCACAATCAAAGCATCCCTGATAGATGGCCATCCAGCCTCTGTTTAAAGACTTCCAAGGAGGGAAATTCCACCACACTCCAAGGTAGTGCGTTCCACTGTCAAAGAGATCTTGCTGTCAGGAAATTCCTCCTAATGTTGAGCTGGAATCTCTTTTCCTGTAGCTTGCATCCATTACTCCAGGTTCTGTTCTCTGGAGCAGCAGAAAACAAGCTTGCTCCAGACTCAATGTGACATCCCTTTGTATTTAAACAGGGCTATCATATCACCTTTTAACCTTCTCTTCTCCAGGCTAAACATCCCCAGCTCCCAAAGTCGTTCCTCATAGGGCATGCTTTCCAGACCTTTCACCATTTTAGTTGCCCTCCTTTGGACACGCTCCAGTTCTGAGTTTAAATCTGACTCCGGTAGGAATTTCGTTGGGTGACCACATTACTTTTCCCTCCTCTTACTTCGCAGGCTTGTCTGAGAACACAATCAAGGGGAAGGAGAGATCTGTGCTGCTATGAGCTTCTTAAAAGACAGGGAAAATAAAAATGTAATAAAACGTTTCTGATGAGAATAATACTAGCAATACTAACAGGCTTAACACCATGAACGAGACCTGAACAGCTTGGGACTGTCCTCTTACACATATCCCTGCACATCTGCTCAGGTCATCAGCGCAACTGCAACATCCCCTTCTAGTTCAGTGTTTGCCAGCTATCAGTGTGTATGGGGCTTTACAGACAGCCGAAAAGAGTGGCTTTGTGCTGCCCCTGGATGTGCAGGGTTGGGGACTCAGTAACCGGACGCCACACACCCCCACCTGCCAGGAACCCCCCCCCCAAGAGCTTCTTTTGCTGGTGCTACAGGAGCACCATAAGGGTCACGTCAAGCCCTCATGATGCTCGAGCAACATCATCATGGCGCGCTCCATGTAAACAGTGGTGTGCCAGGATGGGGCCCACAGCACATGGTAGGGCTTGGGAGCATGCGGACGCTCCGCTCTGCCGAGCCCTACCTTTGGCTTCAAACCAACGCAAAGTGCCGGTCTGTACTGGGCCTAAGTAATAGCTGAGATGCTTTTGCCCCACTAGTAAGTAAACAGGTAGCAATAATCCTAACTATACCGGCATGTTGGCCTCAAAATTATCATCAACTGAATAAAAGGAAAGCGTTGAAAGGAAATGGCTCAAAGAACCTTTCTGTCCAGTCACAGACTACAGAGTAAAACAGGAGAGAGAAACCAAATTAGGGAGAGGGCATTCTGTTCCATATCCTCTGAACAGAAATCCACCTATATCCACCAACAGTACTTCAAAGGAAAACTGAAAACAGTTCTTACCATAGCCAATGGCAGAACAGCGATGAGATCCTTCTGGCTTACGTAAATCTTGGAGATGCCAAGGTCAGATGTTCTGTCTCCCGGATATTCAACTTGCCACGTAATAAGCTGAGTCCCTGGCAATTCACTGAGATCTTCAATTTCAAAGTCAATCTGCAGGATCTCAGACGGAGGGGCACTCATACTGGAGAAAGAGAGACGGAGAAACACATTTAGGGGGTGGGCAAGCCAACTACTCTTGTCACAGTTATTCTTGTTTTCATTATTCATTTATCAGTTACATTTATATCTTTCCTTTCCTCCTATTGTGCCTAAGGCATCAGTCTCTTCTTTCCCGCTTTATCCTCACATCCCTGTGAGGTTGGTCAGTCAGAGAGGGAGAGGGAGGGAGGAAGAATGACTGGTCAAAGTGTTATGCAATAGTCGGTGTTTGAACTCAGTCCAACATTCTAGGCATCACACTACCTCTGTTGCTGTTTTGTAGCACTAGCAGTGTGCATTGTGCTTTACAGAGAACAAGAGGCTTGGCCGTTGCCCAAAAGGGCTTACAATGTGAAATTCAACACAAAACAACAGAGGAAGGGAAACAAAGCAGCATGCTCAGGCTTGGTGACAACCATAGATTGTAATTCTATACTGAGTGACCCTGGAGTAAAAAGGTAAAGGTAGTCCCTTGACATTAATGACTAGTCGTAACTGACCGTAGGGGGCGGTACTCATCTCTGTTACTAAGCCAAAGAGCCAGCATTGTCGAAGGACTGCTCTGGTGGTCATGTGGCCAGCATGACTGCACCAAACGCTGTTACCTTCCCACTGAGAAGTAGTACCTAGCTATCTACTTGCATTTGCATGCTTTTGAACTGCTAGGTTGGCAGAAGCTGGGACTAGTGACAGGAGTTCACCCCATCATGCAGCACTTGGATAACTACCAACCTTCTCATCTTCCAATCATCAGAATTGGCATCTTAATCACTAAGAAACTGCATCCCACCCTGGAGTAAGCTCCACTGAATTTAATAGGAGTTACTTCTGAGCAGAAATGCATAGGTTTATAATGAATGGCCATAGGAGCCAAAGGATTGAAAGTGGAAAGCTTCATGGAAAATGTAGAGCTTGAGGAGGGATTTGAAAGAAGGAAGATATTCCAGATGATAGGTCTACTAGCATAGGGGGCAGCAAGATTTGTAGTATCTTGCCGCTAATGCAGGAGCTGGGAACCTTTTTACTTGCAGATGTTTCGGACTTCACCTCCTAGAACCCTGAGGCAGCATTGCCAATAATAAGTAACCATGGGCCTGAAAAGACAGGCCAAAATAAAGCTGCTTTGGGTCACTTTGGAGGTATGCTGTTGAAATGATGCATGTGTCCTAAGATGTCGGAAGCCATGCCAAGGCCATGCTCCAGCCCTAAGGACTGGAGTGCAATTTTGGCGCAGCTTCTGGATTTTTAACATGCGTGTGTCATTTAAACAGCGTACCTCCAAAGTGACCCGAAGCAGCTTTATTTTGGCCTGTCTTCTCGGGCCCCATGAGACATGTGGTCCAAAACATTCAATAGGTCAAAGCTCTCCTCTCCACATAGCCATTGTGTGGAATTCTCCCTCCCTCCCTCTCTCTGACCTCTCTCCAGCTTTTCTGTAAAAAAAATCATCCCCTGATTCCCCTGATTCTTCATTCCTAGTTCCCAGCTTGTAAGGAGACTTTACATTGGCTAACACTACCAGGTAAAATACACAGCCACCCAGTTCAAGTGATAAATGGTGTGGCTACACATATACATATAATCATAATGAGATGATTAGTTGAGATGTCAAAATGCATTTTCGAGTGGAAAAAATTACCCACATTCACAAATCTCTCTGTATTTGAGAGGGAAAGAATACATGGTTTTTAAAAAAGAGAGAGAATGCAGGAATACATTAGGAATACTTAAGCACCTCTATCAGGTGCTGAACTTCTTAAAAGTAGCTCCTTAAAAGTTCAGAGTAGATTCATTGCCCCCCTGACATGATGATCAATGGCCATCACTGCCCAGCACTACTGTCTTATTTGTCACCAACTGTAGTCTATGGACAAACTTCAACACCTGGATGAACAAGACTACATGTGAAAGGGATCTAGGAGACCAAATAGACCACAAGTTGAACATAAGTCAAGAGTGTGATGCAGCATCTAAAAAAGTCAATGCAATTTTAGGCTGCATCAATAGAAGTATAGTGTTTAGATCAAGGGAAGTAATAGTGCCACTCTATTCTGCTCTGGTCAGACCCCACCTGGAATATTGTATCCAATTCTGGGCACCACAATTCAAAAAGGACATTGGGAAACTTGAGCATATCCAAAGGAGGGCAACCAAAATGGTGAAGGGTCTGGAAACCATGCCTTATGAAGAAAGACCTAAGGAGTTGGGCATGTCTAGCCTGGGGAAGAGGTGTTAAGAGGTGACTTGATAGCCCTGTTTAATTATTTGAAGGGATGTCATATTAAGGAGGGAGCAAGCTTGTTTTCTGCTGCTCCAGAGAACAGGACCCTGAACAATGGATGCAAGTTCCAGGAAAAGAGATTCCACCTCAACATTCGGAGGAACCTCCTGACAATAAGGGCTGTTCGACAGTGGAACACACTTCCTCAGAGTGTAGTGGAGTCTCTTTCCTTGGAGGTCTTTAAACAGAGGCTGGATGGCCATCTGTCGGGGACGCTTTGATTGAGATTTCCTGCATGGCAGGGGTTGGACTGGATGGCCCTTGTGATCTCTTCCAACCCCATGATTCTATGATTCTACGATTCAAGAGCAGCCCCACATAGAGACCCTTACTACAGTAGTATAATTTGGAAGGTACCATCATGGGCATCTGTCTGTTAGGATGTTCTTTGTTTTAATTTTTGAAAGCAAACTCATGCTAGGAAAAGTTTGATGAGAGTCATGCACACACACACACAGTGTGCATGAGAGAGAGACCCTGCAAATTGTTTCCACTTGACAGCCGAGTATCCTTGGCAGCCCAAGAGTTACCAACCCTGCGTCACCGCAGTATATTGTTCATTTTTTATATGCCATCTTTCTCTGGCATGATATCACAGAATCCTTTATGGCTCAGAAATGATTCCCAGTCAGAAATACAGTGACAATGGAGAGATTTAAGGGAAGGAAGCAACATGAGGCTTAGAGGGCTCGATCTTGTAAACCTTCTCATAAAACCAGCCACTGTGTAGGAAGCTGAGCTGTAAAGATTCAATGGCTATCCTTGCCAAGGTGAACGCTAGGGAGCCAGTGGCTTTTGAAAGGGAGGGAGGAGGTGTCTGACTAATTTTTTCCTCTTGTCTTGCAAAGAGTTTGGAAGCATCTTTAGATTACTGGGGTTTTACTGTTCTCTGAATTTGGGAATCAAAGGGAACTCATTGCTCCGAGCTCTGAGCCAGGTGGATGTACAAGAGAATCTGAAATGGTAATGACTGGAGACTGGCAAAGGAAGTCTGAATTTGAGGAAGAAATAAAACAAAACAAAACCTGATGTGGCCCCGAAATGAAATCAGCAACACATCAGGCCAAGATCCTGTTCAGATATCAGAGGGGTTTAAATCTCCTGTGAGATATTCAGGAGGGTGCCAGCTGTTCCTCTACATAACCTGATGGCACATGGTAGTCTTTCAGCTACTCAAACTGAGGCTGTGTAAAGTGGGATGGTGGTGGTGTCGCACAAGGTACTAGATACCTCCTTTTAGAATGATCCAAGAAGTATATACAGTGGAACAGTAATAATAAATAATAAAAATTTTATTTATATTTCCCACCTCTCCCTGCAGATCGAGTTGGGATTACAACCAAGTAAAATACAAACAGAAAAATAAATCTTAACAACACTAAAATTCCCACAAAATTAACCCTCATAATACAATGTTAAATGCAGAATACACAATTACAAAGCTAAAAATTTAAATTCTCATCTTAATCAACAATTGGGTTATAGAGGTGGATAGACTGTTTACACAGAGTCAGATGGAGAAGCCTGCCAGAAGAGATCCATCTTAATAGCTTTCTTAAAAGCATCTAAGGTAGTAATACGATGGATCTCCTCCGGTAGGTCATTTCATAATTTTGGAGCGGTCGAGACAAAGGTCTTCTGGGAAACGGACGCCAGTCTGGTCTTAGGTTCTTGTAGTAAATGCTTCCCAGTCATTCTGAGAGTGCGGGGCGGACTGTATAGGGAGAGGCGTTCTCGCAAGTAAGAGGTTATGCCAGTGTGGTGAGAGCCAGAAGGTGTGGTGGTTTGAGTGTTGGACTTCAAGTCTGGAAGACCAGGGTTTGCATCTCCATTTGGCCATGGAAACCCATTGGGTGATCTTGGGGAAGTCATGCCCTCTCAGCCTTAGAGGAAGGCTCTAAGCTGCCTCCAAACAAATCATGCCAAGAAAACTCCCTGCAATGTTTTCTTTAGGGCCACCATAAGTTGGAAATGACTTGAAGGCACACAGCAGCACATCTCAGTGTGTGTCACCAACAAGACTCTCCCCAGACTGTGATCCAATGAAATAGTCCATGTCTGGACAAGTCAATGTATGTGCGTTGGGAGCCCCATTTTGTGTCAGTGTTGGAGCAGGATGGGTGTATGAAAATTTTAGCAAAACTCAAAATTAAAGATTAAATAAGAAGTATAGTACATTGGGGAATTATTCAATATGCTTAGCTGCATCCAGAAAGAAGAACTGAAATAGTTCAAGGGAAAGCTAAAATATCTGATTTTTAGGTAAAATGTAGCATTTTATATGCAAATCAGAAAGATATTCAACATCCATCAAGGTACTCAATTGGAAATGAAATTAAATACAAATCATAATAGGAAGAATTATAAAGATATGACCCAAGACATCAATAGATTTATTTCCTATTTTTAATTATAAAGCAAAAGGGGAAAACATATTAAATATGATAGCCTCTATCAAAAATTAGATTTCATCTTAATGTATTTTCATCTGTTTTTTTTCTTAGTCTTTTCTGTTTGTCTTTCTTGTTTAGGTCTTTGTTTTAGGAAATTTAATATTTAAAAAATAAAAAGTAAGGGAAGGGAAGGGAAGGGAAGAGAAGAGAAGAGAAGAGAAGAGAAGAGAGTAAATGGACCAAAGCTCCCTTTTATTGAGCAAAATAATCTCACTGTTAATTACTTTTCATTGTGTCATGCCCTGCCTCCAGGACCCTGGGATGGACTCTGAGAATGAAGACTCTGGGCCCAAACAGACAGCCAAAATATAGCTGCTTCGGGCCACTTTGGAGGTATGCTGTTTAAATGATGCATGCATCCTAAGAGGCAAGAAGCTGCGCCAAAGCCATGCTCCAGTCTTAGGCCACTTAAGATGCGTGTGTCATTTAAACAGCATACCTCCAAAGTTACTTGAAGCAGTTTTATTTTGGCCTGTCTGTTTGGGCCCCTCTGATACAGAATGTGAGAGCCCAGAGGATATGCCATGTCTACAGCCACAACAGCATTGTCCTCAGCAGCCATAGGAGCAGAGGTCCTAGCAGCCACAACCCTCAGAGGAAGATGCAGACTTACCAATACCTACCCCAGCCAAAAGATGTCAGGATAAAGAAAGTTGCAGACACTTGGGACGCATATATAGAAAGCACGCCACAGTTAGGGAGCACCTGCAAGACCACAGTGGGCTAGAAACAACCCAGACTTGCCTTGGATGAATGCTGCTGACAACCCACTTTTCTTGACTGAAGCAACACTCGTGTTGTGTTCTCTGACCATTTATCTGCTTGTCTTGAACTCTGCTTGGACTCTTGACCGATCAACTGGACTACCCTTTGGACTGCCTGTGTGTACTGAACCATGGATGACTTGGACTGGACTGGACTAACTCTGCTTTTCAGCCAACATCTTGGTGAGCTCTGACTCTCTCCCTTTAACTCCATGGGATGCTGTGCTTTTATGCTGAGAGTTTGGTTTGCTTCCCAAGATCAAAACACATTCTTTAATTTATCATGCAAAGACAAACTAAGTCAGGACTTGCTAGAGATCTTGCCCATATTATTGGACCTTTATACAGAGCAGAGGGAACTCAGCCATCAGGATGCTAACATCTACTATCTTCTGCTATTCCCAAAATTCAACCTGGCTTACTTCTGCAGTATGGATTGCACCACAGTAGCTACACACCAGTGCTATAAGACAAATAGAATGAAGCCAGTTCTATATTTACCTATGCTCCCAGGTTTCAAGAACCACAACAGATCACAACTGGATGGATCAATTGATCTGCCATTGTTTTTGTTTAATCGGCACTAAAATTTGCATTTAAATAAGTGACAGATTTTCTGTGAAAAGTCAGGGCCTGGACAGACAGAACAAAATAAAGCTGCTTCAGGTCACTTTGGAGGTAAGCTGTTTAATTGATGCATATGTCTAAGAGGCCGGAAGTCGCGCCAAAGCCATGCTCCAGTCCTAAGGACTGGAGCGCAGCTTTGGCGCAGCTTCTGGTCTCTTAAGATGCATGTGTCACTTAAACAGCATACCTCCAAAGTGACCCGAAGCAGCTTTATTTTGACCTGTCTGTTCGGGCCCTTAGCTTCTCAAAATGCAATTTTTTTTCCCTCACCAAACATGGAATTTGAGTTGCAAAATGCACTGCAATATTTGTGAAATATGAAATCCAGTGGATAAACCAGTCAGCAAATTTCTGCAGGAGTTATGGATCACATCAGCTCATGTAGGAATATGTAGGGATATAATTCTTTAAGTTTTCATAATACAAACATACTGTACCATGCCTGTACTCATACCAAAGGCATGAGATGCCTGCCCACACCTGACTAAGGAAGCCACCTTTTACTTACTGTATATATTGCCTAAAGTGGAGTCCTGGGGCTCCATGTCGCCTACAAAAGCTATTTTTGTCACTCTCAACCCCTCCAGACAATAGTAGACTTCCAAACCACATTTGATTTTCTTTTCTTTTTTTCTGGCATTTAGATCAACGGTGAAGGCTCCCAGAGGATGCCAGAGGACGAAAACTGGTCCCTTGACCCAGCACAGTTGTCCTCTGCAGTCTACACTGATTCACAGTATGTCTCAAGGGTTTTAGACAGGATTCTTTCCTAGTCTTACCTGGGGATACTAGGGACTGAACATGGTACCTTCTGCATGCAGAGTGAATGCTCTGCCGCTGAACCACAGCCCCAAAGTCCCTAGTGGAATTCTCTGCAAGTGTCAGCTTGTTTCAAGACTCTGTGAGTCTCAACTTGGTTACAGAAAGCTGCCTCCCCACTGAATTGGTCTGTTTAGCTCAGCAGTGTCTACACCAGGAATAAGGAACATACAGCTCTCCAGATGTTGTTCAACGACAACTCCCATAAACTCTAACCAGCATAGGCAATGATGAGGGTTGATGGGAAATACAATCCACGAACTTCTGGAGGACCACAGATTTCCTGACTCTGGTCTACTTCACTTGGCGGCAGCTTTCCAGGCCTTAAGACAAGTGTTTCCCCCTTCCCTCCCATATCTGGACATGTCAGGGATTGCATGCAAACTGTATGCTCTACCACTGAACTACAGTCCCCCCCAAAAATTATGTGATGTGGAAGTTTTCATCTAATGTATGGAATGGAGTCTACATATGCATTTGTCAAGGAAAGCCTACGCTTTCCTGCCGATGTCCATGTTCTACATGTGGATGTAATGTCCCAGTCTGCTTTATATTTTAAAATTATATTTCAAATTACGGTAATATGATCATTATATATTGTATGTAACTTTTAGGAATCCAGAAACAAAGGAATTGGTTAGAGATTGTTCCATCTAGCCCAGTACTGTCAACTCTGACTGCTAGCAGCTTACCATGAGTTCTCCCCCTCCAGCGATGGGAAACCCCTAGTTTCCTGGTAGTCTTCTATCCAAATACTAACCTGGCCAAACTGAGCCTCTAAAATCAGATGAGATCAGGCAATGCGGTCAGCAAAGGAGTCAGGTCTTCATTTGTTCTCTTCATGAGTCTCTCCCTTTTGTCTGCTTAGTAGTCTCTTCCGCTCAGACTCTCCTGAAGCCAGACAAGGCTCAGACCTGTGCACTTTCATAGCAACACTCTATTCTCTGGGGGAGAACATGGAGCTGAGTGTTGAAAACGGCTGTTTGCACACTGATGTGTGGAACATGTTGTCAGTGATGCTCACTGAGGTTGACCCTCTATCAGGATCATTCAGAGAGAGAAAGTGGGAAGGAAATCTAAGCTAAAAGAATAGGATTATAGAATCATAGAGCTGGAAGAGACCACAAGGGCCATCCAGTCCAATTCCCTGCCATGCAGAAACTCTCAAACAAAGCACCCATGAGAGATGGCCATCCAGCCTCTGTTGAAAAACCTCCAAAGAAGGAGACTCCACCACTCCTGGAGGCAGTGTATTCCAGTGTCAAACAGTTCTTCCTGTCACAAAGTTCTTCCTAATGTTGAGGTGGCATCTCTTTTCCTGGAGTCTGCATCCATTGCTCTGAGTCCTAAAAGTTTATCGCACACCTCCCCCCCCCCCATTATGGGAACAGGAAGGGGATACTCAGGGCTGTGCGTGACCAGGAAAAAAACCGATTTTATTGCACAGCAAATCGTCCTCAAAAGGGCCCCGTTCCATCCCCTGGCACCAAGCCACCCCCATTTAGTGCTGAGGCGCGTTAAATGCTCTGGTCGTAAGTCTTTTGACCGAGGAAAATGGTGCCCTTCAGCATTGAATGGGGATGGCTTTGCGCCGGGGGATGGAACGGGGCCCTTTTGAGGACAATTTTCTGTGTGATAAAATTCATTCCCCCCCGGTCACATGCAGCCCCAAGCGTCCCCTTCCAGTTCCCATAACAGGGAAAACAAAGTGTGTGATAAACTTTCTAGTATCTGGAAGAGCAGAAAACAAGCTTGCTTCATCCTAAATATGACAGCCTTTCAAATATTTAAATATGGTTGTTATGTCACCCCTTATCCTTCTCTTCTCCAGGCTAAACATCCCCAGCTCCCTAAGGTGTTCCTCATTGGACATGGTTTCTAGACCCTTCACCATTTTGGCCACCCTCCTTTGGACACGCTCCAGTTTCTCAACATCCTTTTTGAATTGTGGTGCCCAGAACTGGACACACTATTCCAGGTGAGGCCTGATTAAAGCAGACTATTACTTCCTTTGATCTAGACACTATACTTCTATTGATGCAGCCTGGAAAAGAGCCCAAACTAGATTATACTGATTGTGTCTATGGGTAAGCGCTCCTGCTGGAGGGCTGGTTTTTGCCCTGTTGTTACCTATGGCCTGAGCCAGTCTCTTTCACAGGCCTGGTGGAAGGATGCATCCATCCAGCCCCTGTGTCAGGTGGTCTCTCTCTATCTCTGTGTGTGACCGAAGTGTCTGTGGCAACATGGGATCTCTAGTCACTGAAGGCACTGGAACATTTGCTCATATTGCGCTATTGATAATCCATCCCTGGAAGAAGCTGTGAGACTTGCAACAACAAGAAGGAGGGAACTAGAGTCTTTGTCAAAGTTACCTTTGTTGTGTGAAGTCAAAGGCTTTCATGGCCAGCATCCATAGTTTTTTTTTTGTGTGTTTTTCGGGCTATGTGGCCATGTTCTAGAAGAGCTTATTCCTGACGTTTCACCTGCATCTGTAGCTGGCATCTTCAGAGCTCTGGGTGTCTTGGAACAGTTTCTAACCATAGCGATTTCCAAAGTGAAGTCAAAGGCTTTCATCGCCGGCATCCATAGTTTTTTGTGGCTTTTTCAGGCTATGTGGCCATGTACTAGAAGACACCCAGTGCTCTGAAGATGACGGCCACAGATGCAGACGAAACATCAGGAATAAACTCTTCTGGAACATGGCCACATAGTCTGAAAAACCCAGAAAAAAACTATTACCCTTGTTGGTTTATGGGGTGGGTGGGTGCGAGGACTGGCATGGGACTATTGTCAGAGTCTTCAAACCAAGTCCAAGTTCTCTCTGATGTGACTTGTTACTAGAATTTTAAAAAATACATCTCTCATCACAATGTCCTGTGTGTTTCATGGACTTCCCCCTCCATACCTAAAATCTACTCATTAAAAAAAATAAATTCACACATACCATTCTGTTCATTTTGCCCAAATAACATGTTGCTAGCATTTTTTCCCCCTTAAAAAAGAAAACCCTTCCTCTCCGCACCAACTCCAACATTAGTGGAGCATTTAGAATAACATAAATCCTTTAGTGCAAACTTCCCTTCCAACCAGAGTCTTGTTTTATAGGGCTCTGCCATCACCCTGAACATCTCCTGATGTGATAAATCCAATGGTAATTTGCCACGTTATGTGAAGGAAATGATAAATCAGCACTGAATTTATTATGCCCAATCTAATAATAATGCAATAAATTATTCAAGCAAGAGTCAGTAAACATCTAGTCAGTGCTTTCAAAACTGCTCAGTCATGAAGCAGGACAAATTGGCGTTGCTGTCAAGTTTGGAATACACTATAAGACCATGTTTCTTCTTTACTGAGACCGTAAGACCAGGAGGAAAGTAGAACCTGATGTAAGAAAAACAGGACCGACTAAGCCTGGTATCTACACTGCAAAAATAAAGCAGTTTGATACCACTTTAACTGTCATGGCTCCATCCTGTGGAATTCTAGGATTTGTAGTTTGGTGAGGTATTCAGCTCTGGTGCCTCACCAACCTACAAATCTCAGAATTCTGTAGGAAAGTCAAACCGCTTCATTTCTACAGTGTGAATACACCCTTAAAGGTGGCCTTAGCGTTACTATGGGGTGGGGGGGGGGGGAGGGACAAGTGTACTACAAAGAGTAGAAAACCCAGGGTTTTTGCCCAGCACATAACTGCAGTTATTGTTATTGTGTGCCTTCAAGTGGCTTCTGACTTATGGCGACCCTAAGGCAACACTATCATGAGGTTTTCTTGGCAAGATATGTTCAAAGGAGGTTTGTCATTGCCTTCACCGGAGGCTGAGAGAGTGTCACTTGCCCAAGGCCTCCCAGTGTGTTTCATGGCCCATCTGAGAACTGAACCCTGGTCTCCAGAGTCTTAGTCCAGTGCTCATACCACCGTGCAACTCTGGCTCTCCATATTCCAAAAGAACGACATATCTGAGTTGGGTTCTTTGCTTCTCTGTTGTAAAACACAGGGCCAACTACGTTTGTGTTATGACACCATCATACTTTAAAAATACTTTTTAAAAATATGGATGTTACAGTGTTTGAACAATGCTTGCCCCTGAAGTTAGTGTCAAGTACAAGCGTGACTGGAGCAAAACCAAGATGGTCTCTGTTTTCTACAGTATGGTCTTTTATAATAGGCCATGGAGAGTCCTAGGCATATACACTCATCCCTCCATATTTGCAGCTTTGATATTTGAGGATTTGATTATTCACGGATTTGATTAATATGTTCTCTCTAAGAATATCTAGGTCCTCCGGTGCAACTCTATGGTCAACTTTAACCAAAAGTCACACTGAAAGACCTAGAGACTCCTAAAGTGAATACTCTACTAGGCATTTGTAGCTCCTCCAGCGCAGTTCTATGGTCAATGTCTGTCACACTGCAGGACCTAGAGATTCCTAGAGAGGTGTCCTCTCGGGTAAAAACATGGTGTTGTTGTTATTTGCAGTTTTTCCATATTCACAGGAGTCTTGTGCCCCTAACCCTAGCAAATATGGAGGGACAAGTGTATATTCAGTGGTGTGACTTTTCAGAACCCTGAAATGGCCTACTTTCATCTTACCTGGGCTCCAGCCCTGCCACAACATCCTATCCTTAGCTCACTTTATGGCACCTGCATTTGGAAGTTGAGCAATGCAGCCCCAATGGGTTGATAAAATGACCTCACAAACATTTAACTGTACTCTTAAATCCAGAGCAAGAAAGTCTAATAACGTAACATCGTTCCTGTCCACATCTCCAAGGTGAGAATCATAACCTAATTCCTCCTTTTACGAACTGATTATTAGCATCCATATTCTGCTTCTCGGAGGAATGAAATTCATTCTACAATGAAAGTGCACATCGAAGGCCATGCCGTATTTTAAAAAAGAATCATATCTAGCAAAGATGTCCACAGGATTGCACCCAGCATATAAGAATCTTTACACAAAGCACATGTAGTGCCTACATTGTGAAATAGAGAACGCTCGATCAATCAATTAATTTTATTTGATTTATAGCCCTTTTAACACCAAAGCCTTGAGGTAGGTAGACTATAATCAAAGACATCCCAAGGACATTGATTAAACTCCACTGCGCATTATTCCACTCATTCTTAGTCACCAAGAAATCAATCAAAATTGAACAAAGAATCATAGAATTGGAAGGGACCACTAGGGCCATCCAGTCCAATGCCCTGCCATGGAGGAACACACAATGGAAGAAATATACCTTATACTGATGACTGGTCAGAGCATGGGAAGAAAAAAAGGACTTTTGGACTACAAATCTTAGTATCCCCACCATGGCTGCTGGCCATACTCATTAGAAGAATCTGGCAGGTTTAGTGAAAAAAACATTCCAGGCTCTGAAAATCCCCAGATCAAGAGTGACAATGCTAGATTCATGCATTTCTTCATGGGATGCTTAGGCAGTTCCAAAGCTAACAAAATGAATTTCAACATGGAGAAATGTAAGGCACTGCACTTAGGGTGGAAAAATGAAATGTAGATATAGGATGGGCGACACCTGGCTGAACAAGACTATATGTGAAAGGGATCTGGGAGCCCAAGTAGACCACAAGTTGAACATGAGTCAACAATGTGATGCGGCAGCTAACAAGGCCAATGCAATTTTAGGCTGCATCAATGGAAGTACAGTGCGCCCGCGCCATATGCAGGCACACTATACACGGCTTTCTGCTTACCCAGAAGCTGCATGATGATAAAAACAATGTCGGGTATGCTTTGATTGAGATTTCCTGCATGGCAGGGGGTTGGACTGAATGGCCCTTGTGGTCTCTTCCAACTCTATTATTCTATGATTCTATGATTTAGCCTTCTCTGTCAAAAGAGTTCTGGTGCTACATCAAATTATAAATCCCAAGATTCCATAGCGCTGAGCCATGACAGTTAAATCTGCATTAATTCTGCAGTGTGGCAGCAGACAAAGTCTGGGTGATGAGTTACAGTTGTAAACCGCTTAGACACTGCTTAAGCGGTATGAAGCAGTATATAAATGAAGCTTGTTTGTTTGTTTGTATGAGAATATTTCTGCTCTGTAAATTCAGTTGTACCCTTTTGGCTATTAACTAGTTTCCAGGGTGCTTGCAAATCAACGTGCTCAGAGCAATGTGGGCAAAGGTGATTTTAGAAGCATGGTGGCATCAAACCAAATGTTAAAAAGACATAAATAAAAAAATAATAAGAAGAAAGATCAACTCCTAAAATCCCCAGGAGATTCCATAATAAGGATCTCTTTCCCCAGGCTTTGCCAATCCCATTTCCAAGGCTGTCTGCCCTCAGGCAAAACCAATAGCTGCTGATTGTTGGCTCTAAATAGAAAACTGCCACCTTATTTTCCACTGAGGTCGGTGGCAGAATTCCATTTACAAGCCACCGAGGGTCATTGAGCTTTCACTTGGTGGACTGCTTTCAAACACAGCAATCTATTTAATCAACGCCATGAGTGTCCACTGCACCTTCCCATTATAAAAAATGTCAACAGTGCTTCAGGTGTGCTGAACAATAATGGAAGCAAATAAACTCAAATGGCTAGCAACTCGCAACACACGGGGCACAAATTGGCAATTTTTACAAACCAGCCTTGCATCATCATCATTTATGCTTATGCTCCTGGAAGGTTTAGTTGTTGGTGGTAGGCACCTGGTGGCATGTGGACCAAATCCTGCCCACAGATGGTCCAACTCTCTTAAGTTCTTTGAGGGGATAAAAGTTAACATTTTATCCACTGCCAGTCGCCGCACAGATGGATTTGAGTAAAACAGTAAAATACCAGAAGCACATGGGTTGCCTCTGCCTAAAGGCTGACGTGCTTGGAAATTGCTCAGTTTGTTTCATAACATTGTGAAACGGCAGGTTTCAGTGCTGCGCTATCAGTTCTGTGTAAGAAAGGTATTGGCCCCAAATGGCCAACAGCATTAGCAGAACCTGGAAGTTTGTGATGACGTATCTGCCTCTGGTTTTGGACTCAGAGCTCTTCAGAATTTTGTGACTGTCTCGCTTGACTCGCTTTCCAAAGAGCCACTCTATAACCACCCCGAGGTCACCCTGGCTTCACTTTTTGCACCCCAAGATCAAAAGGAGGCAATCTGGTGCACTCCAGGTATTTTGGACTTCAACTCTCATAGGCTTTTTTTTTTACACTTTTCTTTCAAATTCCACTGAAGTTAGGGGCAAAGGACCCCCGTGAATGTGGAAAAAATGAGAATAACAAAAACACTATGTTTTTACCTGAGATAACACCTTTCTAGAAAACTCTAGGTCTTCCAGAGCAACTCTGTGGTGAACATATGCTAGATATTGACCACAGAATTGCACTGGAGGAGCTACAAATGCCTAGTGGAGCATTCTCTCTGGGAACCTCTAGGTTCTTCAGTGTGACTTTTGGTTCAAGTTGACCACAGAGTTGCACTGGAGGACCTAGAGATTCCTAGAGAGAACATATGAATAAAATCCGTGAATAATAAAATCCTCAAAAGTCAAAGCCGCAAATGTGGATGGACGTGTGTATAACCAATGGAGGGATTATGAGAACTGTAGTTTAAAACATCTACAGAGTATCAGGTTGCCACATCTTTCAAGAATTGCCTGCCAGAGAGGTCTAGTCAGCCCCAGGTCTTGCTTTGAGTCCTCTACCAGATAAAGAAAAATGGAAGGTAGAGAAGCAAAACAGGGCTTACTCAAATGTAGCCCCTGAGGTGATGACTTAGGGGCTGTAGAGATGGGCGGCATGTAGCTGCCCCTTTACTGGCTGGATCGGGGCTGCGACCACCTCATGCCATGGTCTCGATCTGGCCACTGGAGAGCACAAAAAGAAGCCACAGAAAGTGGCGCGAAGGGGCACCATAGCTGCAACAGCGGGGCTTTATGACCCCCCTTTGGTGCTGCGCCATTTGGACGCGTGCCATGTAGACCAACGTGTGCCAAAATGGCACCCTGGGGGTGGGGCTAGGGCATCCAGAGTGCAGACACTGCACCCTAGCTCCACCCACAGGCCCCGAATTGTATTGCCCCAAACATCTGAACTGGCTTCACTCCCCATTGGGGAAGATAAGGGAAGACTGAAGATAATAGGTGCTGAGATGCTTTTTTCTGACCCCACAGCTCATTCACTCTGCTGCCCCTTTTCCCTTCTCAGAGGAGGTAGAGCATCAGAGCTGGGGAGAAGCGTCACTCAATGCCTCCACAGTGTAGACAGAATGGCTTGGCATACCAAATCCAGATTCCCAGCCCCTGGGCTGTTTATGTTTCAGCTTGTTTAAGAACACTTTGTATCACGTTTCATCTAAATGAAATCTCAAAGTGATTTAGCAACAGAAGCAAATGCAACAAAGCCAGATAATAATAACCTGCTAAAAATAACTATGTAATAAAAACAGTAAAATCCATTGCTAAAAATGAAACATAACTAACCATCTTAACAATCAGGAAAATAACCAGGAAAATGCCTGTGCAAATGAATATGGACCTAATTGGCCATAAAAACACCCTGCATCGCAAGCCTACCAAATCTCAGTGGGGAGCAGTGGTGTCACTAGGGGGTGCGAGGTATGTCGACTGCACCAGGTGACATGCTAAAGGGGAGGGGGTAACACTATAGGAGCTTATCACATGGGTCCTGGAGTACGGGCCCGGTGCAGAACGGAAGGGAGCAGGGAGGGAATGGAACGGGGATGTCGCCAATTTTACCACTGGGGGAACATTGCGAGAATGCCGCCGATGCTGCCAGAAGTCCCCATTCCGTTCTCCATCCATTCTGAACAGTTCTTGAAAATTGGCCTCTGTGGGAAGGATGCGGAACGGAACGGGGACTTCTGGCAGCATCGGCGGTATTCTCATGATGTTCCCCCTGTGGTAAAATAGGAGATATCCCCGTTCCATTCCCTTTCTGCCCCCTTCCGTTCCGCTCTGTTCCCATTCCCCAAGGCCTGTGCAATAAGCTCCTATGTTTTCTTTAAGGTCCCAAATGACTAGAGGGGGGAGAAACCTTAAAGCATCTTTGGGCCCGAACAGACAGGCCAAAATATAGCTGTTTCGGGTCAGTCTGAATGTATGCTGTTTTAATGACACACACATCTTAAGAGGCCAGAAGCTGTGCCAAAGCTGCACTCCAGTCCTTAGGCCCGGAGCATGGATTTAGCATGGCTTCCGGCCTCTTAGGGTGGATGCAGCATTTAAACAGCATACTGTACCTCCAAAGTGACCCGAAGCAGCTTTATTTTGGCCTGTCTGTTCGGGCCCTTAGATAGTGTATGGATGTAGGAATTCTTATATACTTGTCCTCATTTGTCTGATAAACTCTCCCCACACCTAAAGGAATGATTTTCATATCATGTAGTCATTCTCCAAGGAAAGAGAATAAGATATAGAGAGATACAGATGATTCAAAGACAGTCAAATAAAAATTAAAGACATTAGGGAGCTAGAGTTTTTTTCGTAAACAGAGAAGATAAGTATAGTTATCCAAGAAGTAATTTCGATGTTCAAGTAAATAATAATATAATAGCTATTTTAATTAATAATTGTTTGTTTGTTGGATTTTTTTGTTGTGAGTTTGTAATTATGTTAATGTTATATGTATATAGGTATCTTTAATAAATGTATTAAAAAAATAAAGGGGGTAACATCACTGCTCCTCAAACACTTACCTTTTGGCAGAAACGGGCTGTGGCATTCACCTGCTTTCCCTTAAAATACTTTAAGTGATGGACGGAGTGGGGTGAAGCTTGGTGGGAGGGGAAAGGAGAGGCCACAGAATTTTTTAAAATGAAAATTTCAAATTTCAAAATTTTATTTTTTAAAAAATATTTTTTGAAATTTTAACTTTTTTTATTCCTTTAAAATTTTCTTTAAAACATCACATTGTAGCCAAATCTTCACTATGTATATGTAGATGCATTTAGGTTGTGCGCATGATATTGTAATTTGAAGGCATCACATTTAATTTTGTTAGTTGTTTATGTCACAACTATTAGCATTACATTCAGTGGTATACGGGAATTCCAATGTACGAAGAACGTTAGTGCAAAAAAGCATTACAAAAGATTCTGTACGGTGTGAAATGGGTGGAGGTCAATGGGGGGGGGGGTGACACCATGATTTACCACACCAGGTGACACCAACCCTAGTGATGCCACTGATGGGGAGATGGTAGGTGCCACAACATGGAAGGCTTTCCTCTGCACCACAGCTGAATGGACCCCACCAGGTCACAAAATTGTAAGCAGAGCCCCTGCCATCACCAGAGTGTGAAAACAGAGGCAAGGGAGGCATATGAGAAAAGGGGATCTCTTGCGGTAGAGTTAGGAAGGCAGGGAACAAACCAGGGCCTCATTCCCACTATCTTTTTAACCGGATTGTAATTTGGTTCAAATGACCCTGGTTCCCACTTAAATTGATTCACTGAAGCGATTCAGTGAGGGGGGCCATGCACCAGACCCATTTAATGCACATATTTTTGACGCTGATTTTCCCCCCACATCTTTTTCACCAAATCGATTCAAGGCAAGTGTGAACCACAAGCGGATCAGAATCCATTCAAATTTGCCCTTCGGTTGGAGCCGAATCATTTTGAATCGATTCATTCATGAATGCGAACCACAAGTGGGTTATTTTGATGTCAGAAAATGACACAAAATGCAATCGGGGCAAGTGTAGTGTAATCCACGAACTGATGTCTAATTGATCCATCGATTTGGACCGCACACCGATTTATCTGTAAGTGGGAATGAGGCCCAAGTTTCAGAAGAGGCAAAAGGATGCCTTTAAAATTCCTTTTGTTGAAGGAAGCTAGTGGCTACCTTTGGCAGGCAGATTCATTTCAGGATTTGAGATCATTCATACCAAATGTAATTCTCTGACCAATATAACTGGGACTCACCACATGGGAAGAAAAAGTCCACAGAAGTGGAGGAACACGGTTCTACACTCTGTAGCTCCCGACACATCTTCCTACGCTAAGTAAACTGAGCTACCAGATGGATATTTTGCTAAGTGATTCAGACAGAGGCACTTAAAGTCCAGCCATGGGCTTGCAGGCCAACAGGAGATGTCACTGCCATCTTTCTTCTACAAATGTCATCTGTTGTTAGCCGGCCAGCCCTACTCCCCAAGCAATCCAGGCTGGCAGAATTCATTTCTAACTGCACGCCAAGAAGCAGAAACTATTTCAAGCACCCACAGCCTGGAGCTGGAGATGCAAAAGGTAAAATACCAGATGTTCTGGAACCAAAGGGGTTGTGTTTGTCAGGGACATCCCAATGGGAAGACACAAATATACCAGGTGATCTTCTCCCCCAATGTGGAAACGGAGAGGAGTGAAAAGGAGATGCATAGGAGACGTGCAATGGGAAACTGGAACAACAGTTCTCCTCAGCAAAGAGGTTTGCACAAACAAATGAGATGCTGGACACTGATTTTTGCTGCAGTCACTGTTGTTGTTCTATTATTTGAAGTTATATTTTATATTTCAGACTGTTTAATAGTATTTCAAGGGGGGAGAGGAATTGGGGATATGAAATGTATATTTTTATGTTGTAAGCCGCCCCGATCGCGTTGCGTAGAGGGGCAAGATAAAAATCAATTTTATTGTGATTATTATTAGATCCTAATTCTAAATGTCATCATGGCTAATACTTGAGGTTGTGAAGTTGTGTCACAATTCTTCTGAAGCACAGAAAAGCCCTTGCTTTCAGCATCCGAAATATTTCTTCTTGCTTATCCAGGGGTGAATCCTGATTCATTTCTAATGCAGGGTGATGAAAAAAGAATATTTTGATCAGCATCCAGTTATTAACAGGATGTGTACATATACAGATACAATTGGCCCTTAGTATTTATGAGGGTTCTGTTCTGGACCTCCCTCCCATGGATGGAAAAAAAAAACACACACAAGCCCCATGGTTTTCAGCATGCACACATGGCCATTAGGGATAATGGGTTTTGTGGTCTGTGGATGCTTAAATCTGCAGATAGCAAATCCATGGTTGGGGCAGGTGGACTGTAGAAGGATATGCATATTTAGTTTTTTGTGGTTTTTTCGGGCTAAGTGGCCATGTTCTAGAAGAGTTTCTTCCTGATGTTTTGCCAGCATGTGTGGCTGGCATCTTCAGCATCTTTCTCTGAAGATGCCAGCCACAGATGCTGGCAAAACGTCAGGAAGAAACTCTGCTAGAACATGGCCACTTAGCCCGAAAAAGCCACAAAAAACTATGGACACCAGCTATGAAAGCCTTCGACTTCATGATATACATATTTTTGGTCAAGAGGTTGGCATTCTCTTCCTTCCTTGGCAATATCCAAAGCCCTGCAGGACTCACTAATGTGCTTTGCTGCCCCCTTGCATGCCCTTTCCATTGCTGGTGGTGAGCTTAGGGGAATCAGAGAATCATCTCAGGGGAGAATATCATTGGTCTGTGGCTGGCTCTCTTCTCATAGGCAGACACAGGCCAATGGCATCCTCCACTGAGAGCTACGGTGGACCACAGAAGATCTTGGTGGGATATGTTCTTGGTCTCGGTCTGGTTTTGGGGATGTAGCCAAATGCTGATCCTCTCCCTGCCATTCTCCAGCAGTAAAGGAATGGCCAGTAGGGCTATTGCAACACAATGGTGAGTCTTTGAGGTGGTGACAGCCACCATTCCACATGTGCATCTGTGTAACTCTTATGCTTATTACCATGCTCAACCATGTAGCATCCCAGCCTTTATGTGCATCCCTTATATGGTCATTTTTAAAAAAAAAAATCTGGAGGCTTTGTCCTCAAAAGAGGAGAAAGTGAATACTGAAGTATGATTGCAAATATGCATATTAAAATGCAAACTGGAAAAAAAATCCCCTCCTCCAACAGCAAATGAGATATTTTTTTAAATAGAGAGACACTGTCTGCCTTGCTTTTTTCTATGGTACGGATGAAAATAGCAACTTTCTTTACTGATCCTCAGTGACGGCTTGCACTCGCCCCCCCCCCCCCCATTAATAATTTTATTTTTAAATGAAAGAAGAACACACATCTGCAGGGCCAAGATTTCGCCACTCCTGCAATGAAGGCACACTATTGCAAGAATTTTTTTAAAATTTTGATCCAGAAGACAGGATCAAAATTCAAAATGGCTTTAATAGATTAGAAAGCTGGACCAAAGCTAACAAAATGAACTTCAATAAATGGAAGGTAGTGCACTTAAGTAGAAAAAATGAAATGCACAGATATAGGATGGGGCACACATGGCTTAAGGAGACTATGTGTGAAAGGGATCTAGGAGTCCTAGTAGACCACAAGTTGAACATGAGTCAACAGTGTGATGCGGCAGCTAAAAAGGCCAATGCAATTCTAGGCTACATCAATAGAAGTATAGTGTTTAGGGAATTAATAGTGTCACTCTATTCTGCTTTGTGTTCAGTTCTGGGCACAACAATTCAAAAAGGATGTTGAGAAGCTGGAACGTGTCGAAAGGAGGGCGATTAAAATGGTGAAGGGTCTGGAAACCATGCCTTATGAGGAAAAACTTAGGGAGCTGGATATGTTTAGCCTGGAGAAGAGATGGTTAAGGAGTGATATGATATCCCTCTTTAAGTATTTGAAGAGGTGTCACATTGAAGATGGAGGAAGCTTGTTTTCTGCTGCTCCAGAGACCAGAACACAGAACAATGGATGCAAGCTCCAGGAACAGAGATTGCATCTCAACATTAGGAGGAACATCCTGAAAGTAAGGGCTGTTTGACAGTGGAACACACTCCCTCGGAGCATGGTGGGATCTCCTTCTTTGGCGGTCTTTAAGCAGAGGCTGGATGACCATCTGTTAGGTATGCTTTCACTGAGAGTTCCTGCATGGCACAATGGGGTTGGACTGCATGGCCCTTGGGGTCTCTTCCAACTCTATGATTTTATGATTACCTTTCCTTTGTTTGTCAAAGGGACTTATAGGGAGGATGAGGATAGGATAGAAAGAAAGTTCCATTTTGAGTCCAATCAAAACTGAAATGAGCCTCGACCAGACTCAAAAAAGGTTCACAGGTATTCAAGTGAGTCTGTGTATCATGGTCCCTGCTCCTGTACAAACTTTATCTTGTCCTCCCCTTTGCAACCATTTTGAATTAAAGAGTAGCAGCCCCCAATGGTAGCAGCATCCCCTGCTTTTCCTTGCCCCTTTGCAAGAAATCAGCCGAGAGGAGAAACCTGAGATCTGTAAGCTTGCCCTCTGTTCAGCCAATTCTGCTTCAGGTGCATGGGCTTTGACACTTGGTTGCTTTCGTACTCTGGGATCCCTCTGGTCGAGAAGCAAGTCAATTTGGACATCTCTTCATTTGTTATCCTTCCATTTAGAAGCTGGTATTGTTTCCCTTATGAACTTGTGCTAAAAGCCTTGAATTATTATAATATTATTATTTTAATTTTTTCTTTTTTGGAAAACGGCAGACAAAGAAGAGGGGGAGGCCTTTTTAAAAAACATTCTTTTCATCTTCTGGCTTTGTTGCAATAATGAGGGAGATTGGATTGGATTTTCTCTGCCAGTGTTACCCATGTTTAAATTCCACAGATGAATCATCGCATTACAACAGCTTGCAAGACCCCTTCTCCCCAGTCTCTAATTCATTCATAACCGTGTTTCCAGCTTACCCCTGTTCCCTGAGTGTGATTTCATGGCACTTCGGGGCTGATGCACTTCCTATATTGTACTGCCTTCCAGATATAGTCCCATTGTGGGGAGAAAGATCTTACACAAATCTAATAAAACCAGTCAGTCAATCATTCATTCAAGCACCTGTGTATATAAGCAAAACCAAAGTCTCTAACCATATAAAAAAAGAATAATTGATAAATGTATCCGTCACCCTGGCCACTAACCATGGGTAGATGCATCCTCAGGAACTTTATTTAGGCCTTTTTTTAAGAAACACAAAACCAAAACGCCAATCCAACTAAATGGCATTCAAAATGTTATAAAGCTCTGTGATGTTTCTTCTTAGTGGTCTTGTTTCTAAGGTGTCTAGGAGGGAAACTGGAGGTCTGTGTCCCCTTTTTTGCAAGCCATCAGCCTTGAGGAAAGTTTGGGGAAGGAAGGGAAATTTGACATTTGTATACACATTTTGCATGCCCAGACTGTGACCCTTGCGAGAGGTCCAGAGAGGGAGAAGGAGGGAGCGAAGTGGTGTTTACTCCCCCTCCATGTAGATCCTTCGTTGCCCTTGAGTTTGACCCTCAACTTATTCACAGTTCATATCAAAATCCATGATTTTGCTCCCCAAAACTGCCCTTGACTTATACACGAGGTCGACTTATACACGAGTACAGTATGAATGGGGCTCGTGCCCATGGGAGTGCGGCGGCGGTGCAGGGCGCATGCCATGGGAGCGTGCCCCATTCATGCAAATGGGACACGCCGCCCCTTGCATCCCGCAAGGCTTTGGCTGTATGTTCAAAGCCGTGTATAACGCGGGCGCATTACATATATGGTATATCAGTTTTATATCACTTTAATTCTCATGGCTCTATCCTATGGAATCTTGGGATTAGTAGTTAAATAAAGAACTTCGAACTGTCTGCTAGTCCACTCCCAAGATCCCAAGATACCTTAGGATGGAACATCAAAAATTATTGAGGCATGAAACTGATATAAACGTATACAGCAGACATATCTTTGGTTTCATTATTCAGTTATGCAACCTCTGCAAAATCGACCCAAGCAAGGATGACTCCTTATGGATTTTGCATGTTCACCTTTTTTACTGTTCTTTTCTGGCACATTCTCACTGGTTTCAACTTCTTAGCAGTTTTGAAGCCAAAAAGAAGTTATACCTGCTCCTGGTAGTTTCATGTTAGGGATATAACTGAGTTAAATTAATCCTCCTATTGCAAGATTGAACTTCTTTTAAAAGAAAAGAAGAAGAAGAAAAGGGGACAATGGCACAACAGCTTGTCAGAGTGCTTTTTAACAAAAGAAAGTCAATAACTCCCAATGCTCTCATGGGGAAGGTGGCGGTGGATGCAATTCTACCCCCTCTGCACCGCCACCTCTTTCTGAAGCATGACTTCTTCACCTCTCATTTCGATGTCAGCTCCTTTTCAAGGGCTGTAATTCAAGTGCACAAAAATTTCAATACCCCTCTCTTTTTGTGCATGAAAAAAAAAAGTGCAGACTGGAAATTGATCTTCGCTTACCACGCCTTGACTTGAAAGGAATAATTTATGAACCCGCTGAAAATTGCTAATGATTTTTTTTTTTGGTGTGGTAGTGTTACCACTTTTCCCGGTGATAATAATTAAAGGGGCTTTGCACTCTTTATGCCGCCCGCCCCCCCTCCCACACCTACTCCATCTTTACAGCTCCATTACACTGGATCAATTTGTCCTTTGAAAAGGTTCACTGTGTATACAAGCTTCTGCTATCAATGACGGATACTTGAAGAACTCCACCAACACCTCAGATTAAAAGGAAATATGTTGTTGGATGGCAACTGTCTCCTACCCCAGACCAGTTTCTTAGGAAATCTTTCTTTCTAGAACTTTGGGCCTTTTTACACAGGAACGTTCTGCAGTTATTTGCAATTTCTACATTTTCATTTCATTTTTCTCTTCCAAAGTACATAGTATCCATTGTTTAACCACAGGCCAAGAATGCGTCTTGCATGCAACATCTAGATGCATGTGTACCAGGGAGGGGGGTCTTGTGCAGTCCTAGGATCCTCCAGGCCCTCATAAACTCAGCCATCCCTGATGGTATTTAAAAAAAAATAGCTAAAAACCTTCCCCCCCCCCCAGCTGAAAGTATACTTTTGCTCAGAAACACTGTTTTGAGGGGGTCTCTCATCCCCCCAAGTCAACAGTACATTCAAAAAGTGAACACAGCTCTGCTGGTGCAGCCCACCAAGGGTCGGGAGATGCTGAAAATGCATCTCGGACCCTTGACTCTTGGTTTAGCCCTACAACGACTTTGTGAGATGGTATACTCCCAAAGATAACATCTCACCCTACATTCAGTCTGTACGTTTTGTGGCCAAAGGCACCTTGAAATAGTATATAGACATTCTGTGATAAGGATCTCCTTTTTCATCTCCCTCATTGAAAGAGAATTGAATTGTGGCACCAACAATTGGCTGAGGATGGCCACAGGGCCATTTTCTGAATGTGTCCAAAGGAGGGTGACTAAAATGGTGAAGAGTCTGGACACCATGCCCTATGAGGAACAACTGAGAGAGTTGTGTATGCTTAGCCTGGAGGAGAGATGGTTAAGAGGGAATATGATAGCCCTGTTTAAATATTTGAAGGGATGTCATATTGAGGATGGAGCAAGCTTTTTTTCTGCTGCTCCAGAGACAGGACCCAGAGCAATGGATGCCAACTATAGGAAAAGAGATTCCACCTCAACATTAGGAAGAACCTCCTGACAGTAAGAGCTGTTTAACAGTGGAACACAGTCCCTCGGAGTGTAGTGGAGTCTCCTTCCTTGGGGGTCTTCAAACAAAGGCTGGACGGCCATCTGTCAGGGATGCTTTGATTGAGAGTTCCTGTATGGCAGAATGGGGTTGGACTGGGTGGTCCTTGTATTTTCCAACTCTAACATTCTGTGATTCTATGAACACACTCCCTTGGATTGTAGTGGAGTCTCATTCTTTGGAAGTTTTTAAACAAAGGCTGGATGGCCATCTGTCGGAGATGCTTTGATTTGGATTTCCTCCATGGCAGGGGTTTGGACTGGATGGCCCTTGTAGTCTCTTCTAACTCTAGCATTCTATGATTCTATGATTCTGATTTCTGCATGCACACACACCCTGCCATTTACCCTACATGGGGGATCACATAGGAACCCAGATCTAGTTAAGCTTCACTCTAGCTTGAGTGTGGATTTCACCTCAGGACTTCTGGGTCTGTCCAACAGTCCTGTTTAATTTGGGCGTGTTGACCTCCATGATTTAGTTTATGCGTATCTACATTGACAGCATATCACGATGCCACTGTCAAAATTAATCACATTGGTCAGCACAGTCAATTGGATTAAAAGGCACTATGGACAAAAGAAGTCTAAGAACAGTGAAGGCAAAAAGAAGCATCAAATGATATAGTTAGAAGAAAGGCCCAAACCCACCCCAGATAAGGTCTGTGTGATTTTTCTACACTCAGCCTATTCACGTTTATCCTAGAGCACAAGAATAATCTAAATTAATAGTAATTTCATCGAATACAGATCCTTATGCAACCAAGCTACATGCAACAGGGAGGAATCAGCAGATTTGGGAGAAACAGCTCAATTTGCAGAAACAGCAAAAAAGAAAGAGAAGGAGCAGGGAACGAAGGACTGAGCCCAATGAGGACAGAGCATTTGGGCTGCCTATTGAGGAAGGGATCAAAAACCAGGAGGATGGAATGAAATATCCTGGAAAAGGCCCTGCTGGCAGGAGCCCTGGATAATACTACTCTGGACTGCTAAATGTCATTGCAAGTCCCATTTATAATTGGCCTAATTTAAAATGTGCTCATGCATGCAAGTAACTGAACCACGTTGAAGTCAAAACCCCTCACAACGACAGCCTAGCATAATGAAGTGCTCAGAGATAGTTTTCTTTCCAAACAACGCAGAGCTTTCAAGCCTTCTGATGCCTCCCCCCAGTGCCACTATTTTGATAAAGCTGTATCTCATGGCGATCAGGCAGAAGCGGCTCCTACAAAAGAGCCAGTACCAAACTGACGGCTTGCATTCCCTTCCTTCAGTTATTGTCCATCACTCAGATTGGCCGCTCGTAATAGGGAGTGACAGATGGGGAGCAGCAAAAGCAAGAGAAAGCTTTCAAAGCATCTCAACTGCTTCCCTGGGAAAGATAAATAAGAGGCCATGGAATATGGGCCTGCAAATGTTTGAACAATGCATTCCACTTTGCCAGCCCTCTGAAATATTTATTCAGGCCCAATTATCATGTGAGATTAATGTTTAAGTCAAGGGCAATTTGTTTTCATTAGTGCAACTTTTCAAATATCTCCCTTTTCTATAAAGGTGTAGGAAGTAAATCCAGGTTTAGGATCAATTGTTTATTTTAGGATTCTGGTGGCCCTTCAATTGAAACAGGAGGAGAATATATGAGGAACTCCACCAGACAGCAAAAAGGGAAGGGGAAGAATCCAAGGCTATTTCTCCTCTTGATAGCCTGCCTTTCCTCCAAGTAACTGAAAGCAATATACACCATTCTGTTCCTCCATATTCAGAACAACCCTGTGAGGTATGACAGACTGAAAGAGAATGACTGGCCCCTGATCACCCAGTGAGTTTTACTGCTCTGGGGGAACTGGAAACTGCATATTCCAAGTCGCAATCCAGCAGTCTAAGTGGCACTACACCACACTGACACCAATGTATAAAGAAAGTTTCGAGCTTATACTGTTCCCGAAGGACTGAACCAACCATACACTGCCAAGACTTGCAACGCATTTTGGAAAACAAGAAAAGATAAAACCATGTGCTCATCTGCAAAATCTGCACGGCTTAAAAAAGTACAATTTTAAAGGCATAAACACACTTTAATCAATGGGAAAATGGGAGAAACTAAGAACACACAGTAGGAAAAGCATACCAAATTGTGTACGTGGTACAAAATAAGCATCAACTATGGCTGCCATCCTGTTCGGCAATTGCAGTATCGTAAGCTGGACTCACAATATCATAACTGCCTTCACCTTTTTTCACCGTTACAGTCCCTAAATGACCAAACATGAACCCCAAAACCTACCTCTGCAGCTTGAGAGTGCCTCAATGACAGTGGGTCTGTACAGACAAGCCAAAATAAAGCTGCTTCGGGTCACTTTGGAGGTATGCTGTTTAAATGACACATGCATCCTAGGAGGCCAGAAGCTACACCAAAGCTGAGTTCTAGTCCTTAGGCGTGGCTTCTGGCCTCTTAGGACGTGTGTGTCATTTAAACAGCATACCTCAAAAGTGAACCGAAGCAGCTTTATTTTGGCCTGTCTGTATGGGCTGGAGATCAGAGTACACGGAAATGAAATCTGCAGTGCACTCCCAGTCTCAGGGTGTGTTGAAACAAACAGTTGTGGCAGGACACACAGGGACATCTCTCCAATGGCTTGACTCAGACTTTATACATTAGGCACCCCTAATTTCTGTTGACTGAAATGTGGAGGGAGTAGAGAGGAACATAGCAGTAGGGAGAGAGAAAAGACAAGGAGAAAGACAAAGAGTGGAAATGCGGAGAAGGGAAAAAACGGGGAGAAGGGAAAGAACATGCATAAGAGGAAGATTGAAGAAATTCAATCCCAGATGGCACTGGTACTTCTGTTAACAAGGGAGAAATGTGACACTCTCATCATCACCAAAATACTGATGAATGAACTGACCCTGAATGTTGGAGTTGGGCAGATTGACATTTGGCTCAGACTTAAGGCTTGAACACCCTGCTGCCTCATGTGAGAATAGCCTCTTTTTGTAGAAACAAGCATATAAATATAAAGATGAATCATAGAATCATAGAGTTGGAAGAGATCCCCAAGGGCCATCCAGTCCAACCCCATTCTGCCATGCAGGAACTCTCAATCAAAGCATCCCCAACTGATGGCCATCCAGCCTCTGCTTAAAGACCTCCAAAGGAGACTCCACCACACTCCAAGGGAGTTTATTCCACTGTCGAACAGCCCTTACTGTCAGGAGGTTCCTCCTAATGTTGAGGTGGAATCTCTTTTCCTGGTCCTGTTCTCTGGAGCAGCAGAAAACAAGTTTGCTCGATCCTCCCTTAAAACATTTAAACAGGGCTGTCATGTCACCCCTTAACCTCCTGTTCTCCAGGCTAAACACCCCCAGCTACCTAAGTCTTTTCTTATAGGGCTTTATGGTTTCCAGACCTTTGGTCGCTCTCCTCTGGACACACTCCAACTTCTCAAAATTCTTTTTGAATTGTGGTGCCCAGAACTGGGACACAGTATTCCAGATGAGGCCCAACCAAAGCAAAATAGAGTGGGACTATTACTTACATTGATCTAGATACTATGCTCCTATTGATGCAGCTTAGGATCGTACTGGCCTTTTTAGCTGCTGCATCACACTGTTGACTCACATTCAACTTGTGATGTACTCCTAGATGCTTTTGCTTGTACTGTTGTCAAGGTAGGGGTTCCTCATCCTATATCTATGCAGTCGGTCTACCCAGAGAATCTAGAGGCCAGCTTGGACTCATCCAGAACCTGTTGCGGACATGGCTGCCTAGTCAGGGATTCTGGAGCTGAAGAGCACTGTTTCACAGAACTAGACTCTTGGGCTGTTTTTTGGAGCTGGCCATTTCCTCCTTGCTGTAATGGTTTCCCATGTCATTCTAGCCATAGAGCTATAGCTCCCATCACTCACCACAAATCTTTGCAAGTGCCTGGAGTCTCTTATCAGCCTTTTATAGCTGCTTTTATGGCTTCAGGAGCAGGCGGTTTGAGCTGACATGCAAACCACCCAAAACAAGCTCTTTGGCTCATGATGGGCTGGCCAGTAGTTGGGGCTAGTGACCAGAACAGGACGGGAATGGGCTAAAAGAGGGAAACTGCTTGACAAGTACAGAAGAGGGCTGTTGCAGAATGTGTCATCCTCCAGATGTCACTGGACTGCAGCTTCCAGCTGCCCCAGCCAGCATAGCCACTAGTGAGGGATACTGGTGGGAGCTGTATAGCAACTCCAGAGAGCTGCATCATTTCCGCTCCAGACTAAATGGAAACTAGACTGTTTTAGATATAGATGACTGCTTTCATAGTCAAGAAATTGAGATTTCTCTCTCGAGCCCAAAGATTCTTGTTCCAACAGGGCCAGAGCCAAATAAAGCTCTGGTTAGAGCCAACTGGACCAACCTGGTGGCCCAATTGGCAAACTCTCATAGAATAATAGAGCTGGAACGTAAAAGCTGAACTCAGCCAGATGTCCTCCACATCCACACACTCCAAATGAAGCATGAACATTTGTGTGTGTGAGACAGTCTTTCTCAGTTCACTTGTTTAAAAAACCAAACCAAACCAGCTTGATCAGCTACCTTCAAGGAAGGAAAGTGAACTGCTGAGGGTGCATCGCCGTTTAGTGAATTAAATTCCTTTCTATTGAGAAAACAAGAGAGAGAAAATTTGCGGTGCCTCACACCGGACGGGCATCCAAGGAGGTCAATTTCTTTTCCGTGCTGTTTAAGCTTTCAAGAGCTGTGCCCGGGACTTGCCTTGAGTTACAGTGCACAGCATTAAAAAGACATTGAGAATAAACGGACGGGAAAACCTTTTTGCGACTTGAGTAATTGTCTTCCATTTGTTTCCCCTGAGAACACTGAGCAGTGTGCCAACGCCTTGAAGGAAAACAACACGCCTACTGTAAAAAGCATAGCTTTCTAAATGCATTGCTCTCAAGATATTTATATTTAAAATACATGTATTTAGGTTTTAAAGAGTTCCGTCTTCATTCCGGGTGGAGGAACAGCATGCAGCAGGCTTCTTAGTCAGGTTTCTCTTCTTCCAGGGCCCACTCTTCCAGACACAACTGCTTGCTATTGATTCTCACCTACACTTCCACTGGTCTGAGGCCCAGGAATCAAGGAGAAGAAAGAAAAGTTGCATGAATTAAGGTAATGCACAACTGCAGATGAGTCATTAAACTCAGTTACTGAAGCTGGGATGGGATGCCATGAGGGGATCCAGGGGCTTTGCCTGTACACCCTCCAATTGTCCCAATTTGGCAGGGCCAGATTTAGAAGTTTATTGCATTATAAAAACATGCGACTTATCCCCTCCGAACTGAAGTCTCTTCCAGGATGCAGATGGGTTCTATAACATGCATTTTGCTGCCAATGCCACCTCCCAGCTGCATCCCGCCTAAAACCCAGCTAGAATCCACGCTCAGATGGCTCTCAGTTGGTCGATTTGCAAAGCCACGAAGCTCCCAGCTTTGCAAATCAGTCATCTGAGTGTGGATTCTAGCTGGGTTTTAGGCGAGATGCAGCTGAGAGGTGGCATTGGCAGCAAAATGCATGTGATAAAAGAACCTGGTTGCATCCCGGAAGGTACTGCAGTTCAGAGGAGGTAAGTATTATTTTTTTTACAATACAATCAGCTCCTAGTTAATCCTCTGCTGTCCCATTTTCCATCTGCTTGTAAACTGTCCCTGTTTCTCTTTCCTCCTCCCACTTTCCCCATTTGTCCTTAGCTTGCCTCAGTTGCTGAAGACTGAGCTCAAAGTGCAAAAGAGGTTTGCTCTAATGGACTCAGCAGAAGGGAAAGGAGAGGAAAGGGTTGGAATCTTGCCCTTCCCATTAGATGGGAAAATTTCCCCAAATTTTGCAGCCAGGTTCTGCAAGCATCTCTGAGCATGTTACATACTTAATACTAACTATGGTGCCTGAATTGAACTTCCCTATTCAGGGCAGTGCACCTGAGTCTTCCAGATGCTGTGCACACAAGATGATGATGCCAATGACCTATCTAGTCTAGAATTCTTTCTCCACCTAGGCCAACCAACATGAGTCAACCAACATGAGTCAACAGTGCGATCCAGCAGCTAAAAAGGCCAATGTGATTTTAGGCTGCATCAACAGAAGTATAGTCTCTAGATCAAGGGAAGTAATAGTGCCACTGTATTCTGCTCTGGTCAGGCCCCACCTGGAATAATCCTGTGACCAGTTCTGGGCACCACAACTCAAAAAGGATGTGGAGAAACTGGAGTGTGTCCAAAGGAGGGTGACTAAAATGGTGAAGGGTTGGAAACCATGTCCTATGAGGAACAACTTAGGGAGCTGTGTATGTTTTGCCTGGAAAAGAGATGGTTAAGAGGTGATATGATAGCTCTGTTTAAATATTTGAAGGGATGTCATATGGAGGCGAGAGCAAGCTTGTTTTCTGCTGCTCCAGAGAACAGGACCTGGAACAGTGGATACAAATTGCAGGAAAAGAGGTTCCACCTCAACATTGGGAGGAACTTCCTGACAGTTAAGAACTATTCATCAGTGGAATACAGTGTCTCAGAGAGTGGTGGAGTCTCCTTCCTTGGAGATCTTCAAACAGAGGCTGGATGGCCATCTGTCGGGGATGCTTTGATTCAGAGTTCCTGCATGGCAGAATGAGGTTGGATTGGATGCCCTTGTGGTCTCTTCCAACTCTACAAGATTCTAACCGGATGCCCAAGAGAAGGCCACCAGAATGACATGAGTGCAACAGCACACTCCCACTCATGTTCTCCAGCAAATCATCTACAAAAGTATACTTCCTATGATCCCAGAAGTAATATAGAGCCATTGTGTGACTAGCAACCTTTCACAGCTCTTGCGAGTGTGGCCCAGGTGACAGAAGAACATGCAATGGTTACACGAGCAAGGAAGAGACGTGCATCCCCCAGCTTGGAGTAGGCATGAAAAGGGTTAAGGATGCTTAGGCAACAGGCGGCTGCACTGCATTTGAACACGAATGACTCTTGGAGCCCACATGCTCCAACCTCTGCACCAAGCTGTCAAAGACATGGAGAAATGATTTCACTGTAACTGCTTAGCTGTTTTCCCCCCCCTGTCAAAGGAATAAAAGGAGAGAGAAGCTTGCTTCTTTTCTTTTGTTTAAATTTTTACTATGTAAAGCAGTTGCTTGAGAGCACACCTTTAGAGTCCCTCTTGGGATAAGTTAGAATACACTGCCGGTTTAGATAAACAGAAGGCAGTTTGGATGATGTCCTGCATCTTTCTAGAACCCAAATGCACCTGGGTTGTGAAGAAGCTCAGCTTCTATCACCTGAAGGGATCAGTGAGCTTTCTTTGTTATAAAATAGTGCTGTATCTCTTAATCACTAATACTAATTACAAACTACTAATCCATTAATTAATAGTGCTGTATCCATTAATTACTAACTAATACTAACTATTCCCCACCACCATTCCCTTCTCCTTTTGTGTCGTGTCTTTTTAGATTGTAAGCCTGAGGGCAGGGAACCATCTAATTAAAAATAATAATAATTATAAGCCACCCTGAGATAATTTAGGGCTGAAGGGCGGGGCTATAAATACCATAAATAAAAAAATAAATAAACTAATTACTAACTAATACTAATCCATTAATGTATAGTGCTGTACCCATTAATTGCTAACTAATACTAATTACTCATACTAATCCATTAACAGTGCTGTATCCATTAATTACTAACTAATATTAATTACTAACTAATACTAATCCATTAATTAACAGTGCTGTATCCATTAATTACTAACTAATGCTAACTAATTACTAATACTAATCCATTAATTAATCTATTTCTGCTCTGGGGCAATTTTGTATGTATTCCTCCAATAAATCCACTTCATCCTGTTTCTGTATTGATCTTTGACAATGATGTCAACGAATGATTATTTACTTATTGTTACTTTTTATTATTTGCGATCATTTATTATTATGGAAAGAGAATACATACATATAAATTAATGGGTTCTACTTCAGCTTGATCACCTTTGTGTCAGCCATGATAGGGCCCCAGTCTATTGCACCAGTTTTCTCCTCTGTGAATTTATCTAATTCCCTTTCCAAACTGTCTGACTCAGGGGCTGTCATTTTGTGATCGCAAATTTCACAGTTTAAGTAGGGACTGTTTTCCTTCCATCCTGCTCCGACGGCTGACTCCAGGCAATGAAAGCGGGCTCTCAATAGCTTGCTCCGCTTCTGACAAGCATTTGTCTGGTCACTGTCAGAAACAGACTGCTAGGTAAGATGGACGCTTGGTCTGACCCCTCCTGGCACATTCTTAATGGAAGAATTCTATGGAAACTGCATCCAAGGGATCTCTGAATGGTTTACAAGCAACCGAGTCCAATCGCTAAACATGCGCTGGGGGAAGCCGGGTGGACTCCATCTTTATCGGCTCTTGTGATACACACATGCATCAGAATTTACGATCAAATGCCAACTTCCTGCAGCTCAAGGGTGCTTTTCTAAAACATGTTTGTAAGGAACCGTTTAAAGAAACAAATCTAGCCGAGTGAGAGATACAAGGAGTGTTAGTTCAACATCTTGCTGGCGGCAATTCACTGAATACCAAATCCTCTTGGGGGAAGTCAAGGAAAAGGCAGGCTGTCTGTGATACCAGCTCCTCAAAGCCTCTGGGCATTCAGCAGTCACTCCTGTCTATGGAAAGAAGAAGGGCTGCGAACCCATTTCCACATTCTCCCTCTGTTTGCTGGTTTCCACTTCTGACTTGGATTGTCATGGACAGAGAGGCGGGATAGAAATAAAGTTTTATTATCATTACTGACTGGCTTATGCAATATCAATATTATACCACGGCATACCAGATGCTGAGGGACAGCAGTACAAAGAGGACCTTGCCTGAATGCTCTGCTGTTGAGCTTCTGAGAGAGACACTGTTGTGTAATGGTTAGAGCAAGAGTAGGCAACATCCTTCCTTGGGCTGAATCTGGTCCTCTTAGGGCTCTCCAGACACCACTGCTCCATTCTCAGCTTTTGCAGGGGTTGCTTTTTGATTCAAAAATGATGCAAATGTTTAATGATTGACTGTGAGAGGTTTAAGCTAGGGAAAAAATGCTTGTATGTTTGTTCTCCGCCCTTTTGCTTTTGGTCCTACCCATCACTGAAATGCAACCCCTTGAGCTTCACCAAAATGGAATTAGGCCCTTAGCATCAAAGAGGTTTCACACTCCTCAAGTCACAGCCTTCCAGGGGCCCACTACAAAATTATAGCATCCTATGGGATCCTGGGATTTGCGATTGCATTTAGAACCCTCCACCAGAGAGCTCATGTTCCTAACCAGACTACAATGTCCAGGAATGCACAGGATGCCACCATTGGCATAGCACTCTCATTGTGTAGTGTGAAAGAATCCTAGATGTCATGGAACTGCCAGACCCATCAGCCCGAGCCAGTATAGCTAATGTTGAGAAATGCCGGGAGTTGCAGTTCAGCAACATCTGAAGGGGGGTACTTTGCTCTTCCTTGCAGGTTCACATTTAGAGCCCCGGTGGCACAAATGCCAGTACTGCAGCCACTCACCCACAAACCAGAGGGTTGTGAGTTCAACACCAGTCAGGGGCTCAGGGTTGACTCAGCCTGGCATCCTTTCGTAGGTCAGTAAAATGAGTACCCAGTTTGTTGGGGGCAACTGGTTTACACATTGTAACTGCTTAGGAAGTGTTTAAATGCACTGATAAGTGGTGTAGAAATGTACATGCTATTGCTGTATTTAGTTCTCCACTGAGTCACAAATTTAGTTGGAAGCTAATCTGGGAAAGAGGGGAGCCATATACACTTCCTAGAGCTCACTGGATGGAACATGTGATATACAGTAAATATACCAAATACTGTATAAATATACCCAAGAAGAAGGACTGGGGATTATATCAGGGTACTTTAGGAACTGTATTCCTAGGGAGTGGATGACTTCCCTAAACTACAAATCCCATGAGTCCTCAGCTTGGAGGTCTGAAACACAGGTAGAGACCTAGGAAGTCCAGATATAACTCTGGTGTAAGAGCTGGGCCATGGGCGGCATTCTGAAATGAGCCAGGAACTGAGGGCCATGGGATGAAGCAGAACTGAGAAGGCACTTTGCATTCAGGAATGATGGGATTCTTGGAGCCAGAAGACACACCAAAAGGCAGGGATGAGGAAAAAGCAAGACACCAGGACATCAGGACCCCAAAAAATTGAAGGATGCAGGAACATGCCAGAGCTCAGGAACACAATGAAGTTCTGGGAAGATCCACCACAAAGAGGAAGCCTCCTTATTTTTCCCTTTACATCTCAGAAACAGGGAGCTCTCTTATATTTCTTATACTCTTTCCTATCCAGGAGGATCTACTGTCCAGTGTCAAGAACTTTTTGGCCCAGATAGGTGATGGGCACATTTTAGGGAAAGTCTTTGGGAATGAACTGAAATAAATTCTCCTGCTATTAGCATGAAGTCGGTGACAGTTCTTGCCAGCACAGAGTATATTATTTTTCTACCTGCCTGCTATGTGGTTATTCAAGGTAAATGCCACCATACTATCCTGAACACATACAGTTTCCATTGCTTTTGGAAGCTAGGCAGGATTGATTTGTATGCGAGACCATATTCACTGGAGCTGGCAGCTTCCATGTCATGTGTGCAGTGAATCCACTCTGGGTTTTACTTTATAGCTTAAAGGAGCCTATCCAGGAGGATCTACTGTCTAGTGTCAAGAACCTTCTGGAGCATTTTGGGGAAAGTCTTTGGGGATGAACTGAAATAAATTCTCCTGTTATTAGCATGAAGTTGGTTAGTGAATAGTGAAGCTATTTGGGGGATAGGGCTCAGCATCTTGGATTGTTCCTTTGAAGTTCATACTAAAACCCAGAGTAGATGTACTGCCCCTCTGACAAGGGAGCCACCAGACACCAGTGAATACCAGTAACCTCCAGGTCAGGGCTGGGACAGAAACCTTGGAGAGCTGCCAGTCAGAGTTGACAGTACTGGGCTAAGTGGATCACCAGTTGTACTCAGTACAGGGTGCGAGTCGCACACATGTAAAAAAATAGACACCCATACACACACTTCCACCACTACCGGCATTATTTCTCAGCTTTTGTTTAACTTCTGTCCCAGAGGAGACTGCCAAAGGAAGCAAACATTTCCTTTTCAATTGACAGATGCCCAGGAAAAAGCATCTGTCCCTTTTATGGCATTTTATTTATTTATTTATTGTTTAAGAAAAGAAAACGATAAATTATATATCAAATGGGCATGTCACAGTTCTCAGTGTCTAAGAGGAGCTGAGCCAAGTTAAACAATCTTGCTTCATCTAGGACCCCCAGGCTAGATTCCGGCTGAAATCCCACTGGGGGACCCATTTCATCTGGCAAGTCTCTTACATCCGTTCTCAAAGTGATTTTTTAAAAAGGAATCTCAAACGTCAGCTGCCAAAGCATCAAGGGAATCTTCATCCAAGGCTAGTCAATAGCATCCATCCTTCACACTACATTATTTTAACATATGCCATGACATGTCCACAGTGTTTTGAGCATTTGCTGGTCTGTGTGCTTATTAAAAAAGCCAGCTTCTGAACCTTTGTACTTTATATGAGACAGTGATCAGAGCCTGACAGCCACCATGCTGACTGGGAGGTTTGGGGAGTTTGCAGTCTGAAGAGTCACATTTCCACATTCTGGGTACAGGAAAGCTAATAGTTCTTGTATGAATCTCCACCTTTTGAGTGCCCCAACTGACTCCTAAACTCGTGAGATTAAAAATACATTGACCGGAATCTTGCTAGTGCATGGCAACAGGTGCACTGTCATGTTATACCTGCATAAAACAGTAGTCCCTTGAAATTAATGTATAGGCGTAACCAACGGTACGGGGCTGTGGTCATCTCCGTTTCTAAGACGAAGAGCCAGCGTTGTCCAGGGATTACTCTGGTGGTCATGTGGCCAGCATGACTGCACTGAATGCTGTTAACTTCCCACCAAAGTGGTACCTATTTATCTACTTGCATTTGCATGCTTTCAAACTGCTAGGTTGGCAGAAGGTGGGACTAGTGACAGGAACTCACCCCATCATGCAACACTTGTGTCTCGAACTGCCAACCTTTCAATCTTCTGATCGTCAGAATTGGCGTCTTAACCATTAAGCCACCACACATGCCTCCATAGGCCCTGTCATCATTGTTTCAGACAGACATATGCAGCATCTCCACAAGGACATGGTGTGTATGTCTGGATAGCAGGGATTTGTTGCAGATGGAGATGCTGCATATGTCCCCAGCTATGATGTTTCTGCAGCTGGGTGTATGAAGGAATATTTCCTGGAGATCCCTCAGAGGTCCAGGAGCATGACATGATCTATGTGTGTTCTGTTGCAAGAACCCAGCCAAACACTGCCTGGCAACCCCCCTTCTCTGCCAGTGACCACATGGCTATGGAGGGATGACTGGATGATAGTGGGAGAGGTTGCACACATAAACAGAGCTATGACTTAGGATCACTGTACTTGTTTTAAATAGACAGACCTTGGGTAAAATTCAAGGATAGTTTGCTTTTGGTGAAAATCTGTAATAGATTCAGATTAATCTCCAACTTGAAATATTAACAGAGGACTGGCCAGCGTGGTATAGTGGTTTGAGCACTGGACTATGACTCTGCAGATCAGGGTTTGAATCCAAGGAGCTGGGGCTTTTGCTCAGAGGAAGTGTGTTAGAGCTAGCAGCCAGTAGCTTTCCTATATAACTGCAATCTCCGGCTCTGGGACTTGGCAACAAAGCTCGGCAAAGAGGCTTGGAAAACAGGAGGAAGCCTGGAATCCTGTTTCAGTGCCTTTTTAAGACTGTTGAACATGGACAGTGAGGGAGCTGCTGCAGTCACCTGCAACAATTGTGGGGTGTTTGTGTTCTTGTCAATGGATGTGGGTAATGTCACCTGCACCAAGTGCAAGTTGGTAGCCCTGTTAGAAGAGAAGGTCCAGGAACTGGAAGCCTGGTATGTACACTGCAGCATATCAGGGAGACAATATTAGGTTTGTGAACCTGACAAGATGTTTCGGAAAGTGTGTTGTCTCCCTGGGGGGGAAATCCATGATGTGACAGAGAGGCTGACAAGAATTGTCTACCCTGCTAACCATTACTCCTTCCTTTTGGTCCATATGGGAACCAATGATACTGCAAGGCACAGCCTTCAGAATATCACAAGGGACTATGAGGCTCTGGGGAGGAAGCTGAAAGAAATGGATGCATAGGCTGTCATCTCATCTCTTCTCCCAGTTGAAGGGCATGGTCCAGGAAGGGAAAGGAAAATAACGGATGTGAACAACTCGCGCCACAGATGGTGCCACCGAGAAAGATTTGGAGTTTTGGACCATGGCCTGGCTTAACAAGACTACATATGGAAGGGATCTAGGAGTCCTAGTAGACCGTAGATTGAACATAAGTCAGCAGTGTGGTGTGGAAATTAAAAAGGCCAATGCGATTCTAGGCTTCATCAGTAGAAGTATAGTGTCTAGATCAAGAGAAGTAATCATGCCACTCTATTCTGCTTTGGTCAGGCATCACCTGGAATACGGTGTCCAGTTCTGGGCACTATGATTCAGAAAGGACGTTGGCAAACTGGATGGTATCCAGAGGAGGACAATCAAAATGGGGAAGGGTCTGGAAATCATGCCTTAGGAGGGGAGACTTAAGAGAGCTGTGTATGTTTAGTCTGGAGAAGAGAAGCTTAAGAGGTGATATGATAGCCCTGTTCAGGTATTTGAAGGGGCGTCACATTGAGGATGGAGCAAGCTTGTTTTCTGTGGCTCCAGAGGCTAATACATGGAGCAATAAATGCAAACTATTGGAAAAGAAATTCCAGCTCAATATTAGGATGAACCTCCCGAAGAGCTGTTTGGCAGTGTAACATTCTATGATTCTAGCCACATTTCATAGAATCGCAGAATCCTAGAGCTGGAAGAGACCACAAGGGCCATCCAGTCCAAACCCCTGCGATGCAGGAACTCTCAGTCAAAGAATCCCCATTCACAGTTGGCCATCCAGCCTCTGCTTAAAGACCTCTAAGGAAGGAGACTCCACTACACTCCGAGGGAGTTTGTTCCACTGTCGAACAGCCCTTACTATCAGGAGGTTCCTCATAATATTGCAGTGGAATCTCTTTTCCTGGAGCTTGCATCCATTGCTCCAGGTCCTGTTCTCTGGAGCAGCAAGCTTGCTCCCTCCTCAATATGAGAGGGATTTGTGAATTGCAAAGGCTCTGAACAGTGCCCTATTGAATGTGAAGGCCCATCCTACACACCCATTAATACCCCTATGTATCCTGCTAGGCAATGCCTCACTTCCCATGAATGATTTATTTTATATTTTGAAACCATTTGTGTTTGGCTCATTCAGAGATCTTGCCCTGAGACTCTGAGGAACTGTCTTCCCCTTCCCCTTTAAACGCAGACTTTCAATCTTCTTGCGGATTAAATAAAGATAGAGTCTTGAGCTTCTTATCTTTTATAGGCATTATGTTTATAAGAATAATAATAAAAAAAGATTGCAGGGGCTAGACTCTGAAAAGGAAGGGAGGAAAGAACGAGAGCAAAGAAACAGCAACATAATTTTGAAAAATGAGGGGGAAGATATGGACTGTGTAGCATGTATTAATCTGTAGTTCAGATAGTCTGAGTTGACATTCATTCAGACTTAACATGCTTACAAAATTCAAATTTTAATCGTTCCTGGCTAAAAGCCAGCCGTGGACTAAAAAGTTCATATGAGGATCTGCACTCAGAACAAAAAGGAACCACAGAATAGACGCCCAATTATAACAGGGGGCATTAATTGAATAATTGGTGCCATTAGTTTATTAACTGCAGATTAACAATGTAGATTTTAATCGGACTTTAATTACATGCATCCCGTGTGAAAGGGAGCTTCTGCGCCTGCTGACATTGCTTTAAAACAAGTGTGGGCAATTTTCTGCTCCTATGATCCTTATGAGGGGGCACCCAGTTGACCCCAAATGCCAAAAACAATTGGCCATTTCTGGTTTTGAAAAAAAAGAGTTCTTAAATGTTAAATAGTGCGCATATCGCATAACCTATATAAAAAGGCAAACTGTTTCACCTGGAGATACAGTCACCTTTGGGGGGCATGTGAAGCCCCAGAGCAGCATTTACCATCCTTGGTTTAAATTCTAGCTTGATCCAGATACTCAGGGATGCTCATTGGCAACAGAGAGTCCTCCTTTCTTCTGTAAAGCAAATTCTGTATATATGCCTGAGTGCCTAGACTCACAAGAAAGAAAGAAAGAAAGAAAGAAAGAAAGAGGCACTGCAATGTAAACAGGACAAACTACATCTTTCTTTTTCACCTGCCTCATTATTGGCAAACTCAATTTTCTGAGCTGTTATAATATAATGAAACGACAGGGGTTGGGTTGGGTATGTTGGGTTGGAAAGCAGTTTGATAGCAGATTGCCAGGCAATGGACAGCACAGGAATGGATTGCCAAGCAATGGACAGCAAAGAAAGAGCAAAACCTAGCCCAGCCGTGTTTGATGGGCAGAGCCTCCTGGTAAGAGAGGGAATTTTAAAATGTAGAGTTCGGTTGTGTCCATTAGTCTGTCTAGTCTAGTCAGGTCTGGTTACCAAGAGAGAGGGCTCCACAGGGGTCTGTCCAGAGCCCAGGGCTATTCAACATCTTTATCAATGACTTGGATGACAGAATTGGAGGCATACTTCTCAAATTTGCAGATGACACCAAATTAGGAGGAATAGCTGATACCCCTGAGAACAGGATCAAAATTCAGAATGACCTTAATATATTAGAAAGCTGGGCCAAAGCTAACAAAATGAAATTCAACACGGAGAAATGTAAGATACTGCATATAGAGCGGAAAAATGAAATGCACAGATATAGGATGGGTGGCACCTGGCTGAATGAGACTTATATGTGTGAAAGGGATTTAGTAGTCCAAATAGACCACAAGTTGAACATGAGTCAACAGTGTGATGCATCAGCTAAAAAGGCCAGTCAATTCTAGGCTGCATCAACAGAAGTATAGTGTCTGGATCGAGGGAAGTAATAGTGCCACTCTATTCTGCTCTGGTCAGGCCCCACCTGGAATAGTGTGTCCAGTTCTGGGCACCACAATTTTAAAAGGATGTTGAGAAACTGGAGCGTGTCCAAAGGAGGGCAACTAAAATGGTGAAGGGTCTGGAAACCATGCCCTATGACAAAAGACTTAGGGAGCTGGGGATGTTTAGCCTGGAGAAGAGAAGGTTAAGGAGTGATATGATAGCCCTGTTTAAATATTTGAAGGGATGCCATATTGAAGAGGGAGCAAGCTTGTTTTCTGCTGCTCCAGAGAACAGAACACAATGGAGCAATGGATGCAAGCTCCAGGAAAAGAGATTCCATCTCAACATTAGGAGGAACTTCCTGACAGAAAGGGCTGTTCGACAGTGGAAGCCACTGCCTTGCAGTGTAGTGGAGTCTCCTTCCTTGGAGGTCTTTAAACAGAGGCTGGATGGACATCTGTTGGGTATGCTTTGATTGAGAATTCCTGCATGGCAGGGGTTGGACTGGATAGCCCTTGTGGTCTCTTCCAACTCTATGATTCTAGTAGGATAAAGAGTGTTTAAAACCCTGCCAAGTGTTTGATTTTAATGCAACCATACTGAGCTTGTAGCTAACTCCCAGAAAAACTTTATTTACATATATTTCACAATAAAAGGTACTGTTTGTTTTACACTGGTTAAGTGATTACTATAAACTGGAAAGGAGAACATATACGATCCCTTAAAATATTGAAACCGGTTTAGGGAGACAGTTAGACCCCTAGTCCATATATATGTAAGGATTGTGTTAAAAGGGCAAGAGCAGAGCAAGTGTTAGTGATAGGTGGCCTTCTGAGGTTGGAAGGTGAAAGGAACCTAGGTCTGTAACAAGGTGTCCCAGCCATTCCTAGAAGTGCACATGGGAGACAATTCACTTGCATCTTTTGAACAGAGAAAAGAGTATTCTGGGCAGTCTGGAAGGGTGGAAGACAGTAAAAACAGGCTTGGGAGCCTCGCTTCTAGCATCCTTGAATCGTTCGCGGAGAAGCAATTTCCTATGAGCGCAAAGTTTCCGTGTACAGTGTACAGTGATCCTAAGTCATAGCTCTGTTTATGTGTGCAACCTCTCCCACTATCATCCAGTCATCCCTCCATAGCCATGTGGTCACTGGCAGAGAAGGGGGGTTGCCAGGCAGTGTTTGGCTGGGTTCCTGCAACAGAACACACATAGATCATGTCATGCTCCTGGACCTCTGAGGAATTTCCGTTCATAGGAAATTGCTGCTCTGCGAATGATTCAAAGACACTAGAGGTGAGGGGATGATTCCCTGCCCTTTGAGAAGTGCGGCAGGCTTTCAGACATGCATACTTCCCTGCCATTTTAGCGGCATTTTACCAGCACTTACCCCATGGTAAGCACTGGTATGAAAATCTTCTAGAAGTCATGTGTAAGTCAAGGGTAGGTTTTGGGGCCAAAATTATGGATTTTGATATATGACCCATGGATAAGTCGAGGGGGAAACTTAGAGGCATATAACAAAGGATTGAAAGGATGAAGGAAAGAAAAACGATGCCAAAGAACTTAGAAAATTCTGGCAGGCATAACTGATCATACTAAAAAATGGGTGGATGAGAGAATGGAGGGGGGATCACTGCTTCCATGATAGACTGCACTCTTGCCCTTCACAAGGGGATGGTTCCTTTTTATAAAAAAGAGTTATAGTGCAGTACTTACATTGACCTGTGGATAAGTCACCCAGGTTTTTTGGGTCAGTTTTTTGAACAAAATTTATAGATCCATAGATGAGTATATACAGTATATGAGGGGCATCTGCACTTTGAAATTTACTGCTACACCACTGCCCTTCACCCATTCTGCTTGTGACAAAACCAGGCTTTTTTCCTTTTCCAACACAGAGACAAACTTGACAGCCTCGTATGAGTTTCCCAAAGGAGTTGCGGACAATCCAACCCTTGGTTTCACCACTGTGCTTTTTGCTTCCTAGGTCCTGTTGATCAGACCCTTCCTCCAGTCCCAATGCCACTTTGCAGGTCATGGCTATAATTTGCAATGCTAATGTTTAGGAAAATAAAGAGCAAGTAGCTTTAATGCTCCTGGAACTACTGTCCTGAGATGTCATGATGGAATGAGGGACATGAGTGCTATCCACTTGAAGGTAGAGGTCACCCTTATTTGAATGTAGCTTCATTGAAAAAAAAAAGGCCCCCTTTCCACATACACACTTTTTTTGTTGTCTTCATCTTATCTCTTCCTCATGGCTTCAGTTCTCCTCGGCATCTCCCTTTCATCACTTTAAGCTGGGGGGGGGGGAGATGCTGCGGTAGTGATTTCTTTATTAGAAGTGTCAATAGCATCTTGCCAAGCTTTAATCAACTCGCCCGGGCTGTTAGGCCAAACTGGCATAAACTTTATGAAATGAAAGCTGGCGTTATTGAGCATGCTGATAAAAAAACAGCAGATACCCCCAGTGTCTTGACTGAAAGAATATTTAACTATCAGTCTGGACCTAAAATATGATAATTCACAGAGATAGAACTCCGTAGCTGTCGGATCTTTCAGGCTGCAGCTGATGACCTTCATGAATGCCAACGGACTGGCGGCAGTGGATGCTGCTCCTTGAAAAAAAGAAGGAGGGAGGCAGCGCTGTAGTTGGTTTTAACTGAGAATCCTTGATGTCAACAAGTACCAAAAATAAAATAAAATCCCATTACTGTGATACAGAGGGAGGGTTGCAGAGGACATAGCATGATTCTGAGGGGCAGGTTTCCCCTGTAATAGGACTGTACAGATGTGTAAACAGGAGCTATACCTATTAGACAGCAAATCTTGGAAATGTTTATTATTATTATTATTATTATTATTATTATTATTATTTTCCTGAGCTCCAACTACCAGAATTCCTCAACCCAGTACTTCAGGGCAGGGGCTGAGCAGTTCTGCCAATTGCAGTTTAAGTTATAATTTAAACTTTATAGTTTAACTTTAACTCAGAGATTCTGGGAATTATAGTTTAAAAGCATTTTTTTTCTTTTTTTAAAGCCAAACTTTTTGAAGATCCTTACCATCAATCATAGCATCCTTCTGGGTCACCTATCTGGGATGGGACTTGGAGGCATGGTTCTGCAGTTGCTTCTGTCCTTCCTGGAGAGACGTACTCAGAGGGTTGTGCTGGGAGATTCCTCTTTAACACTCTAGCCATTAGTCCCTTAGGGTTCAGTTTTGTCACTCATGGTGTTTAACATATACACGAAACCACGGGGAGAGACTGCCCAGAGCTATGGGGTTCAGTTTTTCCAGTATGCCAACTCTTTACACTGGCTCCTCTTCATCTTGGAGAGAAGTGACCAATGGGGTGCCACAGGGTTCTGTCCTGGGCCCAGTGCTATTCTACATCTTTATCACTGACTTGGATGAAGGAATAGGGGGCATGCTTATCAAATTTGCAGATGGCACCAAATTAGGAGGAGTAGCTAATACCCCAGAGGACAGGGTCAAAATTCAAAATGTCCTGAACAGATTAGAAAGCTGGGCCAAAATTAACAAAATGAACTTCAACAGGGAGAAATGTAAGATACCACACCTAGGCAGGAAAAAAAATGAAATGGGAGGATGGGAGATACCTGGCTTGACATCAGTGCAGGTGAAAGGGATCTGGGAGTCTCAGTAGGGTGTCACCTAGTGTGGTCCACACACCCCTAGTGACACCACTGCCTCACACCCTCATATTGGTCACCCTTGCTTCTCACATTCTCAGGGCTGGCTCATCCATATAGGCGAACTAGGCAGCCGCCTAGGGTAGCAAAATTTAGGGGCGGCCTGCCGGCTTTTTTTGTATTTTTTTTTTTGCATAATTAAACAATATTAAAGTGAAAAATCATCACAGCAAGCGACGAAAAAGCAAGCTACCATACGACCGTTTCTTTGTACAATGGTCAAAACATAAATGTGCACCCCCCTGTGTCTGTGGTACACTCACATGGTGTATCAGCCGCCTTCCGCATGCGCCTTGAATGTAACCTCAAGGTCAACAGCCCACTCTCCTCTTGCCACCCACCCGCCTTATCCTTGGTGCCACAACACAGAACCGCCAGTGGCCAGTCGTCTTGAGTTTACTGTTTACAACAAACAAACTAGTCTGTTTTCGTGTTTTGCATTTTTGGTAGTGCTCATGCAATAGTGTTTTAGTGTTTGTTGTTTGATTTTGAATGTTTGCCTAGTATGTTTAAAACTATGTTGCATTCTTACGACAAGTTTTAAACTAAGTAAAGAGGAAGTTTTAATTGTAGTACTCTATTTATTATTACATTATCTTAGGGGATAGGGGTGCCCAAATTATGGGGGGTGACAGGGGGTGCCAAAACATTTCTCGCCTAAAGTGGCCAAATACTTAGAGCCGACCCTGTACATTCTGCTGCTTGCATTGGTCACTCTCCCATTGCTGCCTCCTACTTCCTTCCTCACCTTTCCTTGCAGCCTCACAGTTACACCCCTCACTCAATGGCCCAGTTTTCTACTCAAGTCATTTTGAATCCTGACTCTGTCCTCTGGGGTATTAGCTATCCCTCCTAACATGTCGAAACATCTTCCATTGGAGTTCTTGCCTCTAACATGAGCACATGACAAGGAATGCTTTCATGAAAGTTTCTGTAAATTGCACAGCAACATCTCTGTGCATAACTACTGCCCTTTTCCCTTCGCGAAGCAAAGTGCACACATAGCAAGCCCAGGAGGATTGGCTTACGGCTCAAAAAGATTCAAACATCTCACCCGTCGTTTCAAATTTTTACAAATCTATGCAACAAGGTACCTGCTATGTATCATAATTTTGTGCAATCCATGCAAAAACAAAACAGGACAGGAACAACAACAAACCTTTTCTTGCTGAAAAGGGCATAAAGTATCTCGCCATTTTACAGCAAAGGAGAAAAATTAAAGGCTTTCTTGTTCTCATGCATGAGGTTAAGAGGTTGAGGAATTAGATGCCTATTCCACATCCATCCAATGTCCAAAAGCCAACTGGACTACCATGCAAAACTTATTTTGGGGCAGAATATAATTGTCTATT
>NC_056531.1:5995866-6021751 GCF_019175285.1 Sceloporus undulatus
GTTGCATGCTGGGATTGGCAGTTTTAAGGAGTCACACTGGAATAGTACCTCTTTAAGAGCATAGTGTGATAAACATCTTAGTCTGCTAAATACATGTGTTTTGCACAGTGCATATTATGTAACACTAGTCTGTTTAAATTTTGTGTGCATTCAGTTGGAATTTTTATGCCCTTGGTGTCTGTTCCTTTGCAGCTAAAATTCTTTAGTGATGTTATATTTTAAAATTCATTTTTGGCTGCTACACATGGATTGTAAGCAACATAAAGAAGCCAAGACAACAGTCCATAGGATATTCTGGAGAACTCTGAGAAACAAAGTCATCGCCATATGTAGCTTAGGGCCAGAACCTGCCACCGAACGCATTTGCATCTTGCACTGCATAATGAACTTGTGTCTGGTTGTTCTTGCTGGAACTTGTCGAGTAGAGAGGTGTAACCACCTGCAACTAATATTCACTTTGTAGGCAACAGTCAAGGGTGCAACTGAATGGAAAGGAGACAGGCATTTTTGCCCAGCAAACTTGAGAAGGTACAAAACTGGCATAGGAAGAGAGATGCAAATAAAATGAGGAGTCAGTGAAGCTTGAGTGTCTGTTCAGTGGAGATTTGCATGGTTCCTGATGTTAAGTCTCTGCAACTTCTTTGATTTACAGGAAGATTTTTTTTCCTCCTGCAAAAAGTGGTCAGCAATATGGCTCCATTATCTCTGTCACACACAGGTCTACAGCTGCAGAAATGAGGTCCAGAGTCTATCATATAGACCTCTGTACTGAGCATTCACCCATTTGTATTTTTAGGTCAGAGGAAGGAAACTATTGGGCAGAATTGTCTCCGATAAAACGTCATCCTTCAAAGAAATGTAAAAAATAGTGTGTTCTCCCCGTTCCACTTCCAAATTTGACTAACACCTGTGTATTTGCCTGGCTGGTGCTCCTCCTTCTTATTGCTTGGAAGAGGCACTGCTCTACAGTTTTGAGATGCAGTTTTGCTCTCAGAGCTTGGCAAGGATAAGTCGGATGGCTTACTGAGCAGTTACATCCACGCTGTGGCAACTTGCTATTTCATATATATAAAATATTTAACGTTTTCCAATATAGTTTCAACGTGGCCTACAGATAAAACATCAGAACATCATCAGTCAATGCAGCAGCAGCAGCAATGAGCAAACATTAAACCCTAAAATCCCCTAAACAAGAACAGCAAGCAGCCAAAGAAGAGACAAGGCAAATTTTGTATGCAGGATTCATAAGCAAAGCACCAGAAAGTAAAAGGGTTTGGACTTGGAATCTAAATGATAACAACATAGGCAGCAGTTGGACACCTTTGGGGTGGCATTCCCAAAAGATGGAGCCACCATGAAAAAGCCCTATTCCTGATCAAGCAGGCCAGCCCTATCATTAGGCAGAATGGGGCAGCTGCATCACTCACTTTTGGTATGTTGTGAAAGGGAAGAAAATTGTTGCTTAATTTCCCCCCCCCCCCCCCTTTGGTCTGTTGTCACATATAGACAATATGCCTCATGCCTCAAGCACCACAATAATGTGGTTGGCTTAAGATATTTTAGGCATTTTAGGTAGGTGGGTACACCATTTGCTGCTGTACCTCAGGGATCAAAACATCTAGGGTCAATCCTGTGGTCAGGGAGGAAGGTTAGGAAAAGATGGTAAGCGGCCATTGGTAACTCAGAGGTCTCAGTGGATGGACAGTGACTTTAATCCACATCTCTGCAGTCATGATGGACCCAGCTGGCTCACATCTGGACTTTATGTTTTAACATGTATAGCATGCTGATAACTATCCAGAGCCTCAAGCGTGCACCCCAAACTGGAGCTTTTCCAGGAACCGCCTGCCAGTGTGGTCACACTGGCTATGGGATTCAGGGAGCTGTGGTCCAAAATACCATCAAGACTCAGTCAAATCATCATAAGAAATTGCCCATCCCCTTGTCTCTGACTGCCTTGAGCACTGACGATTTTAATTGTTATGATTTTATGATTGTTATGATTACAATTGTTTAAATTGTATGATGGTTTAATAACATTTTATTGCAATAGGTGGGGGGGGGAGGGAATTAACAGGGTGTATTTTATTTGACATGAGCCACCTCGATCTAAAGGAAGAGGTGGCATATAAATAATGATGATGATGATGATGATGATGATGATGATGATGATGATGATGGTGATGATATAATAATAATAATAATAATAATAATAATAATAATAATACAATTTTTATTTATATCCCGTCCTTCCCACGATCAGGGCGGCTTACAACAAGTTAAAAACACAACACACCAGATACAACAAGTTAAAATACATAGCAGTAAAAAGCCATAACAAACAAGCAAAAAAGCCCCATAGCCCAACCTCTTGGCCACGGAAGAGGAGGGAGGCCCACAGGATTTTTATTCGGGGAATGCCTGTTGGAACAGGAAGGTTTTTAGATCCTTCCTGAATTGGGCCAGGGTGGTAGACGAGCGGAGCTCGGTGGGCAGCGCGTTCCAAAGGGCTGGGGCAGCCGTGGAAAATGCCCTCCGTGTTGTGGAGGCTAACCTAGCCCCAGGCACCTTCAGTAGCTGCTGCCCAGACGTTCTGAGGGTGCGAGGCGGAATGTATGGGGAGAGGCGGTCCTTTAGGTATCCTGGGCCCAAGCCATTTAGGGCTTTATAGGTAATTACCAACGCCTTATATTGAGCTCGGAAGCGGATATAATCTTCCTCCATCCTGAGGGGAAGGCCCATTGGGGGGAAAGATAGAGGAGAGGAGAAAGGCACCCTCCTGCCATTAATAGAATCACAAGAGTTGGAAGAGACCATAGGGGTCATCCAGTTCAAACCCCATGCTGGAACTCACAATCAAAGTATCCCCAATGGATGGCCATCCAGCTCTGTGTAAAGTCCTCCAAGGAAGGAGACTCCATCACTCTCCATCAATGAAGTGTGTTCCACTGTCAAATAGCACTTACTGTAAGGACTTTCCTCCTAATGTAGAGGTGGAATCTCTTTTCTTTTTCAGAGACATAGCCATGATAGTCTGGAATATCAGTATGCAAAGGCATCTTGTAGCACCTTCGAGACTAACAGAGCGAAAGACGTTGTAGCGTTAACCTTTCGTAGAGTTGGTCTACTTCCTCAAATGCTTATGGTGAATGGTCTGGAAACCATGCCCTATGAAGAGAGACTTAAGGAGCTGCATATGCTTAGCCTGGAAAAGAGACAGCTAAGTGGCGATACCATCGCCATGTTGAAATATTGGAAGGGATGCCATGTTGAGGCTGGAGCAAGCTTGTCTTCTGCTGCTCCAGAGACTAGGACATGGAGCAGAGGATGCAAGCTGCAAGAAAAGAGATTCCACCTAAACATTTGGAAGAACTTCCTGACAGTAAGAGCTGGAACACACTCCCTCACAGTGTGGTGGAGACTCCTTCTTTGGAGGTTTCTAAACAGAAGCTAGATGGCCATCTGACTCAGAAGCACTTTGATGGTGTCTTCCCGCCTGGCAGGGGTTTGGACTGGATGGCCCTTGGGGTCTCTTCCAACTCTATGCTTCTATGCTTCTAAGCTTGACAATAAAAAGACTGCCTGTTGATTCTCCATTCTCCATCTACAAAGGGGCTTTTGAACTTCATACACACATAGAAACTGGTTTTTTTTTTTTTTAATCTTCAAAGGATGGAGGGGATGCTTGCATTTTCGAAACAGAGAATCAAATTTGACCACCTCTTTTTTTCTTTTCCTATTCCCAGAACGCTTCAGCACCATTCAGGGAGGAACCTCATACCAAGCGAACCCAGTTTAAAAGCCCATATACACTCTTCCTAACCATTACACAACATGCAGGCAGTGTGACTTTAAGACCAGGTCACCTCCTCTGCCCGATGTGTGTTTTATGGCTGGCTTAAATAGCCAACAGACAGCATTTGCCACAAGATGGATTTTGTAACATTTCCCCGTGAAATTTAGCCAAAGCAGAACAAACCCTTGGAATAGCTGAGGAATTCCTTCTCCCTCACTCCAAGAGAAGTCTTTGAGGAGCATCATTGTTTATTTATGATTCATTCCATGTACTTTGCTGCCCATAAGAATGTCTATTTATTTTTACTGTGTTTACACCAGCACTGTTGTAAACCAAAGGTGGCAATTCACAGATGCTCATAAAGCAACTCACTCCATCACCGAAGGCACAGCAGCGGCTTCAGGACAACAACATAAAGGGCATGACAGCCATCTGAGAGCTGCCGCCAACATTTGGGTTAAAAGGGATTTGTAGAAAATTTGGAGTTTCTCTTCGGGAAGACTATGTGAAACATCCCAAGCAGAGTTTTATCACTAACGGCACTTACTGGACTCATAGAGCTGGAAGGAGCCACATGGGCATCAATCGAACCCATTGCTCAATGCAGAATTTCTAGCTAAACCGTCCCTAGCAGGGAGCTGTCCAGCCCATAAAATGTCTATTGATTTGGACAGCTCCCTGCTAGGAATAGTTTATAACTCTTTGGGAAGATGTTTAGAGAAAAAGTGCATTTACACTATAGAAACAATTACATGTTAATTTGTCCTCTGTATAGCAATCCTAGAGAGACATTCCTAACCCACTTGTTAACAAATGGAAGTGGGAACCATCTTGTAGATTTGGTTCATTGTCTTTCGGGCGATACCGACGATTATGTAACACACAAAGTGGCCCTTTCTGCCTTGGCTGCAACAAAGATTAGAAAGAGTGAGTTAAATAAAATCGCCGTAAATTGCCACAGAGACTCAAAGTATTAATCTGATTTTTATGACGGCAATGGATAAGTTTACCAATAACTGGAAAGGGTTTCATTTTATATCAGCAATAATTTTAACTGCATGATAAATGACGGGATGTCTTTTGCACTTTTGTACTCTTGTGCCTTTTGCTTTAAATATTTGGTGTATTTTTCAAAAATATATATTTTAAAATTTTATTTCTGTTATAACAATCATACATTCATATAACATCACTATTACCACCTTATCATCTCCCCATCACCAATCAAATAGTCCTATCATACTATATATGATTACTGTATACATAGCATATTAAAAGTAAGCACTACTCCTTATATCTTATACTTTAAACCTATGCCTCTACCTATCAATACCTCTACATGCCCCTAACTAAAATGTCTGGTGTATTTTAAAAAGCTTGGCTAGTACAATAAACAATGATTTGACTGACTGACTGACTGATTGATTGATTGATTGATTGATATAAATAATGCAGTCTGACATCACTTTAACTGCCATAGTTGCCACTCTCTCAGCCTCAGAGGAATGCAAGGTAAACCTCATCTGACCAAATCTTCCCAAGAAAACCCCATATAGATTCACCTGAGGATCACCATAGATTGGAAATGGCTTGAAGGCATACACACAAAAAAGATGTATCACACTGCCGATCATGATAGGCATAAATAGTCTTCAAAGTACTGACCAATGGGTTGTGTATTAATCATAATGTTCAATATGCACTTTTCCAGAAGGAGGGTTGATCAGGTGGCAGTTCAATTCCAGAATTGAAACAGCATAAACAATAAAAATCTTCTCCCCCTGACCCCAATATATTGCTAATCTAACTTTGAGAGTACCCTACTTGTTGCTGTGTGTTTTCAAGTCATTTCTGACTTATGGTGACCCTAAGGCAAACCTACTACTGGGTTTTCTTGGCAAGTTCCTTCAGAGGGGGTTTGAAGTTGCCATCCTCTAAGGCTGAGAGTGTGTGACTTGCCCAAAGGGATTTCTGTGTCTGAACCAGGATTCAAACCCTGGTCTCCAGAGTCCTAGTCCAGCGCTCAAACCACTATGCCACGCTGGCTTTCAGGAGTATCCTACTAGTTTCCCTAGTGGTAGCATTGTCAAATTTTTGCTACAGCAACATTCTCATCCAGCTGGGGAATCTGTCCCCATAAATAATTCAAGGAAGAATTTTAAGGGAACAGATAAAGAATTCAAATTAGAAAAAGACCAATCATATTTTGGAGAAATGCGGGAAGTCAATGCACTCAAAGGTGCTTATGGAGGAGCTCAGGCCCTTGGACCAAACGTGGCTGCCGGCAATTCCCTAAAGGGCCATGAACTCTCAGTGGCGCCACCCAACTTGGTGACACCCAGTGTGGGGGGGTGAGGCTTCTGGGGGGTGAGACGTCTGGCATACATAACCCACACGGGAGTGCGCATGCACCGGAGTGTGCACGCACACAAGTGAATGCATGTGCAGCCTTGAAGTGACCCTGGTGGGGTGGCCAAGGCTTCGTGGTGGCCTGGATGGGACACCAAAGGCCCTGCGGGAGGTGGGGACCGACTGGGTGTCACCTCCTCTTCTGGGGTGTCACCCCTCTTCTGGAGTGTCACCTGGTGCAATCTGCACTCCCCACATCCCCCCACTGACGCTACTGTGAACTCTTCTCCTGCTTTTGTATGGGTTTCTCCTCCATTCAAAAAGGTCAAGATGCCTCTCCTGAGACTTAAGTACTGGCAGTTACAGGTTTAAGCTAACATATGCTCCTACTTCTGTTTCTCCCCTTTTGCCCTCGGTGCCACCCACTGCTGGAATGCAGCCCCTGAGGAGTTCTCTGAGATGAAATTTGGCCTTAGGACTGAAAGAGATCCCAAAATCTTTGGTTTCAAACAATAGGGGGAGAACCTCTGGACCTTCAGTTGTTGCTGGTTTGCATCTCATTCACTCTTAGCCAGCACAGCCAAAAGTGAAGGATGATGGGAGATGCAGCTGAGCAACACCATTCTGGAAAAAGTTCATGCGGTCAGTCACTATTTATATCCCCACGGCTGGCCTGGAAACATGAAAATAAGCAATAAGCAAACCCAGAGATGTCTTGTGTTTTCCCCAGCGCCATTGTCTTCAGTGGCTATTATTGACTCAAGATGATATCCATCTGGGCTGTCCTGTCCAGATCTTGGAAAAGTTACTTTTTTGACAACAACTCTCACGATACTTCAACCAGCATGTTCATTGAGCATGTTGGCTTGGGGATTCTGGGACTTGCGGTCCAAAATGTAACACTTTGCAGGCTCTGGACCTGACTGAGACAAACTGCCACTTGTATAATCCTTTCCAATAATCCTCTCTCCAACTGAGAAAAGCAGGTCCCCCCCCCCCCCCGCCGCCGCCGCTCCAGTCTTCTCAATACTATAAGCTACACTATAGACAAAGCAAACAGGGCTCAATTTTCCTGGATGTTCTTGTAAGCAGCTTTCTCTTCGACTGTACAATACCAGTGAATAGGTTAAACAAGATTTTGCAAGAAGGGAAAGTGTTTACAAGGCTTCTTTAGTAAAGCCACTTCACCACAGTTGTGAAATAAAATTTACTACACTTTCCCTACGTTGGATACACATTTTTCACTTTTCACAAACATTCCACTTTCATTTCTTGTTTAAACGGGGGGAGGAACAATCACATTGCATCTCCTCAACACAATAGGCCCAAGCATACATGGGCAACGTCTGAAGGCATCTATAAAGGCTGAGAAGGAATAATAGAATCATAGTATCATAGAGTTGGAAGAGACCATAAGGGCCATCCAGTCCAACCCCCTGCCATGCAGGAAATCTCAATCAAAGCATCCCCGACAGGTGACCATTCAGCCTCTGTTTAAAGACCTCCAAAGAAGGAGAATCCACTACACTCCGAAGGAGTGTGTTCCACTGTCGAACAACCCTTACTGTCAGGAAGTTCCTCCCAATGTTCAGGTGGAATCTCTTTTCCTGTAGCTTGCATCCATTGCTCCAGGTCCTGTTCTCTGGAGCAGCAGAAAACAAGCTTGCTCCCTCCTCAACATGACATCCCTTCAAATATTTAAACAGGGCTATCATATCACCCCTTAACCTTCTCTTCTCCAGGCTAAACATCACCAGCTCCCTAAGGCGTTCCTAATAGGGCATGGTTTCCAGACCCTTCACCATTTTAGTCGCCCTCCTTTGGACACGCTCCAATTTCCCAATGTCCCTTTTGAATTGTGGTGCCAGAACTGGACACAGTATTCCAGGTGTGGCCTGACCAAAGCAGAATAGAGTGGCACTATTACTTCCCTCGATCCAGACACTATACTTCTATTGATGCAGCCTAAAATAGCATTGGCCCTTTTAGCTGCCGCATCACACTGTTGATTCATGTTCACCTTGTGGTCTACTATGACTCCTAGATCCCTTTCACACCTTGTCTCCTTAAGCCAGGTGTCACTTATCCTATAGCTATGCATTTCATGTTTCCACCCCTAAGTGCAGTGCCTTTTTCTAGTGAACAAGACTCCAGCATAGCCTTGAATCACTATAATTACCTGAAGCAAAATACATTATGCAAAAAATAAAATAAAATCAATATATATTAGCTGAATTTGCATAGTATAACCAGTTTGCAGAACACCTTCCTTGCTACATTTTATTTTAAATTCCAACACAGAGAAAAGGGCAACGTTTAAAAGCCCTATCTTCTTTCTGCCACGTTCACCAGCTGAAATTCTCCGCAATAAACCACCCACTCGTCCTTGTCATTCAAGCTGGCTTCCTGACATCAGGGGATCGCATTGCACCTGAATAACTCTGTTCTCCCTGAAACTGCACTTAAGATCAAATGGGATTTAGTCTCGGTGTCGTTCCTCAAAACATTTTTGTCACCATGGAGACTGAAGGACTGTTACTTGCTCCACAGTGTTAATTAACCACCGGAGCTGAGCCCCACTTCAACTGGAAGAGCAGCAAAGATTTGCAATGCCAGACTTTGCTTGTTTTGAAATAGTTCCTCCAGGGTCCTCCAGGATTGGAAATGTAAGAGCAGCGAGATTTAAACAGGCAAGCAAACAACAGTAAGTCGAGGACAAGAGATATGCCTGAGGAGGCAGACAGAGCCCAAGGACTTGTTTGAAACCTGAACTACATGGAGTTGTTCCATGTCGCTGGCGGTGAAATCAGTGTGACATATTGGTTAGCATGGTGGAGAGGGCATTGGCAGATCCATGCCATAGCCTCCACAGAGCAATGGAAGGGGTGGTTGACTATGGGCCACTCATTTGAGATTATCACATGTCCTTTTTCCGTACTTACCATGCGATCACATGAAGATGATCAGACAACGTCACGCTTATCTGGTCATTATCCCATCAGTGACGTGGAATTATCCGCGATCACGCGAAAGACTACCAGATGATGTCGCGCTTATCTGGTCATTGTCCCGTCAGCAAAGAGGAATTGTCCCAGCATTTTTAATTAACGGAAGATTCCATTGCTCAAAAGTGACAGGGCAATTCCACTTCATTGACAGGATAATGACATCATAACCGCAACATGTGTAAATGTCTTTTGCGCAATCTCACAATATGAATGGGATAAGGATGGGAGTGATCCACTTCACTTATGCCCACCCACCCACCCACCCCCCAACATCTGATAAGCTCTCTTCTCTCTGTCTGATCCACTTCACAAGATTGTTGTGAGGATGAAGAAGAGAGACCAGGGTGACAGTTAAGTTAGCATGAACCGGGGTGGACAAATAGATTCCCCATCTTTCAGGTAGTATCAAATACAAATGATGATAAATGTAATAAAATGTGAATAAAGGACAAAATGAAGAAAGACCAGGGTAACCAGATGCCATAACTGCAAAGGAGGACAAGGCATCACAAAATGTAGGACAGACTGTAGGCCATTTCATCTTTCTGTCCAGGAGGAATTCCAAAATGTCCTCCATTCTGAGCATGACTAAGACGCATGAATCATATAACTATAAATCCACACTTCTTAGTTATGCGCAGAATGGAGGACATTTTGGAATTCCTCCTGGACAGAAGGCTGAAATGTAGAACATGGCTTGGAAAAGGAGGATGTCTCATCACCCCGGGAGAGCCACATACTCTGCCGTGACATAGTGAACGTTTACTGAAATGTATTTATATGTGGACTACATGTATATACTAATTTACAGCCATAGTGCTCAAGGCAATGCATTGAATGAACCATTATGCATCAAGCAGCACAGCCAAAACAGTTGGAGCAGAATGTGCTTCCATGGTGTTAAGAGACATAACCATCACTTGCTAAGCAAGTGCACAGACTGTGAACCAGCCCTTCAATGGCTGAGACTGGACACATTTAGAGTGACCACATCTATCAATAGTAGTAAGTCATGACATGCTAATGGAACATCCATCCCCAAAGGTAATATATTGTTATGTTCATAGTAGGGATGAGCTGAGCTGTTTAGCAAAATTTGCTCAGCCAATATCTAACCCTGTCATTGCAACCAGGAAAGCAGCTTCTATGGGAAAGATGCCTCTTCCTTCTGGCTCCAGATCACAAATATGAAAAGTTTTTAAAAACTACTGTGGAGGGCTGGGAAGTTCTCTGGACGTGTTTTTTGTGCTGGAGAATAGTGTAAAGGTGGTGGGGATCGGGGATCCCAACATTACCATACTGAACAGTTTCTCATTTTCCCACTGAGTTTTCTTTTTCCTGGTCTGCATAAATATATAAGCCCTCCTTATCCACAGATTTTTTTATCCACGGATTCAAGCATCCACGGCTTGAAAATATTCAAAAAAGGTATAAATCACAGGTTAATTTTCCATTTTGTATAAGGGACACCATTTTGCTTTGCCATTATATTTAATGAGACTTGAGCATCCATGGATTTTGTTATCCATGGGGGGGGGGTCCTGGAACCAAACCGCAGTGGATAATAAGGTCCCATGTTATACATACATATACATACATACATAAACACACACACACACACACACACACACACACACACACACATATATATTTCCATGTAAAATTTTCAAAATCTACAATTTAAGGTATGCTTTTTGGAAATGTATACATGTTTGTGCACTCTTTTGCAAACACATTCTTTCAAGGGATTTTTCCATTGAGGAACACAACTTGTGTCCTTTTTTAAAAAATAAATGTTATACAGCACTCATTCTTTCAACAATACATCGTTTTTACAAGAACCATTTGAAAGGTAAGCATTTCTGGTGCACATTGTATTTTATTTTATTGCAACACAAACCTCGGAAAAGTATGGAACTCAAGTTCTAAAAGAGCTTCAATTCATGTTGAGGTTCAGAAGGGTGAACCTGATGGAGTGACAGTGGAATGCAAAATGAATGCTTTCTCACTCATTCCTAGTCAGGGCTGAGCCATGGAGAGCTGGTTTGGGTGAGCTAGATAATCCAAGTGAGAATTCAGGACCAAAGGACAAACCAGGAGTCAGGATACAGCAAACACACTGCAGCTCATCTTGGGTTTGACTAAAATAGGAGGCAGTCTTTTACTCCTTCCCATCCAGCAAGATCCAAAGCCAGCTTTGCTGGGTCGAGTCATAGAACCATAGAATCATAGAACCATAGAGTTGGAAGAGACCACAAGGGCCATCCAGTCCAACCCCATTCTGCCATGCAGGAACTCTCAGTCAAAGCATCCCCGACAGATGGCCATCCAGCCTCTGTTTAAAGACCTCCAAGGAGGGAGACTCCACTACAATCTGAGGGACTGTGTTCCACTGTCGAACAGCCCTTACTGTCAAGCAGTTCTTCCTAATGTTGAGGTGGAATCGCTTTTCCTGTAGCTTGGAACCATTGTTCCGTGTTCTAGTCTCTGGAGCAGCAGAAAACAAGCTTGCTCCATCCTCAATGTGACACCCCTTCAAATCCTTAAACAGGGATATCATACCACCTCGCAACCATCTCTTTTCCAGGCTAAACATACACAGCTCTAGGCCTTGATCTAGGAGATTAAAGTACTTTCCAGGGATGCTGGTACTTGCAATAAAATAGTCAACACACGGAGTTCTAGCACATGAAACAATGAAATGATTCATACATTTTCCTCATATCGATCACAGGTTTATTTCTGAGCTGGAAAAAGTCACTTTAGAATACAAGTATTAGAATCCCTCAGATGCCACGGGTACTGAGCAAACTGGCTGGGAGAATCTGATCATTTTAATCCTGAAAAGTAACATGGGGCCTGAACAGACAGGCCAAAATAAAGCTGCTTTGAGTCACTTTGGAGGTACAGTATGCTGTTTAAATTATGCATGTATCCTAAGAGTCCGGAAGTGGCTCCAAAGCTATGCTCCAGTCCTAAGGACTGGAGCGCAGGTTTGGTACAGCTTCTGGCCTCTTAAGATGTGTGTGTCATTTAAACAGCATACCTCCAAAGTGACCTGAAGCAGCCTGTCTGTATGGGTCTTTGGTTACTTACTAGCTCTGGTTAATTTAGCATAGTATCCTTGACCTTCTTAAGAGAAGTATCATTCTTTTCTTAGGCTCTGGCTTTGTATTTTGCTGTGCTAGGTTTATTTCCAGTGTTCTTACCAGAGCATTTTCCCAAACCTGGGACTTTCTCCATGTGCAGTCCAGCTCTTTCTCCATGGTCATTACAGACGGTTGAAAGCTGTCTGAAAATCTCAATTAAATGCAGCATCATTTGGGAATGGAGAATTTTCAAGATGGGGGACATGCCACACCATTCTCTGCTTCCTAGAAAATGTGGCGGTGGCGGTGGAGAGAAATAGGAAACGAGGAAAGTGTAATAATTGCGATTTCATGCCTGTGGAGGAATTGCTTTGGAAAGGAAAACTTCAAAGGATTCCCTGTCCTACCTGTTCACCTGCTTTAACATGTTAATTGAGGTTGTACACTGGGAAATATGCTTAAGAGAAATATAGAGGTAATGTTATTGGCCCTATGATTTGGAAGAGAAATAGGAGTGGGGAGCTTTGTCTTAACACTAGATGTGCATTGGCTGGGGATCTATAGAAAAGAAAGCAGTGGGAACCAATCAATCTTTATTCCTTGATGATCAAAGCAATGGCATGTCTTCTGGTCCCTTTGCAGACAGCGCCGAAAATGGCACTATTGATTACAAGACCCCAATTTGTAGGTCTGACAATAAAAGCAATTTGCTGTTGGACAGAAACAGCTACAGAAGACAAATGCATTTGGGTTATTAACTTTGAAAACAAATTATTCTCAGGGAAGATGAGAGAGGGAAGATTAAAAAAACTGCAGACCTCTTGAAGATTCAAGTGCCCCCTCTTCAATTTTTCTTTTGTAATAACCAGATTAGGTATGTGTGAAACCTGTTGGCAGAAATTTCATGTCTGATTCTGTACTCTTTGCCCCCATTCAAATGATGGAGTTCCATAAGTGGTGCAGCATCCAAAGAAGTGGGTTTATATTCATAAAAACTCATGCTAAAATAATTTTTAAAAAATCAGTCTTTTGAAGTGGAAGACTTTTCATAATTGCCAGCATATCCATTGTTTTATGTGGGTTTTCAGGCAAACGTGCGCATGTTCTAGAAGAGGTTGTTTCGAATGTTTCGCCAAGCATCGGTGGCTGGCATCGTCGAATTCTGGCCGGAAGTGAGTGGGGTATATACATAATACTGGGGACCACACATGGTGTTATATACACACTACACAGGCATGTGTGTGTGTATGTGTCTATACACACGCCACGGCACTTCCAGGCAGCATTCTCTGAAGATGCCAGCCACAGATGCTGGCGAACATCAGAAAACAAACTCTTCTCGAACAGGCACAAGGGTCCCGGAAAGTCTTTTTTTGTACAGTTGATGCACCTTCCTTTTTTTTGTTCTTCCCATGTCACTGTCCGGCTTGACTATAATTCGCTACCCAGAATTCTCATGCAGGCGTGTGAATTTTTAAGGGGTGGTTAAATTTAAACAGTAAACTTCATAGTGCTGCTTCCACAGTGGGAGAATCAAAGATTAGCCGGGTAGTCTGTAAATCAGTATGTAAGAGAACTGGGTAGCAGTGTGTCAGTAGTCTCAAAGGTGCTACAGAGCTATCTAGTTCGGCAATTTCTGGTACTCTTTTACCACTGCCATTCTGAATGAACGTTCAATGTCTGGCTCTAGTTATGGCCCCACAGGCTTTCCCCTTCTTTGCTCCCCTAGGTGGTTTTCCTACAATGGCACTGCATCCAGGCTTCTGAAGTCTGTTTAAGTCAAAAGTGACAAGGGTACCTTCCAGAACAGTGCTTTGCGCCGGCCTGGATACGTGCTAGGGTTGATCGAAGGCAGTGCCACCGCACGCCCTGCAACCCTTGCACGTTGCGGTGGCATGATAATGGCGGCACCCTGTATACACAGGCGTCGCCATTATGACGTGACAGCCAAATGTTGTGGCGCGGGCATGACGTCCCCGCGATGCTGCAGGGCGCTTGGGGATCCCTTTCAGCATTGCGGGAAGGAGCTCCAAAACGGAGCTCTTTTCTGACGCATGCATCGCTGGCGCAGCCTTTACACAGCCACACCAGCGATGCAGAAGAGAAAGCGGCCCCTTTCTCCCATTCCCCACAGCTGTCGGGGTGTCCTTGGAGCATGAAGCCCCAAGGACACCCCTTTCCAGGCCGCGGGGAAGCGGCGTTTTACCGCTTACCCAAGGCCTGGAGAAGCGGTGGATTGGGGCTTCTGGGGCTGCTACTGCGGATGCCCAGGCCCCAATCCGGAGGAGAAAGGGGCAGGTGCAGGCTGCCTCAAAGGGGCGGTCTGTATCCTGCCAAGGAATTGTATGGGGACCATTGTAGGTAATTTTACTGGAGTGAGCAATGGGATGGGTAGGATAGGTTAAGTCTATGAAAGCTCATGCTGCCAACTTCTTTCCTTCAGTTAATCTCAAAGGTGCTACAAGAGCTCTCTACATACTGATTCCACAGACTAATATGGCTATATCTTTGAATGACTTTCTGTCTTCTTCATCTACACCCAGCATAAAGAAGAAGTGGGCTTTGAGAGGAGGAAAACATCTTCCACCAAGGAACTAAGTGAGGGATGCTGGAAGAGAGGCAACACTCTCTGACCATCCTCCACTAAATGCCAGTAGATTGGTGATTTATTCATCTAGTTGATCCTTGCAGGACAGTTGCTTTCATAGGCTATTTGCAAGGTTGCTTTGGGAGGAGTACAACTCATTCAGAACAAGTTCAGTACCACACGCTTGGGCAAATTAACTACTTATCAAATGTATCTCCAATGCTTGAAAGTAATGAGTTACCAATAACACAGTTACCATTACTGAGTCTTTTTCTCTGAGTAGTAGTAGTAGTAGTAGTAGTAGGCCTGATTCCCACTACCTTTTAAACTGGATCGTAAATTGCTTTGAACCGGTTCAAATGACCCTGGTTCCCACTTGAATCGATTTGCTGAAGTGTTTCAGAGAGGGGGGCCATGTGCTAGACCCATTTAACCCGCGTCTTTTTGGATAAACCGATTCTGTGCAAGTGTGAACCAGACACAGATTGGAATCGATTTAAATTTGCCCTTCAGCCAACAGTAGTGGGTCAATTTTGAACTGATTCATGCCTGAATGTGAACCACAAATGGGTTATTTTACAGGGGAAAATGTGATTGGGGCAAATGTAGTGGGAACCACGCTCCGCTGTCGAATCGATCCATCGATTCGGATTGCAAACCGCTTTTTTTTGCAAGTGGGAATGAAACCCTGGTTTCCTTTCCCTTTTTCTGTGTCATAACTAGGGCAAATTTTGTAAGTCACATAAATAAGTAGGAAAAAAGTGGCATTACCAGTGTGATGAATAATCAGTTCTATTTGGCATTTAAAGTTGCATTTTGGACAGAGGTAATGTGGGACCCAAGGGCCACATACAGCCTTTCAAAGTCCTACAGAAGGTCCTCCCATGAAAAAATTAAGTTCCCGAAACAGACGACTGTGCCATCAGAAGCCTATGAGGACATGACTTTGCCACACCTCAAGTTTCTTTTCAGGCCCCCCAAAAATCCTTTTTTTAGAAACTGGAACGGACCAAGAAGCTGCTTCCTATTTCTTGAAAATATCCTTTTTCTTACAGGTTTCTTCAAAATGCTCTGTTTGGATGCACACACACAAAAAGCAGACCCAGTGGAAGAACTGATTTAGAGGTCAAATAATGCCACATCCAGAAGTTTGGGAGGCATGATTTGCACAGCCCTAAAAAGTTGAAAGAGAACCAAATTAGCTCTTTGACCATCAGAAATCACCCATCCCTGATCCTACACACATTTAGAGTTAACAGGAACTTTTAAAGTTTATGCTATTATCCTATCAATTCTAAGGTTTCCTTCCCCCTAGCAAAACAACGACGATGATGACAAAAAGACTGTGACTAACAATGCTATGAATAACACAAATGTTTGCTTTTTCAGCACAATATTGTGACAGCAAATTCTTTGCCAAACACTGTAAAGAGTCAGGGACGTAGCCAAGATTTTACGAAGGGGGTCCACCATTATAAAGGGGCTTGGGTGCGGTGGCACAGCGGCACGCACCATTCATTTTTCTAATGGAAGGGGGGGTCCGTACCCCAAGAACCCCCCCCCCTTGGCTACGTCTCTGAAAGAGTAATGGAACATATTTTTTTTTCCATTTAAAGTAACTTTCGAATGCTGGTTGTAATATGGCATCCTCTGAACTGACATACCCTAAACTCCTAAGTCATGAACCTGAGACATCTGCTAGTGGATTTGTTTGGGATGTTGCTGCAAAACGTAACAAACGTCAGTGTGTGTCTCAGGGTGCATCTGCATGGTAGAAATAATGCAGTGTGACACCACTTTAAGTGCTACAGGATCATGGGATTTGTAGTTTTACAAGGCCTTCAGCCTTCTCTGCCAAAGAGTGCTGGTGCCTTACAAATCCCAGGATTCAGTTGGATGGAGACATGGCAATTAAAGGGATGTCACACTGTATTATTTCTACAGGGTAGATGCACCCTGTGTGTGTGTGTGTGTGTGTGTGTGTGTGTGTTTGCGTATGTACGCGCCTCTACTCTAATTAGAATTTCCACTTTTGCTTCCATCAAAAAACCCAGCTAAGTTTCCTTCAAATATATATATATATATATATATATATATATATATATATATATATATTCCCCAGCCCAAGTTAGTGTTGTTTCTCCAATCATTATAATGAAAGCTCCAAGCAAGCTAGAGACTTTAGCCTGTCAGCATTGCAGCCGCAAAATACCTCTCTTAGTTCTATCTTTTTTAAAATAAAATCCTCCCAAAACAACATCAAATAGCAATTGCTTCCCCACCTGAAATGTGAAGATGGCTGCCTCAATACATTATTGGGATACGGTTTTTATACAACAGTAAAGAATATCAGAAGTGTTTTCATCCCTGTATGCAAGAGCTCTCAATAGCCTCCTCCAGACCTGCATTCTATGGATGTTTGGGATGGCAACTCCCCTCAATCCCAGCCAACATGACAATGATGGGAGTGATGGAATTGGTAGTTCAAATACATGGAAGGACCCACCTGGAAGGTTATTTTATTGCAACACCTGGGACTTGTAATAGTATTTTTAGATATTGTTGGCCCCAATGGACAATTACATACCTTTGACCATTCCTATTGTTTTTACAGCCAGTTGTGCTGTTATTTGAGAAGACGCAAAATGTAAGAATTGCTTTCTTCTTTCTACATTGGCTTTCTACACAGGGGAGGACAGAGTAAAATGAGGAGGGTGCAGCAGAACTTGTAAAAGACATTTGTTTGGACTACAGATTTCAGAATCCTGCAGCTCGCATGGCCAGTGGCCAAGCTGTTTGTGAGATGCTGGGTATTATAGTCCAAAAATAACTTTTACATACCCTGCATTACTGAAGGTTGGTGGTGTTGTTAGTATTGTGAACCTCATTCTCAAAACAGACCCTCTCAAAGCCACTAAAAAACAAAAGAGGGGAATAATTTTCACTGCATCCCTCCCAAATTCCCTCCTGGACACATAGGACTTTATCACACATGGAAAACTGGGGATTTAAACAGTCATTTTCCCAGGAATGTCATGCGATCGGGGTGAAAATTTTCACATATATCACAGTTAGAGAGGACTCATCCTAGAAATAACCAGGGAATTACCAGCAACAAATAATTCACGGGAATGTTGCTGGTTATTTCTGGGCAGTGGCATCACCCGACTTGGTGACCCCCAGCATCATCCCAGACAAGGAGCCCAAGGCCTTGCGGCAGCCCGGACATGACACATAAAGCCTTGTGGCATCCCAGACATGGCACCCAAGGTCATGGGAAGGCCCCATGAGGGGCAGGGGACCAACCGGGTGTTACCCCCTCTTCTGGAGGTGTGGCTCACACCACCCGCACACACCCCCCCCCAGTGACACTACTGTTCCCGGGATAAGTCCTCTTTAATTGTGACATCTAACTTTCCCAATGCATGACAAACCCCATAGTCAAAATGCCTCTTTGAGGGGCCAGCAGGGAATTACAAAAAGAGGGTTGCCTTTTCCATGCTCTATAGACCACTGGCCTTTAGAGGTTGCCTCTGGGCAAAAGAAAAACAGAGAGAGCACACACTGGTTTTGCTCTCTTTAATGTTTTATTCAGACATTGGTTTTAAAAAGGCACAGCACACTCACTCAACTGGATACCTCTTCCCCTGCACCCTGCATCCATCCATCCATCCCCACATCCATCCCTTTCCCTCCTTCCATCTTATGAGAGCGCAGTAACAGTCTGGAGAAATACTGTCTGTCTCCATTCTCTCCACTGCCCCTGAGGTGCAGAGTAGCAGATGAGTTCAGCATAGCTTGTTTTGCCTCTAATTTCCAAGGGCATGTAGTGTCTCTTGTTCCCCAGGCTTAACAGACAAATTGGCTTTCTAATTTTAGCAGGGATTTATAGTCTCTCTCTCTCTCCCCCTCGCTCTCTCCCTCACCTCCTTTTTTCCCTTCCTGTTTTCAATTTATCTTATACCATGCACACTTAGGAGTCCCTGCTTCAAAAACTGCTTTCTGAGCTTCAGAAGTAAAGCACCCTATGCACAAACACACACTTCAAAACCAAAACCAAAACCCTACCCTGTGGACAGATATTTTTGAAATGTGCACCTTTTGTACACAGATTCTGGTGGAGAGTTTAGCTTGTTCAGCACTAGTTAACCATCCTCTAAATCATAACAACCTGGAGGTGGTAAGAGCCCCAGATTTCATCACGGGTCGGTCTGTGCAGACTTTTAAAGCGCTTGTTTCTATTGTGGGATTTGCTATCTGTTCCTCCACTTTTGGAGCCATTGTGGAGGAAAGGGGAACCTGAACAGCCAGCAGTTTGGACCAACCCAGAAAGCTCTCCAGAAAACTCTCCAGAAAGCCACCTGATGTGCAGAAGGGACAAATGCAGAGGACACCCAGCTCCATGGTTATCCGACACAGTTTGTCAATCAGATTGGGAATCAAGGCAAGGAGGGTTCAACCAAGAACATCTCCTCAAATCAAGTCAATAATTCAAAGATATAGCCATGTTAGTCTGCAAAATCAGTATGCAGAGAGATCTTGTAGCACTTCTAAGACTAACTGAAAGAATTCTAACTGAAAGAAGATACTAACTGAAAGTCAACAATTGGCTAGGGCCCAGTACAGACAGGCAAACAGTGCCGTCCTGCGGGCAGGATGAGGGCTCAGCATCCCCGTGCTCAAAGCCTTCACCATGCTACCCAGGCACCATCTTTGCACATGCCCATTCAGACGGTGTGTACCATGATGACGCCCCTTTGGCGCAGTGCCCAAACAGTGTTGTGCCAAAGAGGTGTCATCAAGCTGTGTCGCAGCAGGTATGGCACCCCTTCGTGGGCAGAAAAAGGAGGTGGAAACACAGGCTCCTTTTTGTACTCTGCAGAGGCTGGATCGGTGCCACGGCATGCATTTGCCGCCATGCCGATCCGGGGCAGAAAGGGGTGGCATTTTGCTGCCCCTTCCTGCCCATCTGTAGAACCCCTTAGTTAGGAATTAAAAGTGACAGCCACTAGCTTCTATGTGACTGGGGCAGCAAACCAGCAAAACTTTAACGAAGCTAATCAAGATGCTAAACCCAATCCCCAACTTTCTGGATAGCAAACTTTATACAGTTCTAAAATGTATGAATAAATTATTATTTTCTGAAAATGTAACTATTCAGTAAACTGTACAGGATCTGTGGCAGCTGGTGGCTTTGATGTCAATGGAACAGTAAAACCATTCTAGGTTCTAGTTTGAATTTTAAAAGAGCCACTAAATCCTAGCATCTTTGAGAGCTGCTTTCAAGTGTGGACTAAAAACTGGAAAGGATTCAAGACCCCCATGGACATCAGAGATACCATCTGCCAATGCCCAGGCACCAGCTCAACCCAGGACCTCAGATGATCACCCAAACCTCCTGCCTTGAAATCCAGCCACAGACATCTGTATTGTGCCAGCACATCAGTCTGTGTTTTGTTTTGGGTGTCATAGCAGCTGTGGGTGTAAGTGCATTCGTGTGGCTGAGTACATGTGTGATTTAGACTGAAGGAACAGGATGAGTTGGGTTAAACACTCCTTGCCCAGTCAAACAACTGCTCCAACTAAAACTAGCCCCCCACTCCGTTATTTAAAAAGAACACCCACAAATATCTAGCAGCAGTCTACCACCGATAAATACAGAAATAGTCCCTGATAGAAAGGGAACATGAAGTGTAAGGCTGGCCCATGATTTGCCCTGTATTTCGATCTACTGTATATACTCATGTATAAGTCTAGAAATTTTAGTCAAAACATTGACCCCAAAAACCTGGGTCGACTTATCCACAGGTCAATGTAAGTACTGTACTTTAACTCTTAACAAAAAGGGAACCATCCCCTGGGGAAAGATGAGAGCTTAATCTCTTCTCAGAGCACCTAAAAGAAGCATCAACCCCCTCTACTATACCATTCATCCAGTCTTTAGGGTGAGCACAAACAGTTACGCCTGTCAAAATTTTAAAAGATCTTTAGCATCATTTTCCTTTCCTTCATCCTTTACATCCATTGTTACATGCTGCTAAATTTTATCCTTGACTTATCCACGGGTCATATCCAAATCCATAATTTTGGCCCCAAAACCCGCCCTCGACTTATACACGAGGTCAGCTTATAGTCGAGTATAAACGGTAAGCCTAAATTCCAAGATCTAAAACTGAATTCCAAGATTAAATGAGAATCAAGTGGCAGAAATGTGGGGAAGCAGTTTCACATCAACATCTGGTTGAACTTCCTAAAGCAGTGGCTCCCAACCTGTAGGTCAGGACCCCTTTGGGGGGGGTCGAACGACCCTTTCACAGGGGTCGCCTAAGACCATCGGAAAACACATATTTTCGATGGTCTTAGGAACCGAGACACCGCTCCTCTATGGTTGGGGGTCACCACAACATGAGGAACTGTATTAAAGAGTCATGACATTAGGAAGGTTGAGAACCACTGACCTAAAGCGTAACATTGGTAGAGTCTTTCTTGAGAGATAGTGGACTGGAAGCATTTAAGAAGAGGCTGGACTGTTGACTGCTGAGGTTGTTACAGATGCAGCTTGAAGCAGGCTGGGCTTGACAACCTCTGAGGTGCCTTCCAACTCTACAAGCCTATGACTGAGTTTCCAGAGCCAATAATGTAACCGTGAGGGTCTTCCTAGCTGCTCATTCGATCTTCTTTCAACTCAGCTATAGATTCTCTTACAGCTGCTGAGTCAGGATTGGATTTTTTTTTTATTTTTTTTTTGCCCTATGCTGGAAAATGGTTCGATTTTTTTTTTATAAAGGAGGTTAATCCTTTAAAACATTTAGCCGAAGAGCTATTTCAGGCGCTAAGAACTTATGTAATCACAACCAAGGAGTGCAGAACCAACTTCAAAGAATGAACACTGACACCAACTATTGCCGAGAGCAACGATTTCAAAGAAATCAAACTTCAGGTTGCTTTCCTGCTCCCCCTCCCTTAAAAAAAAGATTGTTAATTAATTTATTTATTTTTTGCATTGAAGAGGCCACTGAAATTTAAATTCCTTTTTTTGCTTTTGGAAGTCAGATGCGCACACCTGCTACTATTTAGATACTTACGATAAAAGAAGCAAGGAGAATTTTGAATAAGAGGTAACCTTCCCCCCCAAAAGATACAAAATAATTATGAAGATTGCTAACGTTTGGCTGGAATCCTCTTGTGCCTTTACGCTAGCATAACAACTACTTTTCCCAATGTTGCATAAGGAGGCATCTATTAGACAGTACAAAAGCTGGTGGATGGTGCCACTCTTCCTAAACAGAAGGCCAATGGTTTGCCATGCGGGTGCATTGTTTTCCTTTGCATCATCCTTTGGATCCTTTGTTGCATGCCCCTAAATTTTATCTTCGACTTAAATATGGGTCATATCAAAATCCATTATTTTGACCCCAAAACTTGCCCTCGTCTTATACATGAGGTCGACTTATAGTCAAGTATATACTGTATGTGGTGAATATAACCCCAATGCCCTTTCAAGCACTAACCTTCTATCTCATGAATGCCAACCTCTTTAGTACTACTATACTGGCCACTCTTCCTCACCAACGCATCGTCCTCCAGAACCCTACATTAAGGTTGGGAGAAGTCAGAAGTGACTTGAAGGCACACAACAACAAATGCATCAACGATCGCTCAAGTCTAGGAAAGCTCTGGCTACCAGCTTCTTTCTTTCAGTTAGTCTCAAAGGTGCTACAAAGGTGTTGCAGTATCGTCTCCATCTCTCTGCCAAAATAGATGCAAACATTTTATAATCACGTTTAACTAAGAAATAGCTCTACGGTTTTTAGAATCCAACAAATCTCAGTCTTTCTTGGGTATCAAAAGTATATGAACACTCTTCTAAGATTCTAGGATTTGTTTTTCTAGAAATCAACAGGGAGGCAACGGACACTTCCAGGTTAATGCTAAGAGAAAATGGCTCAAAATTCTCACTGGTCCAAGACACACTGCAGAAATAACCCAGTTTGAGAACCCTTTAACTGCCCTAGCATAGCCCTTTAACTGACCTCTGATTGGCTACAGTTACTGTCCATCTGTTATCTATTATTATTATTACTGTTTTCAAGTATGTTTTAATTGTAATTTGTTTAATTGTATTTTAAGGGGTGGGTGGCATTGGGGGGTTATGTTATGGAATGTATATTTTAATGCTGTAAGCTGACCCGGTTGCATTGTGCAAAGGGGTGGGATTATTATTATTATTATTATTATTATTATTATTATTATTATTATTATTTACTAGCTCAGTACTAGGGAATCCTGAGATTTCTGGTTTATTGTGGCACCAGAGCTCTCTGACAGAGAAGGCTCAATGTCTCACAAAACTACGGTTCCCGGAATTCCCTAGCATTGAGCCTGGGCAGATAAAGCAGTCTCAAACGGGACTATTTCTACAGTGTGTTTTGGACCGCTGTCGATCATTCTTCTTGTCAAGGAAGCCATTTTTGATTTGGAGAGGAATAATGAAAAATATTCATGAGGTGGTAAGACTGACTGACTGATGGGTTGCCTGGCCCAAACCTTTGCTATGTTTGGACAGAATGCCTGTGTGGGTGCAAGCCCTGGAAGGAGAGACAGGCCTTCTCCTTATTTGAAAAGAATATTATATATTCCAGGACATCTGGTGATGAAAATTTATTCTACCTCTGTTCCCTGATGTCAGATCTGTATTTTATGCATACATACATAGACTTGAAAAATTCCGAGGCGATACCTAAGTATATAATTTTTTTCATTGGTTTTTTTTTATAACGCGTCCTACTAGTTCGAATCTGTAGTATTGGGCTCACTTGAATTCTTAGCTTCAGACACAATGGGGCCCGTCATTGTGTGTCTTTTCAGATGAAAACTAATTGCCTTCAGCAATTAACAAGAAGTTGCGTCCCAGAGGAGACATTTTGCAATTAGTCCATTTCCAGGTACAATATTTGCTACCTCAACTGTGCCTAATTGGAATGAAAATTACATACAAAAGAACTTCGCTTTTGTTTTCGTTCAGCGTTTTCAATAAAGGGGAGGACAGGAGGAGAAGGAGAAGCAGAAGCAGACGCAGAAGAAGAAGTAGAGAAAGATGATGATGATGATGAAGATGGCGATGACGATGAGACCATTCTCTTTAATAACTTTAAAATGATGGCATTTCTGCACCCAACAGGAAGAAAGATTTTATGAGAGAGGAAAGTATAAATTATGCTGCAGCTCTTCGTGCAAATAAATAAAAACCTGCTCTCCCTGAACCGCTGTCAGCAAGCTCAATGCTGAACTAGTTATCAAAATGAATGTTCCTCTTGCCTGAAGCCTGAGGACCAACAGCTCAGTGGTACAGCACATAATTCGCAGACAGAAGACCTGCCATGTCCTGGGGCTTACTCTCAGGTGAGCAAATGTGCACAGGACTGTGGCTAGGGATGCTAACTTGCAAGCAAGCTCCCATGACCATAATGGGACTTCTAAGGAAATATGTATAGGATTATTCCGTAAATCTACTGGCCACTGACAAGTAGAATCATGGAGTTGCAAGAGATCACAAGGGCCATCCAGTCCAACCCCATTCTGCCACGCAGGAACTCACAATCAAAGCATCCTCGACAGATGGCCATCAAGCCTCTGTTTAAAGACCTCCAAAGGAGACTCCACCACAATCTCCCAGGAAGGAGTGGGTTCCACTATCGAACAGCTCTTACTGTCAGGATGTTCCTCCCAATGTTGAGGTGGAATCTCTTTTCCTGCAGTTTACATCCATTGCTCCATTGTCTTATTCTCTGGAGCAGCAGAAAACAAGCTTGCTCCATCCTGAATGTGACACCCCTTCAAATATTTAAACAGGGCTATCCTATCACCTCTTAACTGTCTCTTCTCCAATCCATCTCCCTAAGTCTTTCCTCATAAGGCATGGTTTCCAGACCCTTCACTATTTTGGTGAAGCGTGTCCTCTGGACATGCTCCGATTTGTCAACATCTTTTTTTGAACTGTGGTGCCCAGAATTGGACACAATGTAATGGTACAATGTGGAATATTTCAACAAGCCCACCAAGGTATTTTTCCCAAGGTATTCCATTCCATTTTATCATTTCTTTTATTTTACTTTCCTCCACTCCAATAGTCAGCCAGCATCCCATGGCCACCAAATACGTTGGTTGTGTTTGGGGGGCAAAGCAAGGGTACCGTTGTGATAGTCCCGCTCCAACTGTTCATGGAGCCTATGCCCCCTGTACTACAAAAGTACTTGAAAATCTACCAACAAAAATCCATCAGTGATACCTTTATTGTGGCCAACTGAAATGCACAATAACTTGTTGCAAGCTTTCGAGCTCCATGGGCTTCTTCATCAGCAAATGTTACAAACCAAAACTGGAGGGGGGAAAAAAAGAATTGGAGATTTTGACATATGCGGTCATGTTGTTTCAGCCCTTAGTAAAGATGTAGAAATCTTTTACTAAGGACTGGAAACACATGAAGGCATATACATCTCCAATGTTTTTCCCCTCCGTTTAGTTTGTAACATCTTGCCTTTATTAAGAAGCCCATGGAGCTTCAAAGCTTTCATCAAGTATATAGTGCATTGGGTTGGGCCAATAAGCTCACTGATTTTTGTTTTGCATTGTTAAATGGCCACAGAGCAACTCTGCATGTTTGAAAATCACAGTTATTCAACAAAAACACAATGTCACTTATCTAGATACCAGCAGTGTTACATTTATTTACTGAAAAAAGAAAATACAATTCATTTTTTGACCTAGTTATGCCCATGCTTTGGTCGTATATACTAGTAGAAATACTACCTTTCTTCATGTGTTGCTCTTAATGTATCTAGAAATCACCAGTAATTTTTGGGTGGCCAAGGGTTTTAAGATTTAAAAATACATTCTATTTTTGTTCCCAATAGAACCATTGAATAACTGGATTACCTATATGTTAAATTGCCATTCAATAATTAATCCAATGGCACTACCTAGTTGGAGTACTATCAGGATTCCCAGCACCATAGACGGTTTCAAGGGGGAAACCAAAAGGGAGAAGATGCCCCCC
>NC_056531.1:6021776-6026469 GCF_019175285.1 Sceloporus undulatus
AGAGGACCAGCATTTGCACACCCTTGCCCTAAAGATGCAGGTTACAACAGGAAAACACAGCCATAACTAAAAGGACCATTCAAACAGAGGAACGGATAAATAAAACGAGTCATCTGCCAAGCTGCCAGGGGGAAATGGCTTTGTTCTTGGCCAGAAATAATGCTCAAAGGTGGAGGATGCATTCCAGCAGTGAAATTAGGCTTCCATGAAAACCTGGAGTAGTGTTGGAGGGGATAGTGTGTATGGTCTCTAGTGCCGAGTGGCATCCGCACGGGAAACTTTCCATCTGAGAAGATTGTATTGATGGCATATTGTCTTCAATATGTTGCTCAACGTGTTTTAGTTTTTCTCATTCTCGCCCTGTGCATTACAAAGGGTGCTTAGCTAGCATGAGGTACCTGTTTCTTTGTTTTTTGCAATAGGTTGATCCGCTATTTGCAGAAGAAGTCAAAGAGAAAGTGAAAAGGTAGGTTGCTAGTAATGTTATGTGCCTTATGTATGTATGAATGTGTGTGTGTGTATATATATATATATATATATATATATATATATATATTTAAAGAGCAGCGCTATTTACTTTATGCAGTTCCCTGTCCAAGAGAGGGGCAAACCAGACGTGGCAAAACAGATCTCCCGAAAATGCCAAAAAATAACAATCCTGAAAGTGTCTTTTAGTCACATCCAGTTTCATTTTTTAAAGCGTTTTATTTGGGGGGGGGGTGCTTTGACCTCCAAATAATAATAATAATAATTATTTATTTATTTATTTATATCCCTCCTCTGTCTTCTGGGATCTAGGTGGGTAACAACAATCCAATAAAAGATATACAGACAATAATAAAATTTCCCTAATTCCCTTAACCCTCCCTCCTTCTGCTACATAGACAAAAACACCGCTGCTGGAAGCCTTCAGGATTGGAAGACACCTATTTGGCTCCATTTATTGAGGCTCTGGAGGCATCTGTGGGCTGCCAAAATGGCTTTGGGGGGTTGTGTTTGGCCTTTAGGCCTCATTTTACCTACCCTTTACCTAGGAGCTTCAAATTTGTATATCTATGGGGCTTAACAGACCACCCCAAAAAGGTGGGCTGGAGCCATCCGTTTTTCCTCCGGAGGAACACCACAGCAGCCAAAGTGCATGACATCCCTCTGGACCAAAAAGAACCCGGAAAAACTGGGTTCTTTTAAATCCGCGCGACGGACGTCACGAGTGCGCCATTGGCACTGTGGCATGTCAGTGACGCACGTGCAGAGCCTGGACGTGCAGATGTTGCACCAAGCTTGCATCTTGGGCACACACGGGCCATGTAGTCATGGCACCGCTGGCACGGACAAGGGGCCAGGGGCGTGTGGTGGCTGCGTGCTCCAGAACTCTAGAATCACCTCCAGCACACCGCTTTTGGCCCATTTGTACCGGGCCTTAGTTTTTAAAGTGCCTGGGAGAATAAAGAATTTTTCATGCAGAAGGTCCCAGACTCAACCTCCCTCCCTCCAAAATGAGATTTCATTAGGACCTTTGTCTGAAACTCCAGAAAGCCCTTGCCAGTCAACGTCAACAATACAAAGAAGGCCGCTTCCTTTGACTTCTCTCTGCTTCTAAAATAAGAACATAATGTTGTCCCCCAGTCTTATGTCTTTTAGTATCATTGAATGGGCCCAAAGTCCCATGTCTGGAGGCCAATTAACAGACTAAACATTGTTTGCTCGGTAGGGCGGATGGGGTACATTTGCTGCAGGAGATCCCCCAGGAAGACCTTCATGCTGCCGTGAAGAACTGCTTTGCTGTTGTGAACAGTTCCATTTCAGAGGGGATGTCAGCTGCAATCTTAGAGGTAATTACATCTGAGCGTTGAGCACAGAATGTCCCCTTACTTTTCTCATTTGAAATCTCGATCAGCCCTGCTGTCTGCCTCTCAAAGCTTGCAAAAGACTAAGATGTGTACCTTGCCACAGTCTGCTTCAGTGCATGCAAAATTTCACATGCAACCTGTGAAATGTAACAACCCTCATAGTTAACAGTACATATATGTGTGGTAGACTTTTTTTTTGGAAGGTTTTTTGGAGGGTGTGATCCCATAAACAGCTTTTTAATGTAGTTCTGCTTGTCTCTTGCATTAAAAATAACCCTGTCTCTTGTGACCCCCCTATAGGGAAAGGTAACTTCTTCCCGTGCTTTGCTTTCCAAGTTTTGAGCCCCTCTTGGACCTTCCCAGGTTTTATTTCTTTGAGTGTAAATAATAATTTCTACTTCCGAAAAGTGTCACTTCTCTTTTAATAAGGCCCAGATCTCCCTACACTCTGCCCCCCCCCCACTCCCTTTCCATAATGCAGTGGTTCTCAACCTTCCTAATGCCACGACCCACAGGTTGAGAACCGCTGCCATAACGCATTTTGACAAAACCAGGCTGGGTCTGAAGATGTGAAATCCGACAAATCGGGGCAGGGGTTGAGCAAATAATTCAACCCACACCCAATTCTAGTGAGCCAAACAGGGTATGCTGCTTTTTGCAACTGGCTAAAGGCATTTGTCACCAGCAAGATGGCTGGAGTGAGCATGCTAGTAGCTGTTTCCCATGAAGGGCAGCGTTCTCCCCCAGTTGCCTCAGAGAAAGCGTCACCGCAGTGTGCTACTCAAAATGAAGAGCACCCGAACCTTTCATCCTGTCACCACCATGTGGGCAAAGGGGCAAGAAACAAGATGCCAGCCATGATGGCTGTTATGGAAAAGAAGGGCGGGAAGAAAGGCAGCAGACAGCCTTCCAGCAAGGTTGGCTCAAGTGGAGGGCAAGGGAAACATGGAGAGAATAGTAGGAAAAAAAAACATTCTTCAAATGAGGAAGGGGATGAGGAGTCTTGTCTGCCCTATCTCCTCAGAGGTGGAAGAAGAGGAACTGTCAGGAGGAGGAGAAGAAACTGGGATTCATACTTCAGCTAGGCTTTTCCAAAGTGAAGACTTTCCGTGTCATTATGTAAAGAAGTGAAAGCATTGGAATTATGTGGCCCTTCAGACTAAAGTAAGACTGAATACAGTATGCCCGCACTATACATGGTCACACTATACGCGGCTCCCAGCTTACGTGGAAGTTGCATGACAAAGAAAAGGCAAGCGTACCTGTGCCACACTGCCCTGAGCCGCAAGCACGTGCCCCATTGTTTGCAATGGGGCATGAGCATATGCGGATTTCCCCTTACGCAGGGGGATCCAGAATGAACCCCCCGCATAAGGAAAGGGCCGGCTATACAATGATTTACCAAAGAGTAAAGGGGACTCCTTTCCTAAATATGATCCCTCATTTCTAGAGATACCTTTCATATCTGACTTCATGAAAGTAGTCAGGGAGGAAGGGTCCAAACCAGCTGCGGTGAAGTCACATCCCACCGCAGCCAAAAAGTTCGACAACCTGTCACGACATGTCCTATGAAAACTACAAGGCCCACTAGTGGATGCCCCTCTTTCGGCATTAGTCTCATACTCTGAAAAAAATAGTGGATTCTGGCCTTCAGAAATCCTAGGAAGCATCTTGCCTTTGCATCAGAGCAGCATCGGCAATTTCGATTTTCTCCAGAGCTGCCTTTGTCTGGGCCAAGGATCTAATTGCAGAGTTCCCTGCTGGAAATACTCAATTAAAGCAGGGCATTAACAAATTACTTTAGGTGGCTGCCTTCTCAGCAGACAGCAGCCTGGGTATCATGCAGTTCAGTGCTAAAGAACAGGCAGCTTCCATCTTGGTTAGAAGACTGGCTTACTGGTGCATGTTTAAGGATGAACCTAGCATTCTCTCCATTTATGAGAGGCAAACTCCTTGAAGAATCATTAGATACAGTATTTGTAGAGACAATGGACAAGAAGAAAACACTACCTTCTTCAATTAAAAAAGAGGACAGGAGGCCCTTGCATCAACAGCAGTCTTCCTTTTGAGGCTATGCATCTGGCTATGGTTCCTTTCATGGCAGGGACAAAAGGTATGAATGACAGTGCTCTTAGCATAGAGACCAACCCCAGCATCAGTCCCAGGCTCAGGGCTTTGCCAGGTCAGGCATTAAGAGCAACACACAGAATGCTGCCGCAGGAAAACAGGGAAGAAAACCATCCCAAGCACACCATATATACTCGACTATAAGTCAACCTCATGTATAAATCAAGAGCAAGTTTTGGGGCCAAAATTATGGATTTTGATATGACCCATGGATAAGTCGAGGGTAAAATTTAAGGGCATATAGCAAAGGATCTAAAGGATGAAGCAAAGCAAAAAAATGTCAAAGAACTTATACAATTCCAGCAGAGACAACTCTTTGGTGGGTTACAGACCGCCATAAAAGACGTCCTTAGGACGTCCCATTTTGAAAAAGGGGCGTCTCTTCCAGACGCCCCTTACCCTATCATGGACAGAGTCTGTGACAAATGGCGGTGGCCGTTCCACACGGCCGCCGCCATATTGACGTAGCGGACGCTCTGCGTCCACACGTCGCGCGGAGGAAGTGACGCCGCAAGTGCGCCCTTTGGCACTCGCGGTGCCTCTTCCGGGGCCTGAGAAGGAGCACGATTTCCACGCTCCTTCTCTGCAGCGTCCGGGAGCCATGCCATTTAAAAGCTGCGGTTCCCAGACGCTGCAAGCAGAGGCAGAGCCAGACCGCCGCTTCTCGGTGGTCTTTAACCCACCCTAGTGCTCATTCTTAAGGCTGGATGGATGAG
>NC_056531.1:6026494-6050595 GCF_019175285.1 Sceloporus undulatus
GATGAGAGAGTAGAGGGATCGGTGCTCCAGGACGGATTATACTCTTGCCTTTCACCAGTGGATAGTTCCTTCTTTTAAATAAGAGTCACAGATACAGTGCTTACTTTGACCCATGGAGTAAGTCGACTCTTTTTGGGTCATTTTTTAAAAATGCTAAATTTCTCGACTTATACTGTATTATATACAGTAACTCTCAGACCATACCTGGGTGAGGACAGCTCCAGCCATTTATTTATTTATATATTATATAATATAATATATAAGGAACAAAGTTAGGAGTGAACACATACAAATTGATATGGACCAGAAAATAGACTGCTGCATTCCAGTTACACGTTTTCTTCTGGCTTATTGTACTTTTTTTTGCCCAAGAACAGATCCAATATACATGAAGCTCACATTTTGCTCTGTCTCTGCTTGCCTCTCCCTCAACCTTATTTTGTCCCAACTCGGCCTATAGATACTCTTACTGCTTGGCCTTGACAGTAAAATGGTACCATCTGTTGGAAAACACTGGAGATGATGGCTCTTGACGGACAGTGCTGTTTTAATTAGGCAAAAAATCCTACCTGAATGGTCTTACAGGAGGGATTGCCACTGTCAAAATTCCTGTGTTTCATTGAACAGGGCGACGAAGTTGCGATTGGAAAGCCACAGAAAGCCCCGCCTGCGGTTCGTAGAGCGGATGGATGGAATGAATGCTACTTGATCCCCCCCCCCCGATTCTTTAAAATATAATAATATAATATAATAATAATAATCGATTTTATTTTTACCCGCGCTCTCCGGGTTGGTTACGGTTGGTGAGGCAACTTTACAATAAGAGTGGCGCACTACTACTTCCCTTGATCTCGACACTATACTTCTGATTGATGGTACAGTGTCTAGATCAATGGGAAGTATATGTGCCACTCTCGTCGCTTTGGTTAGGCCCCCACCTGGACCTACTGGGTCGCAGTTCCGGGCATCACAGTTTTATTTAAAAAGGACATTGAGCACAACTGGAGCATGTCCATAGTGAGGGCGTCCAAAATGTGTTGGAAGGGTTCTGGAACCATCTCTATGCGGAATGCCTTAGGGAGCTGTGGCGTGTTAGCCTTAGAGAGAGAAGGTTTAAGGTGGGGTGATATGATAGCCCTGTTTAAATCCTTGAAAGGATGTCACATTGAGGGAGTGGAGCAAGCTTGGTTTTTTGCTGCTGCAGAGACTGAGGCCCTGGAGCAATGGATGGAAGCTCCAGGCAAAGAGATGTCACTCAACATTGGCCGAAAACTTCCGATATGTACGGACCTGTTCGACAGTGGAAACCCTCCCTCGGAGATTGTGGTGGCGTCTGCCTTCGGGAGGTCTTTAAACAGGGCTGGCTGGTCAGCTGTCGGGAATGTGTTTGATTGTGGATTTCCCCCCCTGCATTGGCGAATGGGTGTGGGACCTGGATGGGCCCTTGTGGTTTCTCTTCCAACTCTGTGATTGCTGAAGGGTTGTAACATACAATGGAGAATACAATAATTACGAATAAAACTGCATTATCGCATCCCCCACACAACACTTAAAATTCCCAATTAAAACAATCGGCAACGATTTATACATCTATCAGTGATTTAAAACCAGCAGTAAGCCCGGAGGTGAATCTGGGGTATTCTCAGCGTACGCGTTCCATATTGACAGGGGGGCCAAGTGGTGAGTTAATCGGAACATTAGTCAGGGAAGGGGCTTGGTCGGAAGAGATCCGTCTTGGACAGCCTTTTAAAGCCGCCAAGATTGTCAGTGTTCCGATCTCTTCCAACAAGCCTTTCCCTAGTTGGGAGCCGCCAGATGCGAGGCCTCTGGATGAACCTCAGCTGGTCTGGTCTTTGTGGCTGCTGTGAAGTTCTTCCTAGCGGACCTCAGTTGCACGGGGGTGGATTGTATGGAAGAGGCGCGTTCACACAAATAGGTGGGACCCAGCCATGGAAGGGCTTTCTAGGTCATGTAGCAACCCCTTGTACTGCACCCAAAACTACTAGGCAGCCAGTAAAGTGGAAACTCTATTTGTGTTTTTAAACAAATGTCAAAACATTTGACCATTGCCTTCTACTCGGAGTCTTTTCCACGACATCAAGAGGTCCAATTACGCGACTTTGTAATTGGATCCTCCTCACACATACATACAAGCAGCTAGACTATGTACATTGCAAGCCCCACGTGATGAGGCCATGATCTGTGTTTCCTGCTCGATCCTCTGAAAGTTGTCCCAGCTCTCCGCTGGATCTCGCCTTTCTTTCTCTGTTTGTTTGATTTTTGAGGCATGGATTTAAACGTTCCAGTACTGGCCAGGAATTCCCAGGAAATGCTGCAATAATCACAGACCAAAGCACTGGGACTATTATCTTCCAACCCGGAGGTCACAAAGCAAAACCTTGGTGACGCATAAGTTCAATCCTATGGACACTCACTTGGGAGGCAATGCTGCATGGATTGTTCTGTTTACCTACTGGCAGTGCGGATTTGGGGATGTTAGGGACTTATAGTTTTTGGCCACAGAATGGATAGCCATGGCAACCACACCGCCAGCCTCCAGAAGGACTAAAAGAACTGGCTTCTGGGCGCGTTTCTTTTTTGTTTTGTGTCCCGGAAGGGGCGCCATTAAGCATGCTCGCCTGCCATGATGATTCCCCTATGCCACACGCACCGTTTGGGCGCTGCGATGCCCCTCCGTCATCATAGTTGTGTGCTATGTGGACGGGCATGTACCATAATGGTGCCCGGGTGTGGCGCAACACGGGTTCAAGCATCAGGACCTCAGCCCTTTGCGCGTACAGGGCTGGGATAAAAGGCCGGTCTGTACAGCCCCCTTACTTCGACCACTGAGATTCACATGGGTGGAAACCAGTTCAGCTTTGAGGGATCATGGCCATTTGTATTTACAAGTTCCAGTGAAGATCTATTTCCACCCTTGAGTGAAAAAAGCCCCCCCCATTAACATTCCAAAACCCTTCTTCCAGTAAGCTGCCTGCCAGTTCCTCTGGAACCGTACTGGGAACTTTGCTGTTGGGGACAACTGTTCCCCCTTCAGCCCTTCTCCCAGGAGAGGGTTCCTAGCCCAACCTCTAGGCTTTCCTCCTCATCCCACTACCTAAGAACTTTTAGGTGCATAGGCCAAAGCCGTCAGGCGACCTGTGTAAACAAATGGACTGAAAGAAGTTAAGATCTTCTAAATAAGAACGATAGCCTCAACATATGTGACGAATATACAATTTCATGGAGCTATTTCTCCAGCATTAAACTTAGGACCAACATCTCAGTCAACGCATCTCGTAGTAATACCATCAGATAAACTAGAACATGTACAATGGATGCAAGCTATCAAGAAAAGGCCATTCCACCTAAACATGAAGGAGGCACGTCCTGCCCTTAAGAGCTGTCGACCGTGCGACCCCAATTCCCTCTGAGAGTGTGAAGTCTCCTTCCTTGGAGGTCTTTAAACAAGAGGGCTGATTGGTCATCTGTTGGGGATGCTTTGATTGTGAAATTCCTGCATGTTAGAATGGGGTTGGACTGGATCCGGGCCCTTGTAAACTCTATGCTTCTATGGAAACCTAACTCCAAACCCATCTAACTAAACTTGTCCCTTATTTTGCCACTCCACCCATGGGTTGAGAGAGATCTCAGGTCCTCAGCTGCCTACTTGAATAGGAGAGAGCACTTTTTGCCATGCTGTACTCCCGATGAGCAAGATGAAGGTAAACCAAAGGTTCTTGGTCGGCTCGGTTTACATCTTTTGTCATGAACCTTTTTGGTTGACTCCCTTTTTGTGACTACGTTGTCACCTTGACTAGCTAGTTTACTGGTGTATTAAATGTCTATTGAGCTGCACTGAGCCAGCTTGGCAGTGTGATGCCTGCCACCTTGCAGAGGGCTGTCATCCCAGATCAAGGGCCAACAATAAACCACAGCTTGAGGGTTTTATTTGTGCATACAGAAGTCGGCTGAGTGGTTGACTCCCGCTCCGCCTAAGGTATTTGTTGGATTGAAGGGAATGTTTAAGTGATGAAGCAGTTGATGGGTCTTACGAACCCTGTATGACGTTTTTGAAATTAGTTTATTCATATATATCTGTAGGGGATCTCCTGCATCCCAGGATTGGCATACCTAGGCCCGAAGAAGGCTGGCAGGGCCAACGCCATCCCACCACACACACACAACACACACACAAGATCAGACTGTGACAGGTGTAGTATTGGTCGCAGGTTTCCAGGGCACTTGGGTCTCAGGAAAACTGCCTGATGGTGCAGATGGTAGAAAACCATTCCCTGGTAAGCGCAAGTGCTGTCTAACATAAGAAGCACTTTTTCTCATTAGAAGAGGCCTATTGGATCAGACCAAAGGGGCTTGATAGTCCAGCCTTCTGTGCACTTTTGTCAACCAGTTGCCTGTGAGAAAAGCCCATCTGAGTTCTGGAGGTGTGCCTGAATGTGCTGGATTGCTAAGACTGGTAGACCTGAAGTGCCCATTGACACCCAGGTCCATTTCTCCTCAAGAACACAGTTAAAGTCTGTGTGTATGCAATGGCTCAGTTCGGAGTGTTTTGTAGCATCCTCCATTGGATCATTTTTAATCCTGTTATGTGAAGGATCTAATGGTAGTGCCCACTGGAATTCAACTAGCAGACGCAGCAACAACCGCCAAACTCACATTGCATTTTTGCCAATCGCATTTGCTTCTGTGGAAGTTTCACTTATTCTCATTAACCCATGGCCATAATTAGACTTCGAATGGCGGGAGCACAGAGAATTAATCCTGTTGATTTGTAAATTTGCATTTCAAAACCCCATCGATTATCACGCTAAGCACCGTAGAACCACCCTATGATGATGATGTGCTGTTGATGATGCTACAAGCTAGTTTAAATAAAACTGCAACGTGTTAAAGTTCATCTCATTTCTTTCGGTGTGTTATGATTAATGCCTACTACGAATCAAATTCTTGGAGGAAAGTTGGATTATATATTTTCATTTGTTTAGCATCGTTCTCCCTACTTTGCCCATGAAAGAGAAAAACAAATGACAGGCACCAGACCTCCTATTTCTCTCTGCGAGAATTGATTCTGCTTCCTGGCTCCAACCGATCTCTTTGCTAACACGGCAGTTAGAATTCCTTGCGGACGAATTTTAAAAAAACCCCATTACTTTATATACACAAACTATCAGTCGACCTCATCTATATGTCAAGGGCAGGTTTTGGCCAAAAATTACTAGATTTGATATGATCTGTGGATACTTCGAGGGTAAAAACATATGGGCATGTAAGACACGATCTAAAGAAATTGAAGCCAAAGGAAAGCAATGCCAAAGAAACTTACCAAATTCCACTTTAGTTTGTCTCAACACTAAAGATTAGCGCTGACTGGGGATAGAAAGGGAATCCGTCGCTTTCCAGGACCAGACGACCTCCCTAGCCAGCTTTGAACTTTTATAACACACTTTACTAAAATTGTTGTTGGTTCTTCCCTTCCCTCTACAAGAGGACTGGCTGGCCACTGATGCCATTAAAGGGCAACGTGAACATTGCTTTTCTTAGCAGTTAGTAAACAATTGAATTAGGCCCACTTATAAATCTAGTTTTGCCCTGAAGGAAACTCCTTATTTTTCAAGGTTTGTGCTGTGACTTTTGCCAATACCCTTTCCCTCTAACCCTCCTTTAAACCCCATCTTCATCTGACAACTTTGGAAGAAAGACTGATTTACCGTATATTACTCATTGTATAAGTCTAGAAATTTTAGTCAAAACATGACCCAAACAACTAGGTCGACTTTATCCAGGGTCATTGTAAATACTAACTGAACTCTTTATTTGAAAGGGGACCCATCCCCTGGTTGAACTGCAAGAGGGCAAATCTGTCCTGAGCACTGACCTACCCTTTACTCTCCATTTCCATCCATCTTTTAGCGTGAGCCAACCAAAACAAGTTATGCCTGCCATAAATTTGTAGGTCTTTGGGCATTGTTTCCCTTTGTTTCATTATTTAGATCTCTTGTTGCATTGTCCCTACGTTTTACCTCGGCTTTTCCAAGGGGGGTCTTATCAAAATCCATCATTTTCCCCCCAAAACCTTGCCCTGAACTATACATGAGGTTGATTATTGTTGAGTATATATGGTAGTCCCCATACACAAGGCAGCCGGATTTAATTTCAGGCCAGGTTTGGGGACCACATTCTGGGGGGGTGAAGCGAAAACATAGGACCAAAAAATGTCCACATTTTAGCTTGATGCTTGGCACAAGTAACAGCAAAATATTCAGGAAGCGGCATTTCAGTCGTTTAGAATTTGGGGAAGGGGAACCATGTAGAAGCTAGGAAACCACCATATGATGGTTGTCAATTGTAAGAGGATGTTAGTGTACCTATCTGCAGAAAAAAAAACACCCCCCCCAGCGTGCCACCAGAAGGACAAGATTGATTTGGAGCTTCAGGTTCCCTAGAGGTGATATGCTAGCCTTGTTTTAAATATTTGCGGGATGTCTATTGAGGAGGTCGGAAGTTTGTTTTCTGCTGCTCCAGAAACAGACCAAGAACAATGAAAAGAGATTCCACCTAACATAGGAGGAACTTCTGACCGTAACGGGCGTTCGGACAGTGGAACACACTCTTCCTCGTAGCGCAGTGGAGTCTCATTCCTTGGACGTCTTTAAACAGAGGAGGCTATGTGGTCATCTGTCGGGGGATGGCTGATGAGAGTTCCTGCCTGGCAGAATGTGGTTGGACTGTATGGGCCGTTGTGGTGTCTTCCAACTCTATGATTCTCTACTCTGCCCTATTCACTACCCCCCCCAAAAATCATTTATCTACCCAGTGCTTTTTCCCTCCGAACCTGAACATCTGCATTACTACTCCAATTCTCCAAAGTCGCTGGTCTTACAGGCCATTCTTCTCAGCCCCCCTTTCATTTTGCTGCACTGTGGTTTGCCAGCATCCCCCTTGGGGTGGTACCTGCTCTTTGGTTGTTTGGTTATGTGCCCATAAACCTGCCAGTGCAAACAGTGATGATAATACTTTTTGTGGGTTTTTCAGACTATGTGGCCATGTTCTAGCCGAGTTTATCTTGGACCGTTTCACCAGCATCTGTGTGTGGCATCTTCTTTCTCTAAAAGATGCAAGCCACAGATGGCTGGGAAAGTCAGGCTAAAAACTCTTCTAGAACATGGCCAACGAGCCCTAATAAAAACCCCACAAAAAACTTGGATGCCACCAGCCATTGAACGCCTTTGACTTCACCAGTATGATCGCGTTAATGGATAACGTTCTGTCTTTCCAGGAATTTTGTCCAGTTGTCCAAAGCCTGATCGAAGACCCCTTCTCTGCAGTGGGAAATCGTAACAAGGGCAGGCGTTATGTCACAAAGCACACTTGTGGGACGAGAAAGGACGCCGTATCAAAACTTTGTGCTGAGGCTCTCCCTGACCTAGGTTTTGTTAGATGCCCTTCACAAGCCCTACTAGGTCTTACAATATTTGGAAGGAAAGAAGGGAGAAGACCTCCTCTTTGTTCTGTCATGCCCCTTTGGTGAAAACATGAGATTTGATTTCTCTATTGTTTGCTCCCGGTTCTGGAGCTCCCTGCCTCACCATCCGAAGGACCACCACTTCTCCACTTTGAACTAGGTCATAATTATAAATACTAAATTACTGGGGATGGGAATTGAACAGCCCACAGCGCCATGGGTTGAGCACAATGCCATTTTTCTATCCCACCTCCTACCTAATTTTTGCTCTCCTAGAGCGGACACACCAACACATCACCAGCAAATAGACGTAATGTCATATTGCTTCCAGTTAATATTCAGGATTGATTGATTTTGGCCCCATGAGGGAAAGCTATGGGAGAGGCTTAAAACAAGCCTGAGACCCTCTTAGGTTGAGTGTTAACTAGAACTAGGACTCTGGAGATCAGGGTTCAAATCTCTGCTCAGTCATGGAAACCCACTGGATAACCTTATGCCAAGTCTCTCTCTCTCTCTCTCAGCTTAGTGGCAGCAATGACAAATCTCAGTGTGGGTATGCTTTATGTGAGTTCCGCACTGCAGTGGGTTGGAGCTGGATGGCTCTTGTGGTCCCTTCCAACTCTATGATTCTGTGAGTCCTCTGAATAAATCTTGCTGGGATCGCAAGCCTTTGGCGAGTGTCACCATACCCAGCTGTCTTGGAGTACCAACAAAAAATGCAACCAAAAAAAAAGCATTCAATGTTTTCAGGCATTTAAGGGTTTGGAGTGATCTGGGTAAAAAAAAACAGGAAACGTATCCCTGAAAAGATTTAACAATTGGAAGGGATCTGGGACATGTCCCAGCGGGCTAGAGAACTGCCCCGAATGTGAATGGGCCACAAAAGCTGCACTTTCCCCACTGCTGTCCTAAGCTGCCAAGACAAATTGCTGGACAGGAGAATTGCTCCTTGTGGAAGCTTTCAAGAATTGTGATTCCCCAATATAAAACCGGTGTACAGCTTGGTCTTTTGTCATGCATGTTATGAGAATGTTTCCATTCCCCACCCTGCCAAAAAAACTAGAATTAAAACAATTCCAGTCAATTGATGGGTTTTTTTTTTTTTTTTGTGGCGGAGAGCAAAAACTTTTTGGGGAGCCAGGTGTTGAACTGCTGGCTCTATCCTGTAATAAACACTAAATGTGTATCCTGGCCGCAACTGAATAAAATATTTTATGGGGTTTTTCGGGCTATGAGGCCGTGTTCTAGAAGCGTTTATTCCTGACGTTTCACCAGCAGCTGTGGCTGACATATTCGACGAGAATGACCTAGATCACACAGTTTATATATCCACTCTCTTCCATGCCCAGCATTGTCTTGAGGATTGCCCAATCACCAGCTGCTGGTGAACACGTTCAGGAATAAACTCTTCTGAACACGGCCTCCTGCCCCGAAAAAACACAAAAAACGATGGACGCCGGCCATGAAAGCCTGCAACTTCACATCAAGCGAATAAATAACTCTTTTAGGGCAATGGCTTAGATTCAAGGTCTTGCTTTGTTTTTTTGGACATAAGTGACAATGTTTGGCCGGGCGTATAAGTGTGCTGCCAGTAAAAGAATCACATCAGCTAAGTTTACCTGGTATGTACTTCTAGAGACCTCAAAAACATTTTTGTACCTCATAACTTATTTGAACCTGGACAATGAAGAAGGGAAAATAAAAATAATTTCTGTTCACTACGCCTGTGATCTATTTCTCGGTTATCCTGTTATTTGCTCATCTTCATTTCTCGTTCATGGTCCTTAGCAAACTATGTTAAGTCCTGTGGTTCCAAAAGAATGATTGCAAGTCATTGCTGTTGGTTCAGTCTTCCCTTCTTTTGCCATTCATGTCCATCCTCTCCCCCCTCCCAGCCCCAAAACAATTTTGTTATAAACTCCTCTCAAAAAGTAATTCATTAATATAACACCATTACTTCCCAATTCCTGGAGTTCACCCTATGTAAATCACACCTATTTTTTTGTGATCTCTGTGGCTCACATGACTGGGATGTCACACCATGTCTAGATTCACTTCCACAGAACATTCCAGAGCAGTAACCAAAAATGGAATGTCTCGCAAATGGATCTGCACATGCTTGCGACCCAGTTGGGTGAGGGCATAGATGGCCACTGAAAGAACTACATTTCCAGGTACGCAACATGCGTTTCTCCAGTAACCTGGGATGGTTCTTTGAAATCCTTTATTGTCCATGTTCTCGCCCTTACGTATCCCTGTCTTGAACTCGCTGCCCTACCTCTAAGCAGCCTTCCCTGGGCACCAGGGAGTCCCATAAGGGTCCAGACGTTTGTAGTCCTCCAAAATGTGATGGACTGCAGTTTTTCGCATCCTTCATAATCTGTGTTGTTTATTTAGGGGTCGGAATTTACAGTCCAACCAACATCATCTAGAGCAGTGTTCTCAACTTTGGTCCTCTGGATCCCTTGGGACTTGATCTCCCAGAATCCCTTCCATTAGCTGGTTTGCTTGGGCTTCTTGGACTGAAGTCTGAAGCTGGGAAAGACAAAGCTTGAGAACCACTGATCTAGCGAGAATATTTAGACCACCTTGGTCGAAAGGATGCGACATATGGCCGTGTTGCAAGTTTAGGCTTTTGTTTGGTGAAAGATCACCTGAGAGTCTGAACATTTCTATCCAGAGACGGAAGGCATCCAGTACGGCCAACAGATTTTGGATCTCAACCTTTGCAAGGGTAGCATTGATTTAGAACAGCCTTTCCAAATAGTGGGGCGGGCCCCCCAGGGGGGGGGCGCGCGGTTCCGTAAAGGGGGGGGGCGCGAGACTCTGTTAGCAGAGGTCTGTACTTATAACAATTTTATAGACACATTGATCCTATTTATAGTTGCGTGGGTGGCACGAAACTGTTTTCTTCATTCCTAGGGGGGCACCATGACAGGAAAAATAATGAGAAGCCCCTGCTTTAGACGGATGTTCCAAGGACCATTCCCTCTGCCTGGGGGGCGACAAACCTTGGAAAAAGCTGGAAACTTCCTGACATATTCTCTAGAAAAAGTGGAAAAACTAGATAAGTATGTGGGAACGTCGGACACTGGAAGGGTAGTGAGGATTCCCAAACATTCACTAGTACAAATGGAATTGCGGCCTGGAATGTGACAAACAGAACCCCCTATTTGATGTAGCAAGCAACTTCAATGTTGAACGGTTCTCTGAGGACAGAAAGTGCGAGAAGACCCCTCGAACGGAGGAGTTGATTATCTTCCTTTGAGGGTTGCTCTTACTCCTGGTGACTGACGAAGCTTACTAACACACAGAGCAAATAACTTGTCCTTCTTTGGACAGGGAAATAACTACCTTTTTTGTTGTCATGATGGCCGACACTTGTTAATTGGGTTCGCTGAGCTATCCATTACAACTTTTAAATCACGCTGGCCAATTTTCGGATGGAAGTGGCGTCCCAAAGGAGCGGCAATTAATCCACCCAGCCATTCCAGGCTGCCTCTAACCTGTCAGCATGTATGTAACAAGTCTGCCCTATCACAGGTTCTTTGGAATCCTGTCAATTGAGGAACGCTCTCTAGGTTGGGCACTGAAAAAGAAGATGTTAATTGGAGGAAGACGATCACAGCCCATTTACATCCAGGATGACACGAGACCCCAAGAACTCCAGGAGGGAATTCTACCATTTGGCAGAGTCCATCAGCAGGCATTAATACCTTCTGTCAGACATTAACTCTTAAAGGCCCAAGCAGCTTTTCTTTCCAATCAGCCGCATATCGGTCATTACCAAAAAGCCCCTGGTCCTGGGTAGCGGAGATCTTTAGGAGCGACCCATGTGGAAGAATCAGGCATGCTGGCTGTCTTGTTTCTGGGTGATTGCCGGTGGGACTTTTTCCGCGTGCTCCAGAATGTAAGAAATGCACTCTTTGGAAGTATAGGGTCTGATGTTAGACTCCCTTGTTAGTATTTTACCAGATGTATGTTTTATGTATGTGGGATGCTGGGGCGTTTGGGATGCTTTTGATATGCTGTCGTAGATTAGCTATGTAGGAGCTGAACGCTGTGCCAGGTGCTTTATCACGAGTCTTGACGGCTCTTCTCAGATGCTTGAAAGTAGGTTTAGAGTTAAACGGACGTTGCAATGGGGGGGAGTGAGGGGAATGATAATGTTGAGAATTCGTGAGAAACGAGGGTGTGAATATGTTGTGCGGGCTTTGTAGGGGGTGGAGTAGATAACCGGGGTTTTTATGTATTGGTTTTGGTTGCGGGGGGGGGGGGGTCAGTTCAGCTTAAACGCTGAATGGCGTTGAAATTACTGATCCTGGAGCTATCAATCAAGTTCTGCCATTCATCATTAAGACGGAATGGTTGTTTTCCTAGAATAGATTCCACATTCTGACACCCTGAACAGACAGGCCAAAATAAATCTGCTTCTGGTCACTTTGGAAGGTATGCTGACACACACATATTAAAAGAGGCCGAAGCTGTGCCAAAGCCTCGCTCCAGTCCTTAGGACTGGCAGCATGGCTTGGTTGCGATATCCAGCCTCTTAGGACTCATGCAAACATTTAAATCGCCTACCTTCCAAAGTGACCCGAAGCCAGCAGCTTTTATTTTGGCTGTCTGTTCAGGCCCATTGTCTCTAGATCAAGGGACTCGAAATATAGTGTCTAGATCACGGAAAGTCATCGTGCCCTTCTATTCTGTGTGATCAGCCCCTACCTGGAATATTGTGTTCAGTTCTGGCACCCACAATTCAAAACAGATGTTGAGAATTGGAGTGTGTCCAAGGAGGGCAACTAAAATGGTGAAGGGTCTGGAACCCATGCCCTTGCGGACCAATTTCGGGAGCTGTACTTTGCCTGGAGAAGAAGAGACAATTACGAGGTGATATGATAGCCCCTGTTTAAAATATTGAAGGGATGTCATTGAGGAGGGGCAAGCTATTTCTGATTGCTCCAGAGAACAGGACATGGAGCCAGGATAACAAGCTACGGAAAAGAGATTCCACCTAACCTTCGGCGGACACTTCTTGAGAGTAAGGGCTGTTCGACAGTTGAAAAAACTCCTCGGAGGCGTGGTGGAGTTCCTTCCTTAAAGGTCTCTAAAACAGAGGCTGGATGGCCATTTGTCGTGGATGTTATTGAAGCGTTCCTGCTGGCCGAATGGGGTTGGGACTGGATGGCCCTTGCGGTCTTTTCCAATCTGTGATTCTATGATTCTAATGAGTCGATTTAATTTATGCTCCCACTACTTTTCGGATTGGTTGTGAACAAAACAATATTTTCCCTTTGGCCTTGTTGTTGTTTTTGATTGTTTGATTCTTGTCCTGATTTTCATGGTATTACTCCCTTGTTGACCGATTGAGGAGGACAAACTGGCACACTTTGTAGTGGAATTTGTTGAGGGGTTTATTCACTGCAATCTAGACCTGGATCTATGGCAAAGCTCTGGCAGCCTCACAGAATCCCCCGGCAATTGTCCCTAAAGCTCTGGTCATATTATACAGAACAGCTTGCATTTGACCTGCAGATTGCCAGGTGTAAGGAGAAGCAATTTTCCACTTTGCTAAATGGGAAGCAAGGATGAGGAAAGGTTATATGAATACAAACGTCATTCCCCTCCCCTTCCATCCTAGACTAATGTAAATTTCCAGGTACTGAAGTTAACTTCCCCAAAAATTAACACAGTAAGGCGCAAGTTACTTTGCCTATGGACCAACACTATCAGTTCTAGTCACTTTCAAAATTTACTTTTTCAGGGCATTTTTTAGTGGTACATGACATGAATTGTTTTGATTGAGATTTTTTCACATCCTCGATTGGTCATACGGGTTTCATTCTCTCTCTCTCTCTCTCTCTCTCTTCCTCAGAAAAATGTGCTCACTGCGCAAACACAATTGAAAAGTAACGAGTTACAGAGTAGTCCAACAAAGCAATTGCAGGGCTACATTTCAACATTGTGACAACGATGGGAATGGAATTACTGGAGCAAATAACTTGATTAGCTCTGAGTTTCTGATCTAAAACACACTGCAGACTAACCCAGTTTAAGACCACTTTAACTGTCCCGCTCAATGCTAGGGATTTCTGGAAACTGTAGTTTTGTGACACCATTGAACCTTCTCTGTGGTACCTTCTGGTTACCACAATAACTACAATTCCCAGGATTCCCTAGCACTTGAGCCAGTGCGTTAAATGTCTCCAACTGGCTTATTTCGCAGTGTATTTTGGACCTCTGCCCCAGGGCTTCTGACCTTATGCCACCCCCCCGATTGCTCTGCTCGACTGCAATGCTTACATACACCCATAGCACATCGCTTGGAAGGGACCCTCCGAGCCATCCAGTCTAACCTCCTGTCATACAGGAATACAGAAGAACCGAACACATTCTTGGAAGATGGCCAACTAATCTCTGTTTCAAGATCGTCAAAGACGGCGATTCCCCCACCCTCTGACGCAGTCTTGCTGCATTTTTTCCCCCCCTTCTCTTTGCTGCTCTAGGTGACAGGTCCAGAAAAGAAACGGGGCTTGAGCTGCCGCTCCTCTTAAAGCTTTCTGCACTTTAAACTTTTCAAGACGGAGGGTACCTGTATCACTCCTCTTGCCAGTGGCTTTCCCCATTAGGCCACAGGTTGGCCCCTGTGTGAACAGCGTGCGACCCGATAGTCTTGTCTGATCCAGCCTTATCCTTCTCATGTATGCAATGTGCCCCTAACCAAATTGGGCCGCACCTGGGACCTGCTTCAGACACAGTTGGCCTTTTTTGCTCTTCCTTGTTAGCACCGGGACTATGGCTGTCCGTTGAAGATGAAAGTTGTTGCCCATGATCGCGATTCCTACGAGAGAAAAATATTTTTGTGCACTAAGCGAGCGGAGATCCACCGTCACTAGGACACGTTTCTACTCCACTAACCAGAGGACTGCACCCTACATTGCTTTCATTTACTTTGTCTTTGATCAACCACTTTTCCCCAGTCTCTCAAGCGATTCCTTGCAGCCAGGAAATCCGACGAAGGTTAAGAACGGGAAGTAACCGCTATGAACGAAATAGACATGATCCTAAAATGCAAGGCTAACAAACTGAGCCACCAAAGTTAGATAGGGACTCATACAAGCCATGCATTCCTATTGCCCTGTATGGATGTGAGAGCTGACCAGTTCAGAAGGAGGAGAAGAGTGCTGAGTATCTATGATGGTAGGGCCAGTCTCTGACAAACCTAAGTGCTAACTGAATCTGGCACGGCGGGGAATGTCTTTTAATTATGGGTCAAATCAGTTTCAGGAAAGTTCTTGGGTCATGCGCCATCAATGGTGGGAGACAAAGGGCAAAATGGCGGGCCCAAAAATACTGGCCATACTTTAACTACAGCCTTACCTACCAGACCCATAGCTTCGGAGAGGGACAGTTCAACTTTTTAGAGTGGGGTGAAAATATACAACTGTAGGATGGAAAACAACGCAAAATCGGTGTCTTAGGCTTAGAAATCTCAGGTGTGGTGCACTTTTGTCCCAAGCTGAATTAAAAAGGATTGTCTTTTAAATGGCTAAACTTGCTGCCTGTTTAATAGAACACATGGCTTGCCCTACATATTCACACTTCGCCTCAGGAAGTGCTGGCTTGCAGAAATGGGTTGCGCAGTGAAAAGAAATGGACTTTCCTTCATCTAATGGCCCATCCAAACAGGCCAAAATACAGCTGCTTCGGGTCACTTTGGAGGTATGCTTTTAAATGATGCATTGGCTCCTAAGCGCGCCAGAAGCTGCCCCACCAACCCCATACTTGGGTTCCTAAGGACTGGAGGCAGCTTTAGCACCGCTTCTGGCCTCTTGGGATGCATACATCATTTACCAGCCTTTACCTCCAAAGTGACCAGCAAGGCTTTCTTTGGCCTGTCTGTATGGGCCCTAAGAAACAATAACCAACCGTCCCGAAAACAATGACAAATATTTGGCATGTCGCTTCGTGTGGACAATCTTTTAAGACGAAAGCCTTTTTAAATCACATCACTATGGCATAAATCGCGCGAAGTAAGCCTGTGGCTCTGAGCAAATTCCCGCAAAGCAAAAGAGATATAGGGACTTATTCCCAAAGCCATTTCATTGCCACGGCACGCCTCATATCAAAGTGCTGACTGTAGTCCTTACTTTAGTACTAAAATAAAAAATCTCACTCTGGCTGGATATCTTGCCACAAATAAAAGGTTAATGGACTCTTTCGCAACCCGACAAACTGCTTAGCACATAAACTGTCTTTAGGAGATATATACTTAATGTGTGTATGTGGTATGAGGAGTGAAAGCGAGACACGAGATGGAGATTAGTCGGATAGGGATATGAAATCCTGGGCCAGGACAGAGCAAATTCATTATTATTTATTTATTTATTTTGCAAAATCTGCTGACAATTTCAGCACTATCTCTATTGTGGCTTCTACTTTGGGACATTCCTTTGTCCAGGAGCCTGATTTGGTCTCACACAAATGAATGCGTAGGAATTTTTTTTCCCCCTCCAGACATTGCTTTTGACACAGAAAAACATTCCTGAGTTCTTTTCCTTTATTTCCTGTTGCTTTTTGTATATTAGGAAAGAGAAACAGTAATCCATAAGGAAAATCAGCCAAGCTCTGTATCTCTGTTGCTTTTTGTGTGCAGGTGTGTTTTTCCTGGTGGTTTTCTATCGTAAAAGTAACCCTTTGACACCTCCATCGGGCATTCAGTTGATCTCAAGCCTCATGCATACATTCTATGCACATATACTTATGTGCATGTTGCATAACTACCTAACCCAAAGTTTGCCCAAGGGCTCAGTATTTGGGTTTAGGGACCAAAACTGGGTAATGTAAGCATGGTTTTGAGGGTTCTTTACAAGTTTTTTTTGGCACTCCTTTGGACACACTCAAATTTGTCAACATCCCTTTTTGAATTGTGGAGCCCCGAAAACTGGACAACCATATACATGTGAGGCCTGACCCATGCACAATAGAGTTGCGACAGTATTATTTACTTCGATCTAGACCACTATACTTTATTGGTGCAACCTAAAATAGCATTGGCCATCCGGGACTTACTGCCAGCAAACACACATATGCTGATACAGAGTCTTTAGCCCAGTGACAGTGTAAAGCAAGAAACTTACACAAAAGAGTCTGAATGCAGTCAAGGAAGAACACGCGCGATCAGGATTCCAGAGATTCAACCGTGCTGAGAGTCAAGCCAACGTCAGGGGCTTTTACGGGAGAAGCGTGGTTCAAACGTCCGAGAGGTCAAAACAGGCCTAAGAGATAGACCAAACAGGTCCGGTCAATGTCAAGGTAACAAGAATCCAGATCTAGGATTAGTTGCTAGCAGGCAATCCACCCCAAGTGATCATGCACTAAACTCTAAGCAACCAGCTTAGTCTCTCTTCACTTAAGTACGGGAAATTCTCCCTCGTGCCACCTGAGGGCTGGTTGGCTTTAATTGCCTCTCGGCAATCCTCTGTGATCTGCTCTGGGCAAGCACTCTCCGCCTCTTCTCTCTTTGTAAGAAGGCACCTGCCGGCAAGCTCCGTTTCCAGAGTCACCACTCGCTGTTGGTCCCATAGGAAGCCTCTCTTTGGCATAGGACCTGTTGCACCTCCTCCTGGGGCTGGAGGATTCACAGCTTGGGACCTGGCCAGGGCAGGACAGACCTGCCGTTGCCTCAATCAGCCCTTGCTCTGGAGGAGGCCTCATCCTCCTCCTCATCTCCGAGAGCTGTGATCTTGGTGGCCATGAAATTTGCCTTTCGCTTAACATCACATTTAAAACGGTGTCTACTAGTGATTCCTGATCCTTTTCAACATGTCTTACGTCTCCTTAAGCCCGGTGTCTCCCCCTCCTAATCTATGTGTTTCATTTTTCTACCTAGTCCAATCTCTATTTTTTTCAGTATCATCAGTATTTTTCAGTACCATTCAGTATTTTTCATTATCATTCAGTATTTTTCAGTATCCCTTTTTCCACCTAAGTGCCAGTATTCAAATCCTACAATAAAAATATTATATGTGGTGGTTAGGAACAAAAGCAGTAGAGAAATATTTCTGCTCACTTAAAAGGCAGAAATTTTAATGTGCACAAGTGGAAAGGCATTTTTTACAACGGGTCAATTCTATGCCATCGAAAACTCATGTAGAGCAAAGATTTTGGATGGTTGATGTCTCTTGTTACCGGTGGTTCTGGACTTGGGTACCAAACGGAACAGATTGCAGTCTTCTCAGCTACTCAGTATCCAAAATAACTTCCACAACCAGATTTTCAACTCAAAATTGCGGGGTTTATTAAACTTTGTTCCTATTTACACTTTACAGAGGCTACTATAATCTATACTCTTTCAGATTCCATGCAGCATCTTGAAGTGGGGACATCAGTCTTTGTTTCTCTCACAGATCAACCTTCCCACCCAAGTGGACCACACTCTTTCCCTGAATGAAGTCACCAAATAACAAAGACCATTCACAAAATACATTGTTGATATTATGTATCAGTCACATGTCCTTGAAGACTTGCTTCTTCCATGCCTATTCTTTCTGGCCTGCAACCAGGAACCATTTAAACCTTAGTTAACACTTGCCACATCGACATTTCAAACAATTTAGAACTATCTTTTTAAAATGCCCCTCCCAAAATGACCGATGTGCAATAACACCGGGTATTTACATTTACATCTTTGTTGAGTAAGGAAACCATACCCAATTGCCAAGTAAGTTGTCATGTCTTTCTCCCGAAAGTGCTTTGTCAAAAACTCAGCCACCAGATCCCTTGTGTAAGTACTCTATCTTTAGGATTACCATTTTGAAACTAAACACTCCAATGCTACTTAGTCCGCACTTCAATTCTCAGCCTCTGCCCTCCCAATTTACATGATTGTGAATCCTCAACAACCAAAGTTCGGCTCAGTGCAACTTTCTCCAGATACTTAACAATGTCTAATCCAAACTACAATTACACTTCTGTACAACTCAGGGATATCAAAACAATTCACGCCAGACTCTGCACTGGCTAACAGCGTCATTGGGCTTTCCCAGGCTTTGCATCCTGCAATCCACACTTCTCAATCAGGCCTCTCAATCTTTTTCTTCTGACTCAACAGACATCTGCCACATCTGTCCACTCTACCCTCTATCCTAGGTAAGCTTTCAGCTTTCCAAGTCCTTCAATGAGACTTCTGAGACAATTCTTTGTACCTCTTGCACTCTTCTTGTCTGACTTCGCTGTTCCACAAAGCTCATCACCTATAAATCACAAGAACTTACCCCTCCTCTCGGTACACACAACGCATCTGCAACACTTCGTTTAAAATCCAGCCTTTCAAGCTCTGCCATGAATACACTGATTCCAGCAACGTGCACTTTGCTTCAAGCCATTTACAATGCTTTGTTCCACTTACACACTTTTGTTCGATTACTACCAAACAGGCGTTTGTCCAGTAAATTTCATCCTCACGCTAGCTTCAGTTACGCCCGCTCTCAAAATCAAAATGCCTTACCACTTTTCCTTGCCTCACAGCTAACGCAAGCACTAGTCTCACACTTCTGGCTTTGCAGTAGGTGGAGAAATTCTTGTCAAAATTCCCACCCTTTGCTGTTTGCAGCCTTTAGCCACCAACTCGCTTTGTACTTTTGACGACTACTATCAGCATTTCCTTCTTCTTGTAGACCCACTTGCAACCCACAACCTTGTGGTCTTTAGGCCTTCTCAACAATATCAAAAACCTGCTTCTCAACTCAGAGTATACAAGACTCTTCGGTCCATAGCGGAAAAACCACTTTTCTTTCTCCTCTAGGAAAAACTTTGCAATCTTCAAAAAACTCTCGGCTCATCAGCCACTGCACCACAAAAGCAGCTAGTTGCCGTTTGAAAAAAACCAAACAACACCAATCTGTCAGGCGGCTTTTCTCACTCTCTGGTCCTCCTAGGAATCCACACCTTTGTTCTACCTCTCTCATCCTCACTCTCTGAACTCGTTTGCACCCTCAGTGTCCCTCTTTGACACAACTTCAAACTGACTTGTGGTGCTGGGTGTGTGTATGGGACTGTATGTTTGAGTGTGTTGTGAAGTACTGGGTTCTCTCTTCTGGAGACATGTGGGACATTGTGGACTGTCTTACCCCCCATTTCCAGTACTTTGCCCCAGTCGCAGAAACATTCTTGATTGGAAATGCAATCTCTCCCAGCCCGAAATGTTTCTCAAAATTGGCACTTCTGGACAACAAAATTCTCCCAGACCTGGTTAAAATTTATACCTGTTGCCAGAATAAACCAAACAAACATCAACCCTTCCATTTACGTTCCCCCTCTTTCGCATTGCTGGCACAAACACCTATGCATATTGCCCAAACACCCTTAGGTATTTTAAGTTGGGGTCTACCAGTGCATCTGATAAGTGTTTGTTTACCGCTGAATTCCACCCCCTATTGCTATATTGTTAGCCATTAAAAACTGCTTCACCCCAACATTTTTCAGCTACATTTGCCCATCCATAACATACCAGTCCTTCTCTGCTTTAAAACACCACTACGTCTCTCAGCCAACCCCTCTTCCTGTGCCTGCAGGAGGATTAGTGGTGTTGTGACGTATGCCTTCTCTGCAACCACTCTAGGTCAGAAGATAACCATTCACCTCCTCGTGTCAGTGACCAAATAACCCACTTTGTACTCAAATTGGCGCTCTATTTGTTTTCACCCAGTCTTTCAGATTCAGCCACTTCACTTTCTCCTTCCAGACTTTCACATAGGAGTACCTTGGTGCCTGTCTCTATTCCAGAACTCCTGACTTCCTCCAACGGGTTTTAGTTAAAGGCCCAGCCAAATCAGCATGCACCCACCTCAAACGGCCTCTTAGGTGACACATTTGTTTGCTTGGCCACTGGACGCCTTTCATTTGCTCTTACCGCAAACAGAAAATCAAGATGATTAGACAAAGAACTTCATTTTGACCTAGGGACAAACTCTCCAGCCTTTCCAACTTGCAAAAACCCTATATGAAAACACTCTGTGAAACTAATGTGCACAAAATCTGCATGTAACGGCACATTATTGCCACTGGCCACTCCGCTTTGTCAAGCATAGAATTACATTTTGTTTTTCTTTTGTGCTTTTGCAACATACCTTGTTCCCTTTGTAATATGCATTTATCCCTTTTCAAATTTCAAAGTATAACCTCTGTTGTTACTTCAGACACCCTCACCCCAGACAATTCTGCAATTTGGGACACACACAAAACATTTCCAAATCTTCCCCCACCACTAGGAACATGTACAGCTACCCCTAGTGTTTTACCTCTATTGGGAACCCCATCCTCCATTGCCACACACGACTGCAATTTGACACCGACTTAGATTTCAGGCACTTATTGTCGTACACATATGGTTATACGCCCAGGGAATCCCGCATCCAGACTGAACTCACTTTGGCTGCTTGATTTTGGGCTTTGCAGCATTGTCCCCAGCCACAACTGCTCTCCACTCTGGACTAGCACCTTTTCCCTGCTCTCTTCGATTTGCTGCAAACTTCAACCCTTTCTTTTTGAACGTTCCCTTGCTTTCTTACAAATAAAATACAAGACTTGCGACACTGCAGCCTTCTCCTCGCCAGGAAATATCAAAAAAAAGAGGTGGGTGAAGAAATGTGGTATATGGAGGTGATGAAGAGGGGAGAAAGTAGAATTCCGTCGAATGTATATCTGAACGAAGAGAGAAGAAGTGGGACGCGATGGGAACATCCGGCGGCAGCTGCAGCGTTCCAGCGTGCGGTAAAATGCGTTCTGGGGACCATCACATTCCAGGACCAATGGGATAAAGTTTTATGATTCTATGATCTGGAGGACTGCACTTTGCCTCCCTTGCTTTAGAGCCAAAAGGTACTAGAGGAGTGTTTTATAAATTTAATGAACGGTACCTTCATATGTTCTCATCTCCGTTCCCCCTCAAACCTTTCTCTTTTTTTTAAACCAATTCCAGAAGCATTACCCAACTTTTCTCCCAAATAAATAAATAATAAAAAATGAAATGAAATTTTAAAACGTCCCTAGGCATGCAAAAATGTGTTTAGGATATATAATATTTGAAGAATTCTCTAAATTTGTGGGGCCCTGGTGGATCGGTTCTCTTCTGATGCTTCATTTTGTAGGGAAAGTGAAGAAAATGGAAAGCGACAACTGAAGCGCCTGAAGTCTTTACGGGGGGCGGCGGAGGGCTGGGCTGTGTGTGCGACTGGAGGAGTCAAAAGCACAAACCGCATTATACTTGTTCCCAATTTTCTCTTCCACACCAGTTCACTTTCAAATCTTGTGGTGTATCAGAGTGGAAAGAAACAAAGATTAAAAAGAAAAGAAAAATACTCGCACAATGAAAGTAAAGGTAATGTGATAGCATGACGCCTTAATGAAAACATAGCAGCTGAAACTTTTAAAAGACGAGTTAATGAAAGAGGGAAAAACTGCACAGGTTTTGCATCAAAGGCTCTTGAGGGCGAAAGAGAACTGTATGAAAACATGCACCGAAGAGAGAGAGGACAGTGCTACCTGCTGGCATCGGTCGTGATTTTATCTCGCACAGAGTACTGTAAGTTTAGTGCTTGCTCTATTGAACACCCTTTCCCCCTTGCATTGGCCTTTATGACTGGATCTCTAATTTCTGAAAATTCCTCAGGAATGGGATCATTCGTGGGGGGAAAAATATAGTGCTATGATTCCATTTCAATTGCCATTGCTCTATCCTGTGAAATCTTTGGATTGACCATTGAAGGAGGGACTAATAATAATAATAATAATAATAATAATAATAATTTTTATTTATATCCCGCCTCTTCCCATAGGATTGAGGCGGCTTACAATCAGAATTTAGAATTCTCAGCCCAGGATTTCTAGTGTCTCTCCAATCTACCAACCTCAGGATCCCGTAGGATGGAATCACAGTAGCTGAAGTGGAATCATAGCACTATATTTCTGTTGGGTAAATGGGCCCCAGGTAATGTGTCATTTTTTAAAGATCAATTGTATTACTTTATCGATGTGTTTTTATATGTATTTTACTATTAATGTATGTATTTTAGCGGACTGTAATCCCGCCTTGATCCATCTGGGAGAGGCAGGGTAATATAAATAAACTATTATTATTATTATTATTATTATTATTAGACTGGAATGGGGAGCAAATGTTGTTTCTAGCTTCAGAACAGGTGGCCAGTAAGGGGCTCCGGGTACAACATACTTGCCTAACTTGCCACTGATACTTGGAAAGACTCTAGCAATCGTACTCCACATACTGGTAATTTCCCAGTTAAGACTACCATGATGCACTCTACATTAGGCTTCCCTTGAAGATGACTTGGAAGCTACAGTTAATGCAAAAATGGAACATCAAGATTACTGACTAGAATGCTATACAGACAACATAGTCTGGCTGCCAGTTTGCTTCCAGTCTGAATTCAAGGAGATGGTGATGCCCCTTAAAGCCCTAAATGCTTTGGGACCTCAATACCCGAAGGAGCAACTCTCCCTATACACACCTGCCTGAGAACTGTGGTCTGTAGAAGGAATCTTCCTCAGTGTCCCAACAGTGGCGGGAAATATGAATTTTGAGGACATAGGAAATGGTCTTCTCAGCTGTGGAGTTGGGTACGTTTACCCTGGAGAACAGAAGATTAAGAGGTGATGTGAAAGCCCTGTGTAAATATTTGAAGGGATGTCATCTTGAGGCTGGAGCAAGCTTGTTTTCTGCTGCTTCAGAGACTGGGGCCCTGTACAGACCGGCACATTGGGCTGCCTGGAGGGAGGAGTCGAGGCATAGTGTCTCCATGATACATGCCCCAGCTCCGCCCCAGGGTGCCATGATGGTGTGCGCTGCTCCAGACGGTGTACGACATCACAGCGCTCCTCCAGCGCTGCATCCTGATGATGCAGCACCAAAGGAGCACCATATAGCTGCGGCACCATGGCTATTGCGCCCTTTCCAGGGCGCAAAAAGGAGCATCTTTTTGTGGCTCCTTTTCACACCCTGGAAAGGCCAGATTGGGTCTGTGGCAGTCTCTAAAGATAGCATCACATACCTTGAGAATTTAATCTTCAGTAAGTTGAGGGTCAAAGAACAAGGGGCATATTTCTCTCCCGCCCACCCAACCTTGTCCTTCCTAATTCCAAACTTTCCCAATACTGCAACCTCAAAGATTATTGCTTCACTGGTTTCTAGTAAATCGTATTTACCTGATGGGCCTGCCCCCGCCCCACCTGAATCTACTGTCAGCTCGAGTTTTGCACAGGCTCTTGCCAGACAGAAGTCGCAGGCGTTTGCTACCAGCTAACATCTGTTAATTATGTGCAAACACAGACCAGCCGAAATAGCCTCAAAAATAGCCTGAACGGAGCTGAACGCAGCGATGAGCTGCCGGAGTTGACGTGAGAGGCGTAGAAAGAGAAATCAACAGCTCATCAGTAGTCATGGAACATGTTTGCTCTGCAGGGGATAACTGCTCCTGCCTGCGATGGAGGCCAAGGAGGCTGATCTACATGTTCAGAAAAGCAAAAAAGCACCGCCTGAGGAAAACAGCAATGCTGGCGGGGGGGGGGGAGGTGTGTGCTTTTCACCAGGAAAATAAGATTTAAA
>NC_056531.1:6050695-6053000 GCF_019175285.1 Sceloporus undulatus
CATACCTTCACTGTGACTCGAAGCAGCTTTATTTTGGCTGTCTGTAACAGGCCCAAGTATCTTCCTGGCAACCTATCCAATCCCCATGGAATAATAGATTTGGAAGAAACTCTACAAGCATGTGGATGCTTGAGACCAAAGCATTTCTATCATAAAGGTAAAGGTAAAGACATGAATGTCTAGCCGTAACTGACTGTAGGGGCGGTGCTCATCTCCATTGCTAAGTTGTCCAAGGACTGCTCTGATGATCATGTGGCCAGCATGACTGCACCAAACACTGTTACCTTCCCACTGAAGTCGTACCTGTTTATCTACTTGCATTTCCTTACTTTTGAACTGCTAGGTTGGCAGACGCTGGGACTAGTGACAGGAGCTCACCCCATCATGCAACATTCAGGCCTCAAACTGCCAACCTTCTGATCTTCCAATTATCAGAATTGGCATCTTAACCACTAAGCCACCACATTTCTATCATGCGCTCCTTTTAATGGAAGAGGTGAAGCTGGAAGTTGAAGGTATGATGGCATTTTTGAGTAAAGGCAGCAAGGGAAGAGGGAAAGGCCTTGTTGTTTGGGGTAACTAAGCTACTTCTAGTAAAACAAAGAGAGCCACATCACCCTCCTGCCCCAAGAATCACTGAATCCTCTGAACTAAGGGACAAAGGGGATGCGCCTAAAAAAATCTTTCTACTAACTCCTCTGATCTCCTTGAGAGTGAGTGGATCAAGGCAGAATGGGAGGAAGTAGCCATTGGTTTTGGTGGGAACTCCCGGCTTGTACTTCTGAGATAACTGCAATCTCTTTCGAAACGGACAGCATAAGCCAGTTTCAAACTTCCGGGGGTAGTTTCAGATCTGTCTCCTCTCTCTCTTGCCCCCCAAACCCCCTTCTGGGTTTGGTGTTTGCAGCAAAACGCCATTTAGTTGAGGAAAGAAAGTTCTTCCTCTTTTGACTATGCCAAGATCCTTTTAGCTCCTTTGGGTCCTTTTAGATGCTAGCCTGCAAGGTCCTTTGAGGTCTCTGCTTCCAACAAAGGTAAAACTTTTTCTTTCTACAATTGGGACTGCATTGGCATGTTTTGCCCCAACACCACCTAGTTTCCCTGATGGAAAAGCATTAAGACATCATGAGAAATGCAATGTCCTCTGCCTAACAAAGGGGCCTGTGGCCTCACAAAGGATGAAGACAGACTGGATGGCAAAGGAAGTATCTTTTTGTGTTGCAAATGGATGATAAAGTTCCTGGACTTTGAGACTCTCCCAGCAGCCAGTGTGGCCAGAAAGAGGGAGTGCCAGCCTGCAAGAAATACCCCTCCATACCGTCCGAACTAAGAACAAAAACAGCAAAAGGCAGGCCTATGACCAACATCTTCAATTTTGTTTCCTCCTGTATGGTTTTTAGCCTGACGATGAAGCCAGTGGAACTTTGAAAGCGTGCAACATGTATATTGTGCATTTTGGTTGGCCTAGTAAACGGATCACTATTCGGTGGATTTTGATGTTATTGAAGTTCCTTTTAGGTTTGCCATCTCAGCACATCTGAAGCATCTGTTCTTTTAGTCAACAGAGCTCATAGATTCATTAAATTGTGGAAGACACCAAGGGCCTTGTCCAGTTCCCTGCCAGTACAGGAATCCACAGCTAAAACATCCCTGAGAGGTGGTCATCCAACCTCTGTTTAAAGATTTCCAAAGACTATCTTTCATGGTAGCCTATTTCATTTGTGAACATCTTTTACTCTCTGGATGTTCTTAACAATTAGTCAGAATCTGTTTTCTTGTAATTTGAATCTATTCTTTGTGTTGAAATTCATTTAGGTCCAAAACATTTAACTCTTTAACTGTCCTGGCTCAGTGCTAGGGAATCCTGGGAATTGCAGTTTACTGTGGCCCCAGAACTCTGGCAGAGAAGGCTCAATGTCTCACAAAACTACAGTCCCCAGAACTCCCTAGCATTGAGCCAGGGCAGTTATAGCAGTCTGAAACCGGATGATCTCTGCAGTGTGTTTTGGACCTTAGTTTGGGCCAAACTCTTTGTTAAGGTCATTTTGAATCCTGATTTTGGAGTATTAGCAATCCCTCCTAATTAATTTGGTGTCATCTGCAAAGTTGGTAAGTTAAGTTTGCCCTCTATTCCATCATCTAAGTCATGTATAATGATGTCAGGCAGCGCTGGATAGAACCCTGTATCCCTACAATCTAAGGAGTAAACATTAATGATCACACTTTTGATCATCCCAGCTAAACTTTATCTCATGCACTTTGTTCCATCCCTCAACAACTTTTCTTCTATCTTTCACTGAGCATG
>NC_056531.1:6053010-6054204 GCF_019175285.1 Sceloporus undulatus
TTCAGTCCTCATTGGGCTGTTCTGAGTTGGAGCAAACCTCCCAGCTTACTGAAATCCCTCCCCGCATTGCTGTCACTGCTAACATTTTTCTTTGGCTACAATCCTATATGTGCTCACCATATGCAGCTGTTGTTTCGCAGGAGTGATCATGGCAGAAATGGAATATAAACTTGTCTGCACACATGCACAGACACACTATAGACTTACTATGCTTTGGCTTCCATAAACACCCAGCAGTAATGGACATGCATGTTTCATTTCGTAAATATGAAGTGGCAGCCTATGGCTTCAGTCCTCATTGGGCTGTTCTGAGTTGGAGCAAACCTCCCAGCTTACTGAAATCCCTCCCCGCATTGCTGTCACTGCTAACATTTTTCTTTGGCTACAATCCTATATGTGCTCACCATATGCAGCTGTTGTTTCGCAGGAGTGATCATGGCAGAAATGGAATATAAACTTGTCTGCACACATGCACAGACACACTATAGACTTACTATGCTTTGGCTTCCATAAACACCCAGCAGTAATGGACATGCATGTTTCATTTCGTAAATATGAAGTGGCAGCCTATGGCTTAGCCACCGAGGTGGTATTACAGAACAAAATATGAATAATAGAGGAAATTGAAAAAGCAGAATGGAAAGTTGTAATAGAATTGAAGATTGACATAAATATATATCATGAAAGGGAGATTGGGTTTAATACCGGATATGAAATTCAGAAACTGGAGGTGTTTAAAAAAAAAAAAGCAGAGCAAAAGATAATCAGCACATCTGGCGGAAAATCCCTTGGGCTAAGCAAGGTTCGACGGAAAAGAAAAGGCATATCAACTCCAAGTAGATAAAGCCTGTTTAAAATTGCATGAGTACTAACACACCAAATGGGGAGCAGGCTTTATTCAAAGTTTACACATGATCCAGGAGGGAGGGGGGTAAGTTAGAATGCAAAGGTGTGGCATCCACCAGCATCCATTTTGAGAAGGCTTCCTGGTTTATTCTACACAAATAGAAAATATTGACTAGCAAAACATTAAAGACGTTTAGAAGGTAGCCTGCTAAGTGCTGCTCATGAAGTCTTGGCTTCAGGTGACATTGGCCCTTATCAAACGTGAAAAAGGAACTCCAATCCAGAGCCAATCCGAAGTGAAGGGAAGCAGAGTCAATTCGAATCCAAGGCAATTCACGTGATGAATTA
>NC_056531.1:6054304-6061006 GCF_019175285.1 Sceloporus undulatus
AATGGGACTTGAGCATCCACGGATATTGTTATCCATGGGGGATCTTGGAACCAAACTCCAGCGGATAACAAGGGTCCACTGTAGCTGCATTTGGAAAACTATTGAATTTATCAATCCTTTTCCGCAGCGAATTTGAAGTAAATTAGAATTTGCATTGGTATGAAATGCATCTCTAGTTCGGCCATGGGATTCCCCCCTGTTAGAAACAGACTACAATTCCCATGATCCTTTGTTGTTGCAATTTTCCTTCCTGTACTCTCTGGCTGCTGAGAGCAAAACAGTTGTTTCGGAGGAAAGAACGAAGGGGGGAGGGAAGTAATTTTCAAATTGGCCCCCCTTTCTTCTCCTTTCGGGATGATGATACATTCCTCCTGTGTGAAAAGATTCATAGTCCAGTGCTCAAACCATGCTGGCTCTCACCGTCGGTAAGAGTGAGGGATTATTGAAGCTGTAGCTCAGAATATTTGAAGAGTTACATTTGCCGACTACGTTGTCTCTAACTCACTAACCTCTCAAATGTTTTCCATTATGGTCAGCCATATGCATCTGGAAAGCTTATGAGAGGAGTTTGGATGCATCTCTAGCTCTTGTCCAAGTATTTAACATTCAGGGGTGTACTGCTTCTGAAAATGGAGATTCTATATAGCTATTACTCTTTCTGCTTTTGATGTTCAGATGGTGAGTGCCTTTAGTTTTATAGCTATAATGTCACCCAACACTGCAGCATTTTGCTGTCCTTATTTGGTGCGCGGTACTTATTTGTTATGAAATCCGGCATGGTGTAGTGGTTTGAGCATTGAACTATGACTCTGCTCAGAATCCCTGCTTGGCCAAGATTTGCCTTACAGTCACCATACGTTGGAAATGACTTGAAGACTAGTAACCTACATACACTTATTTGATGTTTTCTGCTGCTCCAGAGAGCAGTACCCAGAACAAGGGATGCAAGCTACAAGAAAAGAGATTCCACCTCAACATTAGGAGGAACTTCCTGACAGTAAGGGCTGTTCGACAGTGGAATAAACTCCATCGGAGAGTGGTAGAGTCTCCTTCTTTGGAGGTCTTCAGACAGAGGCTGGATGGCCATCTGTCAGGGATGCTTTGATTGAGATTTCCTGCATGGCAGGGGGTTGGACTGGATGGCCCTTGCGGTCTCTTCGAACTCTATGATTCTATGATTCTATGAACACGAAATACAAACACACACAAACTAAACATTACATATATGACTTCCACCCAAATGGAAATCTTTAACTCAAACTATGGCGTGGTACGGACCATCCAAATGCGCCGTGCTGGTGTTGATTTTAGGTTTAGAGACTGCGCACCAACCACACGGTCCCTAACACTAGCACAGTGCGGCGGCATAGTAATGGTGGCGTCCTGTCCATACGGGCGCTGCCATTTTTGACATAAGCGATGCACAGTGTCTGCACGTTACTGTGTGTCACTTACGTAACAAATGCGCCATTGGTGCACTTGTTGCGTCCACCTGGTGGCATAAAAAAACCCTTTTTCTGGGTTCTTTTTACTCTGGAGTGACACTGTGCAGTCTGGTGGCTGCGGCATCCCTTGGAGGGAAAAAGGCTGCCGGCAGGCTGTCCTTTTGGGGCGGTCTGTAGCACGCCTAAATTAATCTTCTGAAACATCATATCTCAATTTTACTTCAACTGTGAACACATTATACAGTTATCTTTATCTTATCTTATAAAACCTCAGGTGGATAAATTCCCCCATCATTGTCTCAAAAAGTTGATAAACATATCTTTCCTAAATCATTGATCAACATTGTTAGTTTGTCCGTTTCGGCAAGTTCACAAATCTTCACCAGAATAACCACTTCTTTCCATCTCTGAGTAGACACGATTCTCGCTGCTGCATTGTATCATTATTTGAGCCGAACCAAAATTGGGTAACTTCAGCCTTGTGGCTATTTATCAGTTTAACCTACTTAACAGGATTGCAGCGACAAGATAAAAGAAGGGCCTGGTACAGGTTTATTGGAAGGAGGGTGGGGAAGTATTGTGGCTTTGCAGTTAATAAAGAGGGAGAAGACTGTTGAAACACCAATCTCTTCTCATTGGAAATTTTTAATCAGCCTCAACTCTGGTTTCTGAGACATCAGCAAGTACTGCTTATGTACCATTTCACATAGATCTTTGAGGCCAAGTGGACTTGTAAGATTCTGCTTCCTTTTGGGAATGTTGTGGAATCAATCCCCCACCGCAATTCTGGAAATCCAGAGATCCCCTAAGAGTTGCCTTGAGTCACATACATAACCTCATTGAAGGAGGCAAATCGAGAGACCAAGGAGTGCTTACATAAGTAATGGTTTATCACCCATATTTCTGCATTAATCATTCATATTTCTATCAATGGATTCCCAGAGAATTTGAACTCTTCTGTAATTGCTGGGCTGAAAACCCATTTCATTAGTTTGCTTTTCAAAATGGTTCCGCGTTTGTCGGGAAGGGAAGGCCAAACCTTTTCAGAGTTGCTTCCATTTTCTATTTTTAAGTTCTGTTTTGAAAATGAAATCGTATGCACCTCCGCCCCTTGCCTTACAGTCCATCATGCTCCTATCACACGCTGCCCGTTTCTTCTTCGGCAATGCCACCGCTGCTGCTATGGTATCTTTCTTCCTTGAATGAACGCATAACAGTTATGAGCCTTTTAGCTGTCATATGCTGCAAGCAAAGTGAATGACCCTGTAGACAAAGAATACTTTCACGGGTAACTTTGCTGCTTTGTTCTGTTTGCAGAGCACCTCTAACAGCGCTTTAGATTTCTGACACATTTTGCACCGGAGTAGTTAAAATTACGTATTCAAAATGGAGAACACAATTTAAATTTTAAAACGGCAGCAATACTGGGAGAGTACACACAGAATCACTTCCTAGTAATGGCTATGAGATCAGGAGTACTCTCTGGGCTTGGGTTTGCCACCCGCTTCTCATGCACATCCCCCCCCCCCGCCCTTTTTCATATATGGAACTAGCCATGGCCTCATTCCCACTTACAAATAAATCGGTGTGCGATCTGAATCGATGGATCGATTCAACAACGGAGCATGGTTCCCACTACATTTGACCCGATCACATTTTTTCCCTCTAAAATAATCCACTTCTGGTTCCCATTCATGCATGAATCAATTCAAAATGGACCCGCTCCAGCCGGCCGAAGGGCAAATTTAAATCGATTCCGATCCGCATCTGGTTCACACTTGCAAAGAATCGATTTATTGAGAAAGATGCAGAAAACATCAGCATCAAAAAGGCACGGGTTAAATGGGTCTGGCACATGGCCCCCCCTAGGAATCGCTTCAGTGATTTGGTTTAAGTGGGAACCAGGGACGTTTGAACTGGTTCAAACCGATTTGTGATCCAGTTTAAAAGGTAGTGGGAATAAGGCCCACATTAGTATGACAACCGGCACCAATGGTTAATTTGTTAGTTTGTCTTGTTTGCTTGAGATATTTCTATATCACCCCCCCAGCTCACGACTTCTATACAATGAACAAATAAAAGCAGTTTAAATGGTGCAAAGATAAAAAAAACATTTTTAAAAAAGCATTAAAAGGCTCTCTACAAACTTTTAAACGCAATCTAAAAACAGTCCTAAAATACCATTTTAGAGCACGTAAAATTGAGTGATTTCAAGTATTAAAGGCCTCTTTTGGCTGCTTGCTGGAAGCTCAAAAGAGACGGAGGCAGCCTAACTTCCTCCAGTAGGGAATTGTACAGTCGAGTCACAGAAAAGGTCCTGTTACATCTTCATACCAACCTAATTTCACAAGGTTTTGGGATACACAACAGGCCCTCCTCTGAGGATCTCACATTTCTGGCTGGCTTATATTGGAGGAGGTGGTCTTTCAGATATCCTGGTCCCAAGCCATTTAGGGCCTTGTAGATCAAAACCAGCACCTTGAATTGCCCTTGGAAGCAAATTGGAAGCCATAGTAGTTCTTGCAGGACCGGGATTATATGATCTTTGCAAAATACACACCTGACATCAGTTAGCTGCAACTTTCAAACATGTTTCAAGAGCAGCCCCACATATAGTGCATGAAAATAGTCTCAAAGAGGGCCAGTGTGGCATAGTGGTTTGAGTGTTGGACTGTGACTCTGGAAATCAGGGTCTGAACTCCTGTTGGGAACTCCAAAATTGGGAAAGTCACACTCTCTCAGTCTTGGGGAAGGCAATGGCAAACCACCTCTGAACAAATCTTGCCAAGAAAACCCTATGATAGGTTCACATTAGGGTCACCATAAGTCAGAAATGACTTGAAAGCACACAACAACAATTGGGAGGCATCTAAGGAACCGCCATGGCCACCTTGGCCTTCTCCAGGAAAGGGTACAGATGGTAGGTGTTCCTGGCCTTCCAAGAGCAGTACTGGGTCCAAGAGCATGAACCTCATCTTTCAGAAGGAGCATGTTAAGCACTGTTTGCTCAAACCACAGTTGCGAAGGTGATTCAAACTGTGATTGCAAATGGTGAGTCAAGCTACATGGGGTTAAATGTTTGTTTAGGGTCTTCCTTGCAGATCTTGCAAACTTGGATGGTTAGTGGGGAGTCATTTCAAACTTTTCTATTTGGTCAGTGTGAATGGAGAGGGGCTTTACTGCTTGTTGTTGTTGCTTCTGTGTGCCTCCAAGTAGTTTCTGACTTACGGCGACCCTAAGGAGAACCTTGGCAAGATTTTTTTTTTCAGGGAAGTTTGCCATTGCCTTCCTCAGAGGCTGATAACATGCGACTTGCTGAAGGTCACCCAGTGGATTCATGGCGGAGCCTGGAATCGAACCTTGGTTTTTGGAGTCATAGTCCAATGCTATGCCATGCTGGTTTCTAAATTGTAATGTTTGCTTTGCTGCTACTGTATTAGAGAGAAATAATTTTTGTCCTGGTGCATAATGTTAGAAGATAGCATTTTCTTAGCATTTCATCAAGAGGAGGAGATAGTACTTTTTGTACACCATGCTGGGAATGACTGGAGATGATATTATCTTTGTCGTTAAAGCGAGTCCCCGACTGAGGACCTTAAATTGTCTAAAATATCCAATTCTTTGACTGACTCTACTACACTGTCAGTGTACCATTGTGTGGTAACATCATGTGTTCAGTTAGATCCTTCGCCACACTCTATTCCTCTTCGTCTGAAGTCTTAATGCCTTTTTTTAATTGAATGCTGCACTAGGCTTCCTAAAACTAATTTTGCTGGGGTTGTCATGTTCAATGTAAGAGCAAAGGATGTGGTGGATGCCACACTTTTTAAACCCACTGGCAGGAAATCACATTACACTCAATGTAATTACATTGTTCTAGAAATGTGATTATGTGTTTCAACGACCAACTTTCCATTAAATTACTTCAGATCAGTCTCAATCTATAGGACAGAGTTCCCCTGATTTAGATGTTAAAAGTGTAATAAATCTGAGACGGAGTGATCTGCATTTATATTTTATGCTGACATCCGACGCCGCTGATTTCATTGTGGAATTTCACCCTGCTCCCACAGGACATAGCTCACCTGCTTAACTAGCTGGGAAAAACCCGGGCCTCAGCTTTTTGGATGATTATAGGCTGTGATTTTTGCTGTGCCATTCATAAGAGTGCTTAGTCCGGTCATTCCGAAACGATGCCGTATGAGAACTCTTGGTCGGCCATGAATAATGAATAAAAGGCAGCTGTGATATCAAAGTAACTATCCTCAGAAGAGTTTCCCTGCTGTGCCTCTGCATGATGGAGAACTCTGATGTTGTCTGATTCTAATCCAATCTTATTAGGGTAATTCTTTGTCCACACCAATAAAGTCGAGTCGGAATTCTTTTCCTCCTCCCTGAGAGCCAGCATGGGGTAGCGGTTTGAGCGTTGGACTATGACTCTGGAGTTTGAATCCTCGCTCAGTCATGAAGATCCCCTGGGTGACTTTGGGCAAATCATATGCTCCCAGCCTCAGGAGAAAGCAATGGCAAACCTCCTTTGGAACAAATCTTCCCAAGAAAACCCCACGATAGGTTCACCTTAGGGTCACCATAAGTTGGAAATGACTTGAAGGCACACAACAACAGCACCAATTCTTTCCTCCATTGGGTTTTGATTGAACCATTCAGTAGTAGCTTTTTTTGTGTGTGTGGAAGCACTGATATAACAGCGAATGTCAGGGATGCAATAGTTAATTGTTCAGACCCGCAAGTTGGAAATCATATTTTTGGCCTATACTGTCCAGAATCCACTGGCTGCAGTTCAAAAACCCCCAGCTGTCCCAAGTGCTGGTTCGATCACTTGAATGCTTGAAAAAGAAGATCCTGCTTAACCTGGGTGCACCAAAAAAAAGTATTCAGTCATTCAGAAGCAAAGTATTTGTTTTCCGTTGGAGTTCCAAGACACCCCCCCCCCCAAATTTAGGGGACTGTCTTCAACCCCTGATCCAAGGGAGCTAAGGAGTTGTTAAATGTTGGGGACCTGACTTTTCTCTGCTGGTGGAGAAGGAGAGCCACCACTGTAGCGTGCTCCATTGACCCAGTGGTAAGATCTACAATTGCCATTATTATACTATCTTGACTCCAACAGGGTGTGTGTGTGAAGGAAGGATATGGTAGGTTGGATGGGGAAGCTTTGTTTCTTCTATATTCAATGCTTCTTTCTTCTTGTCACATCCTCCTGGAGCTGGTGAACTTAGGGCCCAAACAGACAGGCCAA
>NC_056531.1:6061106-6066556 GCF_019175285.1 Sceloporus undulatus
GATTTTTTTTGTGGTGGTATTGGAAAAGAAAAGAAATGATTGCATTCCTTGAAAATGTACCTCCCACGCCATCTCCAGGGAATCTGAAACAAACATTAAGGAGCAAATATTTGCCAGGGTACAAATGAACCTGCTTTCTCTTTTCTTTTCTTTAAAAAAGAAAAATCGCTTTCCAGCCCCTGCTTCCAGCAACAGATGTGTGAGACAGGTGCTCACACACAAAAGGGCAAACTAAGCGGAGGAGTGCAAACCTGTCAGTCAAAGCTACCAAAGCAAGACCAAAGGTGGGGGGCTTTGACCCTGGCAGTGACCCGCAGTCATAACTCCAGGTTTGACTGGCTGTCATCAAGCCACTTTGAAGGACAAGGACATGGCCCCCGACACTCTTGCAACTCTGGCAGAAGAGACACAACTGTCTACCAAGGGTTGACCATTTTCTCCTGAGTTCACGGTAGAAAATCAGTCCGGGAAGATCCACTACATAAATTGGAGACAGGCAAAACAAAACTTTTTCTGAAAACTAGGATGCAAGAACCACGTGATTTTTTTTCTCCTCCTTTGCAGAATCTGACTCCTTGGGACACAGTGATGTGCAAAAGAGAGCAAGATGGGTTGGTAGATCTCTGGGCTGTTTGGAATAAAACAGCAAGGGCTTGGGGCTCCCAGTATTCTAACAGTAGCAACAATGGAAAAAGATCCTTTTTTCGCCCCTTGATGAGGTTCCATAAAAATGCTAAAGGAAATCATAGAATCATAGAGTTGGAAGATACCCCAACCCCCTGCCATGCAGGAAATCTCAGTCAAAGCATCTCAGACAGATGGCCATCCAGACTCTGCTTAAAAACCTCTACGGAAGGAGACTCCACTACACTCCGAGGAAGGAGAGTGTTCCACTGTCGAACAGCCCTGACGGTCAGGAAGTTCTTCCTAAAGTTGAAGTGGAATCTCTTTTCCTGTAGCTTGCATCCATTGCTCCTTGTCCTGTTCTCTGGAGCAGCAGAAAACAAGCTTGCTCCCTCCTCAATATGACATCCCTTCAATTATTTAAACAGGGCTATCATATCACCTCTTAACCTTCTCTTCTCCAGGCTAAACATCCCCAGCTCCCTAAGTCATTCCTCATAGGACATGGTTTCCAGACCCTTCACCATTTTAGTCGCCCTCCTTTGGACATGCTCCAGTTTCTCAATGTCCTTTTTGAATTGTGGTGCCCAGAACTGGACACAATATTCCAGGTGGGGCCTGACCAAGGCAGAATAGAGTGGCACTATTACTTTCCTTGATCTAGACACTATACTTCTATTGATGCAGCCTAAAATCGCATTGGCCTTGTTAGCTGCCACATCACACTGTTGACTTACGTTCAACTTGTGGTCTACTTGGACTCCCAGATCCCTTTCACACAGGGAGAAGGAAGAAGAATGGATTGGAGCTGAAAGGACTTATGAGCACGGTTCTAATATTGATCACAAATTTCTGTGCTGAGCATATGTTCAGAGGCATCTTGGTCTCATTCAGACGACATAATAAACAGGTTTTCAAACAAGTTTAAACCACTTTAAAGAGCCCTTGTTCACACTAGCACCAAATTTCTCCAATGCGGTTTTCAGGGGGGCAACACTAAACCCAGTTAAACCAGTTCTTCCGAATCCGAGGCATTTACCACATCTTTTAAAATGATTCGGCTCAGTGCAAGTGTGAATACATTGTCGACTGGATTCAGTTCCCTGTGACGCAATCATCCCATATGTTAGAATGCATTTTGAACCGATCCAATTGTTAATGTGAATGTGAAGTGGGTTCAACTGAAATGAGCAGGTTCGATCACGGCAATCAAAGTCTGAACATCTATTCAGTGTCAAATCACTCCATCGATTCTTAACAATCCAACGCAAAAATCAGTTTATTGTGTAGTGAGAATGAGGCCCCTGTTTGTACATAAATGTAATATGTAATAAATATGACTTATATAAATAAATGAATAAATAAATAATTCATTCATTCATTCATTAGAAAATGATGCTAGGGAAGATAGATGTCGAACGAAAGGAAGATCCCACACTTGACTCAGTTGAGGTGGTCATGGGTATGAAATTACTGTACAGGACTTACTATATATATTCATGTATAAGTCTAGAAATGTAGGTCAAAAAATTGACCTCAAAAAACTGAATCGACTTATCCAGAGTCAATGTAAGTATTGTATCTTAACTCTTATTTAAAAGAAGGAACCATCCCTGGTGAAAAGCAAGAGTATATGTGACGCACCAACCCTCTCTACTCTCTCATCCATCCAGTCTTAAGAGTAAGCACAGAGAGTTATGCCTGCTGGAATTTTCTACGTTCTTTGACATTGTTTTGCTTTGCTTCATCCTTTAGATCTGTTGCTATAGGCCCCTAAATTTTACCCTTGACTTATCCATGGGTCAGAGCAAAGTCCATAATTTTGGCCCCAAAACTTGCCCTCGACGTATACATGAGGTCAACATATAGTCGAGTATATACGGCAAGCAGAGCAGTGGAGGATAAGGAGCCTTGGAGATGTCTCATGCGTGGGGTTGCCATGAATTGGGATCGACGCAAAGGCAGTTAACAACAAAGGAGTTTACAGTCTAAGGCCCGAATCTTGCAGGCGCATTACACTAGCAGTTGGACTTTATCAAGGGCCATGCAGCAATGGAGAGGGAAGGCAGACAAAATCTGACTGTTTCTTCATTGCTTGACTTCCTGCAGGTCTTTTACACCTCCAACCTTTCCCTCCCTGCCACCAGCATGGGACACCAACAAGATTCCAGCCTAAATTCGGACAATGTGGCGAACAAGAGAGAGGAAGCATTGCACATCGCACTGCATGTATAGAAGCACACTTTCCTTCTCTCTCCCCCTCCCTTTCCTCCCATCAGATTCTCCAAGCTTTTGTCACATGGGTCTGAAAGATTGTGAATTGTTATCAGTTACATGTAAAGCTCTCTGGAGCATGGCCCCAAGCTATTCTGCAACAGCTGCTGCGATTTTTCTTCCCTCCAGTCCCAAGTGCCTTTTATTTACCCTCAGGGAAATTTCCCCAGGACTTGGATGCTCTCACCACGCAGGGATCTTTTGCAATGTCTCCATTTGAAAAAATGTGCCTGTGGCACTACGTTTGCATGCAAATAGGCCCCTTTGCGGGTTTAATTGAAGGATTTGAGAATGCAAAAAAAAAAAAAAAAAAGACAGACAGACAGACATAATACGGACTAGTTAGGATCCATTTCAGATATGGCTGTCAATCAATCAAAGTGGCTTCTGTCACTTACAAGCCAGATAATTAATCAGTTACGTACTGCAGCATTGCAGGTATGTCATGCTTCAAGCATATTTAATAGGGAGATACGTCTTAACTTACAAAACAAATGGACTAAGGTGGCCTTGGATTTTGGTTGAGAAATATATGGAGCCCTTTCCGAAATTAGCTTTTGGGGCCCACAAGGTACCGTCTGAGTCTTTACAGTCCCTCAAAGCTTTTTTCACGCTTTCGTTTGCGACCATGCGCAACACTGGCTTTGGCATCATTTTATTTCTTTTTGAGACAGCCAGGCTCATCCAACCGGCGTGCGCCAATGTAATGCTATCATAGCAGCCTGAAGCCAATCTGATAGTGCTGCACACAACATTAGACTGTCCATTCAAAGTGAAGGCAATAACAATGCTCTGAACAAGCTTCTTGTCTATGCGACATAGGAATCTGGTGTGTGTGTGTGTGTGTGTGTGTGTGTGTGTGTGTAGGCCCCATACAGATAGGCCAAAATAAATCTGCTTTGGGTCACTTTGGAGGTATGCTGTTTAAATGATACATGCATCTTAAGAGGCCAGAAGCTGCACCAAAGCTGCACTCCAGTCCTTAAGCCTGGAGCATGGCTTCAGCATGGCTTCCAGCCTCATAGGACACATGCAGCATTTAAACAGTATACCTCCAAAGTGACCCGAAGCAACTTTACTCTGGCCTGTCTGTACGGGCTCATATTTAATGCAGCCATTTATTTATTAATTACCTTTCTATACCACTATTCCTTCACTTTTCCCAATGCAGTTTACTTGCTCTTCTTCTCCATTCTTCATCTTCATGAAAACCCTATGTGGCAAGTCAAAGTAAGAGAAAATGACTAGTCCCAAACCATTCAGCAATACTAGCGCATGGATTTCACCTCTCTCTGTCCAGCCCTCTACCCACAATACCACACTGGCTCTAAAGGCATTTTATGAACTCTGTGCGTCACTTTGACAACTCCAGTCAAAAAGCAGGATACGTCTGTATGACATAAATACATGTAATAAGATTTGGCTTTGCACTGACACACTGCCAAACTGGAAGATACAAAACAAAAACTGTTGCCCATTTTTTATTTATTTATTTTAGGGTGGCACCCTAAACATATTGGCGATGACAGTTCCACACTGGCAATTTTACGCGTGTGCATTTGGGAAATGATAAATGTATGTCACAAATGCACTGCACTGTGTTGAAATGTCATCGAGGCGGTAACAGTTGAGAATTGAATGAGCGTCACCCGTGGCGCTCGGAGCTGATCTGTTTCAGTCTTTAAAAGCGTTTAACAAATTGACAACATTGTTACACGCATACTGTTTGCCATTTTAAATTATATTTTAATAGTGAGCCAAGATGTCCCGTAAATCCAGGCCGAATGATTTTTATACTCCTGAATATGTTCTGCATCTTGGAGGGAAGCGGGATTTAGTACTAATTCTTTCTTCATTGGGTGGTTTGTTGTTGTTGTTGTCATTGTTTAGTGTCCAAATAAGTAATAGGTTGCTGTTGTTGTGTGCCTTCGAGTCATTTCTGATTTATGATGACCCTAAGGGAAACCTATTAAGGAGTTTATGGGAAGTTGAGAGTATGTGACTCACCCAAGGTCACTAGTAGGTTTCCATGACCAAGCAAGGAATTGAATGCTGATCTCCAGAGTCCTAGTCCAACGTTCTAACCACTCCATCATGCTGGATCTCAAGTAATAGTTACTTGGGACTGAATCCAGTTTTAGTTCCAAATAGAACAGCCCCCTTTTAATGAATGGGGTTTGTTAAGGACCCTATCGCATGGGGTTAAAACAGCGGCTTACCTTTCCCACATTCAGTGCTAATTCGGGAGACAGCCGCGTCCTATCACACAGAAATCACCGCCAAATCGCCGCCAAATTGCTGCCCAGGTCCATCCTGGATGCAGCCCATACCATCTAAGCCACTTTGGCGGCCATTTTTAGACACCTTTTTCAACATGGAAGCTTCCGACTTCTAAAAATGGCTGCCGAAGCCATTGATCTAAATACTATACTTGTATTGATGCAGCCTAAAATCGCATTGGCCTTTTTAGCTGCCGCATCGCACTGTTGACTCAGGTTCAACTTGGTGGTCTACTTGGACTCCTAGATCCCTTTCACATGTATAAGTCTCAT
>NC_056531.1:6066581-6075465 GCF_019175285.1 Sceloporus undulatus
TAAAACCTGGCTGGATAATGGTCAGATTAAACGTATTTGACTAGATGGACCGATGTCAGAGTTGTAATATGTTAAATTCTTGGGGGATGTCAGAGGACCACCAATATTCCAGGTGAGGCCTGACCAACAGATACATCATAGAATCATAGATCATACGAGTTGGAAGAGACCAAAGGGCCATCCAGTCCAACCCCCTGCCATGCAGGAAATCAATCAAAGTCCCCGAAGATGGCCATCCAGCCTCCGTTTGTTGAAGCCTCCAAGGAGGGAGACTCCACTACACTCCGAATTGATTGGCATGTTACTTCCCTTGATGTAGACACTAACTTCTATTGGTGCAGCCTAGAATCGCATTGGCCTTTTAGCTGCCGCCATCGCACTGTTGACTCATGTTCAACTTTGGTCGACTAGGACTCCTAGATCCCTTTCACCTGTCGTCTCTGTAAGCCAGGTGTCCCCCATCCTAATCTACGATATACCATTTTGTGGCAGTTGGGTACTTTTTCCATGATCTTTGCTCACTTTCCAGTCATGTTTTTTTTCTCTCCAGGCAGTGATATGGTGCTTCATGAAGCCGGTGGTGTGTGGGTGCAAAATTGAAATTGGCGCAGCATGTAACAGTTGGACCACAGTTTCCTCAACATTACTCTAGGGACAACATTGTGATAGTAGCTAGTGGTCAAAAATGGAAACTTGTTTGGGGGGGGGAATTAAGTGCTCTGGTTGCATCTAGCAACTGCTTTGCTGTTCCTTTTTCTCCGCTCTCGCTTGAAAGCCCTCAACTTGCCAGGGAAACATTTTGGGTTTGAGCTTGCCAAAGCCCCAGATAGAGGCCAATCATGGGGGCAACCAACAAAGCACCATCAAGGAATGATGCTGCGCTGCCCATGTTTTACACTGGCAAAGGCGTGTGTGTGCGCGACATGAGTGTTCAAGGATGGGATGAGTCCATGTTTTCCATCCATAAAGGATGCATCTATGGAAACGTGTGAAGGATCTAGGTTTCAAATCCCTCTGGCGGGGCGCTGAGTCAAAAACTAGGATTGATCAGAGGAGGTTTACTCAGCTTTGTTTGGGTTAATACAGAGAAAAGATGGGCTTTTGTGTGTGTTGGTGTTGATGTTGCTATGGAGATTATGGGAACCTGGAGTTCTCATACCTGGGCAGCGATAGAAGCCTGCATCCCGGATTTCAGGGCCAAATGAGTGGTTACACTGCAGTTTTTCTCTTTTCTTTTTTAAGTTGAAAAGTAGTTGTGGGAGGCTGTCAGTTTGGGTGGCGGAATAGGGAAAGGCGTGTTTAGAGGCCCAGATGACCCCCATTTCCCTCCCACTGTACTTTTCTGCAAACTCTTCTTCTCCAAACGCTTTTTTGTTGTTGCAGGAGGTGAAACGCTGCAGGCTTCCTTTCTCCTTTCTCCTCCATGGGAAGCAAAAAACAGCTTTGGGAAGGCATTTTGGCGATGATGTGGCCAAGAAGGAAAAAGAAGTTATCGCTTCTTCCCATTGATCTTTCATCCTGATTTCAATTGCAGAGGAATTTTTATCCCCTCCAGGATCAAAAGCAATTCACCAGGAGACCTCTTGGGTCACAGCCAGGTATCGGGCTTTCCTGTCGCTGTTGACAGTGAGTCTGCGCCTGGTTTATTTGAATTTCAAGGTTCTCTCCACAGGCTGATGAAACCGTTTTGGGGACGGTCTAGCACTACAGGTGACACCAAGTTAGGAGGAGTAGTTAACACCCCAGAGGACAGGATTAAAATTCAAGATGACCGAATAGACTAGGAAAGCTGAGCCAAAGCTAACAAAATGAAAATTCAACGCGGAGAAATGCAAGGCGGTCCTCATTGGGTGGACAAAATGAAATGCGCAGATATAGGATGGGGAACACCTGGGCGACACGTGCGGACGCAATGCGTCCTGCACATAAAGATGGCGACGCCCGTGTGTATAGGGCGCCGCCATCTTTACGCCCTCGTCACGTGCTAGGGGTGAGGCCAGTGTGGACGCTAGGTCCTCGGCCAACCCAAGCATGTGACAGGGGCGTATTAAAGGCCCGTCTAGAACATGCCTAAGTTTGTAAAATACTACAGGATTCTTTTATAAAATTGAGGGCTTTTTATTAAGATTTTTGTAGGCTGGCCTCTTGCTTCTATCCACTGAAGGTGCAATTTTGCAGCCGATGGTGGGAAAAGCTGCTGTGAAACCTCATAGCATAGGTTTGTGGGTGTGGAAGAAGATGGGGGTCTCTAGAAAGACCAAACTCAGCAAGCGTAGTTAGTTTTATTAGTTACTTAGGGCTTGAACAGACAGGCCAAAATAAAGCTGCTTCGGATCACTTTGGAGATATGCTATTTAAATGCTGCATACGTCCTAAGAGGCTGGAAGTCATGCCAAAGCCATGCTCCAGTCCCAAGGACTGGAGCGCAGCTTTGGCGCAGTTTCTGGCCTCTTAAGAAGTGTGTGTCATTTAAAGAGCATACCACCAAAGAGACCCAAAGCAGCTTTATTTTGGCCTGTCTCTTCAGGCCCTTAGATTAGACACATCAGTCAATATATTGCCTGGAACTGAAACAGGGAAATTTCAGGGTGAAGACAGCTGCTTCTTATTAAGCTGTCACAAGCCAATTGCTGGATTATTGGAAGTGTCATTGAATGCAAAGGTGGAAGCCTACATATCCGTAATAATTGTGTTGTTTTTTTCATTCTCTTGGAGATGATATTTCCTCCACAGCAAGTCACATTAATTACTCAACGAAGCTTTCTAAGCTTTTGGCTGAGTATGTATGTTTTCCTTAATCCTGCTTTAAAAACAGGAAGCTGTTTCATTATTGCTCACAGATCTTACTCTACAATGAGACACAGGCAAGATATGTGTCACAGTTGGGTTAGCGCTGCCTAGTGGTTGTAGTTATAAATAAAGATTCTATGCTGCTGAATTTTTCATTACACACACACACACATCCCTACATCACACACATCCCTACATCACACTTGTCATTATACACTCATCCCTACATTACACACACACACACACACACACACACACTCATCCCTTTGATATTTGCGGATTTGATTAATATGTTCTCTCTAGGAATATCTAGGTTCTCCTCCAGTGCAACTCTATGATCAAGTTTAACACTGAAAGACCTAGAGATTCCTAGAGAGAATATTCTACTAGGCCTTTGTAGCTCCTCCAGCGCAGTTTTATGGTCAGTATCTGTCGGACGTTGACCACAGAGTTGCACTGGAGGACCTAGAAATTCCTAGAGAAATTTTCCTCTCAGGCAAAAACAAGGTGTTTTTGCTATTTGCGGTTTTTCCATATTCATGGGGGTCTTGTGCCCCTAACCCTAGCAAATAGGGAGGGACCAGTGTATATATCTTGCCTATCTCAAAACAAGATGAATGTGGTATACTTTGATCTTATCTTCCCAACAACTCCATGAGTTGTACATGAGGCTGACTGTCAATTAATTTTATGTTTCAATGGGGACTAGAACCTCCACCTCCCAAGGCCCAGTCCTAACCTTTAAAATGAAGGCGCCTGCTGTCAATCAAATTTCAGTTCCGCGATCGTCATAGGTGACGTTTCCAGCACTCATTGGGCAATCAGAAGTGTGCTTCCCCCACTCCTTTCTTTTTAAAGAACCAGGCACCAGAATGCGCATATTTTGTCGAATTTAAAAACCTCCTCTGTGTGCACGTGTGTGTGTGTGTGTGTTGTGGGTATTTGGGTCAGTGCAGGTTATCATCTGCCCTTGGCCTCATTTTCAACCCCAAAATGCAAGCTAATGCCATCTCTGCATCCTATGTCCCCCCTCCTTGCCATCCCAGAATGCCTCATACATATGCAATAATAATGATGATGATGATGATGATGATGATAATAATAATAATAATAATAATAATAATAATAATAATAATAATAATAAATGCCTCACCTCGGAATGCCAGAAAAGGATGCGATGCCATGCATTCTTTGCTTTTCCTAGGCTACCCCTGAATTCCTTAGAGACAGTAGCAAAAGCATTCCATGTATCAGTTTGCCAATTTACCAAATTGGAAATAGAAACGTTGTAACATTCGCATTGTAGCATTCATTGGCAAAGGAAAAAAGCCCCTTGCAAAGTGCCCTTTGAAGCATTTCCCCTTTGCTGGAAAGGAGGAAATGAAAGGGAAAGTGAACAAGCAGCTAGCCACATTCTATCTAAATATATATCTACTTGAAGCAAAAAACATGCACATTTTTTGCCAAAAATAATATTTAAAAAATCAAAATCAAAAGGGAAAGTTCCCTGTTGAAGAGCAGAAGCTTGGCTTGCTCTGGCCCTCTGACCTGCCCTGAATTGACCCCGTCAGTCACCCCGATTCCCCCTTTTTGCCTCCTGTCATTTGCCTCCTGTCAGATTCCCCCTTTTTACATCCTCCCTGGCGCCTTCCTCCTCCTCCTCCTTCGCCCCAATGAGGGGAGGGAATGCCCTGCCCACTGCCCTCCCTCTGACCTAAATCCCTCCCCTGAACTTGACTCGATCATGATCGGGGGCAAGTTCATATTCAGCAGAACTCTTTTTTTTTTCAAAAGAGACAGCTTTTGCCCCGATTGCAAATGACCCGCGCTAAGGGGCATTTGACACGAAACACTTGTGCAAGCCTCTGATTCGCTTGTGGGAGATTCGGGGCCAATATGAACTTCATGTGAAAGAATTGATTTCTGATCCGGGGTAAAGTGTAGTCTGAATGGACCCTTAGTTAAGCTAGTCTTGTACACATGCCCACAAAAAAGACCCTTTAAAAAAATGAATGAATGAATGAATGAATGATTAACCTGTAAAGGGGCTATGAGCTTGCCTATGGAAAGTAGGATGCTTAGGGTAGGAGAAAGGTGGAGTGATCTATTTGCCCTGCTTTCCTTATTCTGTTGCTCTGCTGATAGGCCCATGTTATCCCCAGTGGTGGAGCATGCTCAAGGCCATGTCACCATTACGGACAATGGGACTCGTCCCTAATGGAGGTACAGACGCATACACATGCCACCACTGGGGACAATGGGGGCTGTCCTTAATGGTGGTGCAGCCATGTGCACACACCACCATTGGGGTCAACGCGGGCTTGCCATTTGCAGATAGTTGAATCTGTGGGTGACAAATCCGCAGATATGGAGAGTGGACTGTATTCTGTTCTGACAGTAGCCTCTTGTCCTGGGTATAGATTTCTCAGCAGAATGATCGAGGGCATTGGAACTCCCATGTCTTTGAGAGCATTTCATAGCTTTTCATGATTGATGGAGTCAAAGGCTTTGCAATAACCTATAATTTTCTTTTGGAATTCCTTGTTCTCCTCCATTAACCATCGTATGTTTGCAATGTTGTCCCTAGTGTCTCTTCCTTTCCTGAACCTTAAGGAACTTTGAGGGGAGAGAGTGATACCACTGCTCCTCAAACACCTACCTTTTTGAAGAAATAGGCTGTGGCATTCACCTGCTTCTCTTTAAAATGCTTTCAGAGATGTTGGGAGTGGGGTCAAGCTCACTGGGAGGAGAAAGGAGAGGCCCCAGGATTTTTTAAAATTAAAATTTCAAATATTAAAATTTAGCATTTTTAATTTTTTAAAAAATTGCTATTCTTCTTAAATTTTCTATTTTCTATTTTCAACCAAATCTTCACAATGTATATGTAAATACATTTAGGCTGTGCGTATAAATTACAATTAGGTTGTAATTTGAAGGAATTTGTTTCTGTTGCAGCTATTAGAGTGACATTGAGTGGTCTATGGGAATGACGACTGGACTGATGAGGAACATGACTGCCAAAAGGCATGATTAAGGCTCCTGTATGGGGTGAAATATCAACAATCTGAGCTATGCTCACGACACCATAAAACAGTGTGCCCGCGTCATACACGGATGCACCATTCGCGGCTTTCAGCATATGCTGAAAACTGCTAGGGAGCCTGCAGGATCGTGTGGGACACAAGGGGCGGCACGTTCCATTAGGTATAATGGGGTGTGAGGCTATGGCCCGCATGCGCTGCCGCGCCGCTGCACCATGCACGAGCCCCATTATTTTCAATGGGGCTCGAGCATATGCTTTTTTTATGCGGGGGGGAGGGGTCTGGAACGGATCCCTCGCATAAAAAAAGAGCGCACTGTACTAGCAGATAACTTGACAGTCCTGGAACAATTACAAAGGAAAGTCAAGGAAGAAAGTGCAAAGGCAGGCTTACTGTTGAACATAAAGAAAACAAATTCAAAGCAGACAATAAGGAAATAGAATTAGTAAAAGAGTTCTCATACCCAGGACCAAACATAAATCAGAGCGGGGACTGCCATCAAGAAACCACAAGAAGACTAAGAATAGGGAGGGCAGCTATGAAAGAACTATAAAAAATCTTAAAATACAAAGATATACAACTGAACACAAAAGTTAAAATTGTACAAGCCATTCTATTCTCTATTATATTGAATGAATGTGAGAGTTGGACAGTCAAGAAAGACGATAGGAGGAAAATCCATTCATTGGAGATGTGGTGCTGGACCCAGCGGACAGCCAAAAGGACAAACAAATGGGTCCTAGATCAAATCAAGCCAGAAATGGCTCTGGAAGCCAAGATGATCAAACTTAGACTGTCATACTTTGGCCACATCATGAGAAGGCATGAAGGAAAAGACAATAATGTTAAGAAAGGTGGAGGGCAGTAGAAAGAGAGGAAGGCCACTTGCGAGATGGATGGAGTTTATTCCACGGGAGGTTAGGCTGGCTCTCTCCTTGCTGGCTTTTCGCTGGCAAGCAAAAACATTTTTATTCCGGCAAGGATTTGATATGGGGGGGGTGTGTTTTTGATGGGGGGGGGGGGGGGGGTGGGTTGGTTTACATTATTTTAAAACTTTGTACAGTTGACCCTTCTTATACATGGATTTTTTTATTCACGGATTCAAGCATTCATGGTTTGAAAATGTTAAAAAAATATAAATTTCAAATATCAAACCTTGATTTTCTATTTTTTTTTTTAAATAAGGGACACCATTTTGCTATGTCATTATATTTAATGGGACTTGAGCATCCACAGATTTTGCTATCCACAGGGATCTTGGAACCAAACCCCAGCGAATAACAAGGGTCCACTGTATGTTTTAAATTTTGTGTGTTTAAAATTTTTCACTTTTTACGGTTGAATTAGGCTATTTTAATTATTTTTTATATTATTATTTTAAAATTTATTCACTATAATGAAACACAATTTCAATCTGGTTTCTACCTCAATCCAGATTGGTGCAGTTTACATTGGAAAAAAGAAAAAACATCCCTCCCCTTCCTCCCTCCCCTCTGAGACATTTACAAAATAACAAACACCTATTTTAACAGCCGTTTTCTACCTTATTTCCTCTATGTTAAGAAGTCCAATAACAGATCAATTCACTCTTTAAATAATAGGGTATTTTTTTGTTTATACGTATGACTTCTGTACTTATTCTCAACTATGTTCATTGATCGTTCATCAGTTTTGCTTACTTTTAGATTTCATAGCTCCATACCATCACGTCTATTGATTCTTTCCTTGTGTGCATATTTACATTTATGCATTTACCTTTAATGTTGTTTTAATGTGTTTTTGTATTGTGCGCCACCTTGGGTCCCTTTTTGGGGGAGAAAGGCGGGATAAAAATAAAACAGATAAATAAATAATCCATACATTTTTATTGAATAAGTCTCCAGACCATTTAAAAAGAGTTAAAATAAAAAATGCAAGATAAATAAAAAACATACATAATTAAAAATTACATTAAAAATCTCTATAAAATGTAAAATATTTGGGTCTGATTACACCCCTTTTATAATTTGCACAACAGTCTATCTGAGGCTCTTTTCTACTTCTTGCTTCCATAGAATAGCTGCTTTCACTGCAAACAAGGCAACCCTAAGAGTTATAAAAGGCTTTGCAAGAGCAGAGCCAGCTTGTTTTAGCATCCCTTTCCATCAAATTTCTGAGGATGGGAGCTCGATATTGCTCTCTAATACCATCATATAATTGACAATGCGGCAGATAATGTGCAAGATCTTCAACTTTAGGTGCCCCACAAATACAGAGTCTATCAAGAAAAGGGATACCCCGGGATTGTTTTATGTCACAACTATTAGGATGACATTCAGTAGTATATGGCAGTGATGGCAAACCTATGGCATGCATGCCGGAGGTGGCACTCAGAACCTTCTCTGTGGGCACATGTGCCATCGCCCCAGAGTTTAGCAGAGTTTGTTACTAGAAAGCCAGAGGGACACGGCATTTTGCAATAAATAAGTGGAGTCTGGGTTGCAGGTTGGGCACTCGGCCTCTAAAAGGTTCACCATCACTGGTCTATGGGGTATATGGGGGTGAGGATTTACGAGTAACATTAGTGCAAAAAAGCATGATTAAGGATTCTGTAGGGTGTGAAACTTCCCACACCCGGTAATGCCAACCCTACACAAGACAAGGGAATGTGCTTCATGGATTCTACTTCCCAGTTACTTCAGGGACATAACCTTGTAGTAGACAGGGTTTCAAGCTAATCGTAAGCAACTGTAATGCTAAAGTAGGCAGCAAAGGAAAATGTATTTTAAAAAACAGTAGGAAGATTTGTATTGGGGAAAAGAAATGAGGCAGGTGAGCGCCTGAGCATCTTTTTTCAAACCCAAACCTCTCCTGAACAAAAACAGGTTTATGATGTGTGTATGTATATGTGTGTATAATAATAATAAAAACACACACACACATATATATCTTAATTATATATACACTATATATACAATATATACACAATTTGTATTAATGTGTTCTTTTAATATACTATTCGTGGTATTGTTTTTTATTGATATGTTGTACACCGCTTTGATCCTGGGAAAAGC
>NC_056531.1:6075565-6087113 GCF_019175285.1 Sceloporus undulatus
GAATGTTTTTTCGGGTTACGAAAAAACATTCGTAACCCGGAACAATGTTTTCCTATGGGATTTTTTCGTATCCCGAAAATTTCGTAACCTGGGTATTTCGTATCCCGAGGTACCACTGTATTAAACAGCTATAGACTGTGCAACACCTTACAACTCATGCATTTATATGGTAGGCCTAAATACCCATCTGATCTTGAAAATTAAGCAAGGTAAGCCCTGGTTGGTACTTGGATGGGGGACTGGCAAGCTATACCAGGTGTTACAGACTATGGTCCCGAACAGACAGGCCAAAATAAAGCTCCATTGGGTCATTTTGGAGATATGCTGTTTAAATGACACACGCATCTTCAGAGGCCAGAAGCTGTGCCAAAGCTGCACTCCAGTCCTTAGGACTAGAGCGTGGCTTTGGCGCAGCTTCCAGCCTATTAGGATGCATGCAGCATTTAAATAGCATACCTCCAAAGTGACCCGAAGCAGTTTTGTTTTGGCCTATCTATTCGGGCCCTATGTTTCAGAGGAAGGCAATAGCAAGTGGCCTCTGAGTATTTCTTGCCTAAGGAAAACCTATGGAATTCATGGGGCCTCCATAAGTCAACAGGTGACTTATACATACACATATACATACACACCTGCACTAGAGAGTAGAGACATGTTGCATATTATCACTGCTCTGACCCTCAAAGTAATACACACAAATGGACTGCACTCCTCTACATACACTCTAACATATGGAGAACTTGGAAAATCCTGCTGACAAGATAAAAGAAACATTTAGCAGCATAATAGAGCACAACTGACACCAAGCTCATTACACATGATAGATAAACATGCTTGTGGTGCAGCTCCAATAATGTACTCTGGTTTTGCTCTGAGCCAAATCTTCACAGAAGTAAGATTAAGGAGGCCATGTGGATTCAACGGTTCAACCTGATAGCGGTGTTAAGGAGAAACTGTACAAAGCATTGTTGTTTAAAGGACAGGATTCCAGATTCAACATTGTTTCTCCTTCCTGTTACAAGCCTGCAAAGTGATTCCACAGTTCCGAATGAACCTGGGGAATATCACTGAAAGTTCTCATATTTAGGTTTGTCTTCATGTACCTGTTACACATTTTCAGTGTGCAATTGCTGGGTTGTATTATGTGGTTGCTTATGCTCTACTTTATCAATGCTCCTTTGTAAAATATGGATCCAGAACTAAAACTTGTTTTCCAGAAGCAGCTTGAACAGCATAGTAAATAACAGAACAGACTCAAGTAAAGTTGAACAAAGAGGCAACATAATGGCTGCACAATTTGTTCTACTGTTAATGTGTGTATATACTGTATATACTTGACTATAAGTCGACCTCATGTATAAGTCAAGGGCAGGTTTGGGAGCTAAAATTATGGATTTTGATATGACCCTTGGATAAGTCGAGGGTAAAACTTAGGGACATGTAAATGAAGGATGTAAAAGATGAAGTTTTTTGGTCAATTTTTTAACCTAAATTTCTAGACTTATACATGAGTATATACAGTATGTGCCTTCAACTTGCCTGTCAATTTATGGCAACCCCATGGACTTCATAGGATTTTCTTAGGCAAGGAATCCTCAGAGGTGGTTTTGACAGTTCTTCCCTCTGAAATATAGCCTATAGCATCTGGAATTTGTTGGTGGTCCCCCATCCATGTACTAACCTGGGTAGGTTTCTAAGCAGTGAATTACCCTGCTTAGTTTCCAAGACCAGATGGGATCTGGTGCTTTTAGGGTGTTAAACATCTCTAAATATTAGCAGTGGGATTCCTCTAAGTCTAGTTCATTAGCGGTTCGTTAAGAATGGTTGAATAAGAGGACATCGCCGGGACTTAATCCAGTGTTAAACAGATAGGTACTGAACTTCTCAGTCCTGTAAATTCTTCAAAAACACACAAAGATATAATAGGCATCACTGAAACCTGGTGGGATGAGTCTCGTGATTGAAATGTAGTAATAGAGGAGTATAATCTTTTTAAGAGAAACAGGCCAAACAAGAAAGGGGGAGGATTAGAATTATATGTCAGGGATGTTTACACCTTTGAAGAGATCCAGGACTTAAATCTTGGAAGTCAGGTGGAGAGCCTCCGGATAAGAATTAAAAGGGAGGGAAACAACAGGGATGTTATTGTAGGAGTCTACTACAGACTGCAAGTCAGACTGAGGAATTAAATGCTGCCTTTCTAGAACAGAAGATCACACACTTAGAAAGGAGAGATGCAGTAGTGATTTCAACTACTGTGCATCTAGCGTGATATTTGCTGGAAGTCACACTCAGCCAAACATTTAAGGCCCAGACATGAGAAAAGGAGGAGAGCACCAAAGAGGAATTCAAAGAAACAACTAGCATGTGTAGAAAGAAAGTCAGAGAGGATAAAAGTGCAGAATGAGATCTGGCTTGCTAAGAACAATAAAGGGTTGGGTTTTTTGTTTGTTATGTCTGTAGCAAAAATTAAGAAGAGGGAAATGGTAAGGGCATTGCATAAAGAAGACAGTGAAATACTAACAGGGGGCAGAGAAAAGGCAGAACTATTCAACACCTACTTTGCCTCAATCCTCTCACAAAAGGAAAAGGGTGCACAGCCTGAGGAAAATGGAGCAGAAGATGCAGTAAGGGACACACAGCACAGAATATGTAAAGAGGTAATACATGAATACCTGGTTAATCTAAATGAATTCAAGTCCCCAGAGCCAGATGAACTACATCCAAGGATATTAAAAGAACTGTCCACAGTAATCGCAGAGCCACTGTCAATAATCTTTGAGAATTCTTGTAGAACAGGAGAAGTCCCAGCAGACTTGGAGGAGGGCAAATGTTGTCCCCATCTTCAAAGAAAGCTAGGACTCAAACAATTTCTGCCCCATTAGTCTGACATCAATACCAGGAAAGATTCTACAGCAGACCATTAAACAGTCTGTAAGCATTTAGAAAGGAATGCCATAATCACAAAAGGTCAATATGGGTTCCTCAAAAGCAAGTCATGCCAAACTAATATCTTTTTCTAATAAAATTACTAGCTTGATAGATTAAGGGAATACAGTAGACCCTTGCCTTATGCAGGGGATCCGTTCTGGACACACACACACCCCGCCTAAGGCAAATTCCACCTATGCTTGTGCACCCGGCAGCGTGGCAGCGCACACCCCATTCATCTGAATGGGACGCGCGCCCCACACGCCCCGAGCACATACACTCAAGTCTGCGTGTAGCGCTCCCACGTATAAGGCGGGCGCACTGTACTGTGGATACAGCAGATCTTGATTTCAGATGCACAAGATCCCCCATAACATTCTTGCAAACAAGCTTGTAAAAATGTGAGCTAGACAAGGTAACTGTTACATGGATTTGTAATTGGTTGACCGGCCGAACCCAAAGGGTGCTCAGTAATGTCTCCTCTTCACCCTGGAGATAAGTGACCAGTGGGGTCCCACAGGGTTCTGTCCTGGGCCCAGTGCTATTCAACATCTTTATCAATGACTTAGATGAAAGAATAGAAGGCATGACTATCAAATTTGCAGTTGACACCAAATTAGAAGGGATAGCTATTACTCCAGAGGACATGATCAAAATTCAAAATCACCTTAATAGATTATAAAGCTGGGCCAAAGCTAACAAAATGGAATTTCATCACAGAGAAAATGGAAAAGTTACTGCACTTAGGCGGCGGGCGGGGGGGGGGGGGGGATGAACTGAAAATGAATTATAGCTCTTTTTTTTTGGGGGGGGGTGGGGGGGATGAAGGATGAAGGGGGATGAATGAAATGCAAACGCCATACGATAAGAGGGGACAACGGCTTAAGAGAGACAACACTGTGAAAGGGATCTCAGAAAGTCCTAGTCGTAGAAAATTAGTCTGCTGTCCAGTTTTTTCAGCTGCTTTTAAAAATGCTCCAGGTTGTCTGTCCTTCTTCTACTTTCCTTTTTTGTCCTCAGCTTTCTTCAGCTGGTGGAAACTGAGTTCAAAGTGCAAAGTAATTTGTACTAAATTAACTTAGCAGGGAGAAGAGGTGAGGAAGGGATGCCCTATAAACTCAGGCAAAAGCTAAGAGCTGTAGACTCTCCTAGCTTGTCTATTTTTCTTTACTAATCCCTTTTCACCATCGTGACCACACTCTAATGCTGCTTGACCACATTTATCCCAGTTTTCATCTATGCACAGTTGGATGATATCATAGAATCATAGAGTTGGAAGAGACCGGTAGGGCCATCCAGTCCAACCCCCTGCCATGCAGAAACCCTCCGTCAAAGCATCCCTGACAGATGGCCATCCAGCCTCTATTTAAAGACCTCTAAGGAAGGAGACTCCACTACACTCTGAGGGAGTGTGTTCCACTGTCAAACAGCCCTTACTGTCAGGAGGTTCCTCCTAATGTTGAGGTGGAATCTCTTCCTGAAGCTTGCATCCATTGTTCCGGATCCTGTTCTCTGGAGCAGCAGAAAACAAGCTTGCTCCCTCCTCAATATGACATCCCTTCAAATATTTAAACAGGGCTATCATATCACCCCTTAACCTTCTCTTCTCCAAGATAAACATCCCCATCTCCTAAGTCGTTCCTCGTAGGGCAAGGCTTCCGGACCCTTCACCATTTTAGTCGCTCTCCTTTGGACACGTTCCAGTTTCTCAACAACCTTTTTAAATTGTGGTGCCCAGAACTGGACACAATATTCCAGGTGGGGCCTGACCAGAGCAGAATAGAGTGGGACTATTTCTTCCATTGAAGTATGTAGGCCCCATGTGGTTTTTCTTCCATTCCTTCAGAAAACATGTTTTCTGTGCCAGAAATTTGTTTTCTGTGCATAACATGTACTTTGGGCACAGTCTCCTCAAGAGACTTCACAATGTGTGAAGAATCTCTCCACTGCACTTTTCCTCTTGGTAGGGGTTTCCTAAGCATCCGGAAATCCATTATTCTGTTGGAAAAGCAGTCGCAGTGCATAGTCTTTCTATTCTCACTCATCTGAGGAGGTCAGAGAGGACTTTGCATCTTCCTTCAGGGAATTTCTCCCACACTTCAAGAGAGCACTGCTGTCCTAGATTCACAATGGAGCTCTCCACAATTAGCTCAGAGTGTGGCTCAGCCATATTGACAAGTTGTCAAAATCATTCCAGGGAATCACAAATGAAACCATTAACTAGAAATGGATGTTTACAAATGAGAATAAGGGTAATAAAAAGAAATACATAGGCTAGGCCTGAACCACTGATCCAAAAGAACCAATTAAGCTCCACTTTGCCACACTCCCTTAGTCTCAACTGAATCACATAAAACAGAATCTGTACAATCCCGAAATGCGGACTTTTGTGTCTCAGCAAATGCGTGTAGGGACAAACAAGCCTTTCCTGATAACAAAGCAGAATAAAATGTGATCATGCTCACAAATCTTGTTATAAGGAGAAACCAAAATAATAATAATCCACTTCTTAGATGCTTATTGTTTTGGGGGTTAGAGTCCTACAATAGCAATTATACTTCAGGTATTTTTTTAAACGTTAGAAGGATGCATCTGCACTGCAGAAATAATGCAGTGTGATACTACTTCAATTGCCATGGCTCAATGCTCTGCAATTCAGGGATTGGTAGTTTTGTGAAACAGTTAGCTTTCTCTGTCAGAGAGAACTGCAGATCCCAGGATTCTGTAGGATGGAGCCTTGGCAATTAATGTGGTGTCAAACTGCATTATTTCTACAGTGCAGATGCAGTCTATTTTTAAAATTCACTGATTCACTAAAATTCACTGGATTAAATATTCACTAATGAGAATGGTGGATTGAAGCCTGGAAAGTATTTTACTTTTTAATTCCCTCCGGAAAGTTCAGGGACATGAACCAAGGATGGTAATTAGCAAGACATTCATTTGAAGAGACAGAACAAGAGGGTCAGACCAAATTCAAAGCTTCCTTCTTCCTTTTCTTCTCTTTCTTTCTTTCTTTCTTTTTTTTAAACTCCTACTTCTCTCTTCCTTTCCCCATTTCCTTTAGGCAATCAAGATGGCAAAGAATAATAATAAAACATCCTCTTTGATCTACAGCACATGTAACACAATAAGCAGAGTATTATAAACCAACTCAAAATGATAGCATCAAAAATCTTCCCTTCCACTCCTTTTGTACGGGCACATTCTGCTGGGTATATTTAGAAAACATAATATAAAATGTTATTAAAGCAAAGTAATGCTCTGCTATGAATAAAAGAGGAAGCAAACACAATTGTACCTCTGGCATATAAAATTCAAAACATTAACTTCCCAACTTGTCGAAGCAATCATTTCCACATGAACTTGTCCACTCGGGAGGCTTATGTATATTCTATGGTGCGTGTTTAGTTCACATGGTGAGACCGGTTTGGTTTCGACGTAACTCCACGTGAAATGTAAATATATTGCTGCATATTGCAGATGAGGGCAAGAGCATCTTGAGTGGGTCTAGGGTCAATTTTGTTCTCACTCTCCAAAAAATGATCCGACTTACATTGATTTTTATGGGGTTGCTGTCGTTTTCAAAAGTGCAATTGACTGGTACTTCTGGTTTAGGAAGCAAAAACCGCTCCATAGTAAATCAAGCCTCTGTGCCTTGCTTTAGACCAGAATCACCATTCTTTAAGGCTTCCCCAAAACAATTTTCAGGACTCTGGAGGAATCCTGGGAACGTGTTCTAAGGGCTGCTCAGTTGAATATCCGGCTCTCTTTTTCTTTATTTGTACTGTTTTTACAATGCATTCCTGCCAGAGTCGCCACAATGGTTTACATCAATTTAAACTAAACAAAGAAACAACATCACAAAATTTACAACGTTAAACTGTTATCATAAGCAAAAGAACAACTGCACTACTTTCAGCAAGGCTTATAAGCACTTACTGATCATCTCCTTGAAAAGCCTCTTCTGAACTTTTCAGTGCTGAGCTCTGGACAAGGCTGAGATCTTGGCTCAAACTGGAGGACAATATCCATAAACTGGGAGATGTTCTGTTTCCCAGCTCCCCCAATTCCAAATGCACCACCACTGATATATCAGACATCATCCGAGCTACTTGGTGAAATGTTTTCAAAGTTAACAGATTAGTAATTATTACTTATGTATTGTTTTATGAACAATATTGTTTTATGAACAATATGTATTGTTTTATGAACAAAGCATTAGTCACATGTTACTAATGTCTCATTTTCACATTAGTTTTTGATTTTAAAAAATTACAAAAAACGATTCAAATTTGCCAAAATTATCCCCCCCTCAAAAAAATTTTTGGATGTCATGAGTAAATGTGAACAAAATAAATAACGACAGCAACATTATTTTGAGAAAATAAGTAACTGTTGCCCCTCATCAGCCTGAAAAGTAACACGCTGCAGCTGGCATTGCAGTTTGACACATGTTCAATCCAAACTATGGAGATGCTTAGCCAGCTCCGTTCTGCCACTGTCCACATGTGCCAAGCATTCACCCTAGGAATGCAGCACATATCCCCCTAAAAAACCTGAATTGGAAAAGAAAGTCAGTTGTGATGTACCAACATTCCCTCCCCACCCACCCCTCCGAAAGGTCTGTCCCTGTAACCCACTTTCTAGAAGTAACTCATAGATTTATTTGGACATACTTAGCAAGTAATGTAAAGCAACCATAGGCCTACCTTTTCCCCAGGGGAGTTGATTTCCTTCGACAAAATATAACCGCCGGTGCATATTTCCCAATATAATCCACACTCTTTTGCACGTCCCATGTATACGGGTTGCTGGCTCTGATGCTGAAAACACTCACACCTTTCTTCACCTTTGCCCTGAAGAAGCAAGAGCCTATGTTAACAATTAGACAGAGACTGTCATCTCTAACTGATCCATCCATCTTCATTGCATTACTCATTACTGGTCTTTCCAAGAGCCTGCAGTTCAAGATTGATAGCTTATATTATCCGGAAAGAAGGGCACAGTAAAAGCAGCTTGGTTGCAAGGCGCCTTTGTACCAACTGCTAAAAATGAAATCAAAATTTCACACAGAGGGAGTTCAAAGACTGAATAGCGGAACCTCACCTTGTATTTTCTGAGCCTAAGGCCATCCAAGGCCTCTAGACATGGGAGAGCATATCAAAAGTGCATAGTTAAACCAGTTTGACACCTAATGTCCAGGGTGACCAGAGGTCCACCTTTTCCCAGACATGTCCTACATTTCAATCTTATGTCCAAGGATCTAGGAGGAATTCCAAAATGTCCTTTATTTTTAATACTTTATTTATTGCATTTTTAATGATATATACATTAAAAAAGAACTCAAACACTTAATTTACTCCCCCCTCCCCATATCATCCGTACATGTCTGAATCCATCCTTCTACATTCTGACTACTACACACACTCATTACTTCCTTTCATTATCCAACATTCAGTGATAGCTTCTGGAAGTCCATTGTTTGGAACAGCCCTTATTTGTAAAGGCTGGTTAGGCCTGATCTCCCCTTGGGCATTCAGGAGGAGAGCTAGCAGAGAACCTTGCTTGGGATATTAAAGTAACTACCTTCCTCCAAATTCCCCAGACCCTCTGTCCTTTGCTCATCAGTGCTGGAGAGACCTTGAATGTACATATATTTCTCCCAGATATATTCTCCAGGCTCAGTCTACAGCTTTGGCTTCAGATGGCATCTCTCCTTCAATGATTTTCTTAAGGCAGTAATGGACTGGAGGAGGAAATAAAACTGAAGGTGAATCCAGACAAAACAGAGGTACTCATGGTAGCGGCCCCAAAACCAAGGATACAACTCCAGATCTGGATGGGGTCACACTCTCCTCCAGATTGTGTTCCATCTGGGGGTGCTTCTGACCTGTTGCTCTGAGGACGAGTCTGGTAAATGCAACGTCGGAGTGCCTGTTATCAGCTCTGGCTGATATGCCAGCTGTGCCTCTCCTGGAAGTCGGGACCTTGAGAACCGTAGTACCACACGCTGGGTAACCTCGATCTGGATTTGTGTAATGCACCTACATGGGGTACCACTGGCTTGACCTGGAACTCATTAGTACAGAATAGGCAACCAGGACTGGTCTCAGGCACATCCAGACTAACCATATAACATCAGTTTATAAGATCATTCACAGGCTGCTATTAGTTTCTGGGCCCAGTACAATCGGTGTTGAGCAAGGAGGGTCTTTTAAAAGGCCTCTGCTTCTCTCTCCTCTACTGACCCATGAGTCTCCTCTGGCTTCAGCCCTGGAAGAACACACTCAAGACTCCTGACCTGTATTCGCTCCACAGGTCCCAGCACCTGCAGTCTAGAGTCCATAGATCTGTTTATCCCTCTGCAGCTTCCTGAACCTCTTCTGGGCTGCAGATCCAAGCACCTCAGATCTGCCCTGTCTTCTCAGGGTCTGAGTCCTCTGACTGTGACTCTAAGTCAGGCCCAGGGCGTCCATCCATACACTCTCAATGGATACAGTGTTCTAATAGCATTTGAGGAGAATGGGGCCAACATGACTAGACAATTGCCACAGGAGTAGGAGATCCTAGCCTTCTATATGTTGTTGGCTTACAACAAACTCCATTGGTGGTAGCAGCACAGTAAGAAGTGATGGGAAGTAGAGTCAACAAAATCTGAATGGCTACAATTTTCACATCTCCTTCTTTCCAGTCTAGTCATATGACTTGGAGAGGGCTGTGAGCAAGTACTAGAACCTTCCCATGAGGACTGACAAAAAATTAACTGCAGGAACAGTGGCACAATGGAAGATGATGAAAAATACGCAAAATAGCACCTTTGTACACTTATGCAGATTTCAGAATCCAACTTTCTGAGCGCCACATTTGAATTATTGTGGTGTACAATTTTTGATACATATATTTTTTTAAAAGCAGGTCACACACACCCCCTGAATATGTTATGAGGCATTTTGCAAGTGCCAAATCAAGAAGAGGTTCATTATTACAAGGAAGACACACTTGGCAGTCCCCTGACACTTTACCACTTAAATAGTGGGAATGGTGCCAAGGCATTGTAACAAAAGGACATGGGATTAGTTTCCCAACCAATTTGGATTACAAGGCTTGCATATATTTGATTCATCTGTCTAAAGCTGGCCTGCAGCTTCTTCCCTTCAGCTGTTGTCACTGCTTGTCTTGAACATTATATCACACAGAAGGACAAGCGTATTTGCCATTGGATTTTTCAACGCCAAGAAGCAGCTCAACGTGTTTCCAGGAAGGATTCAGAAAAAAAGATGTTCACATTTTTTAAATAGTAGGTGGTGTACGCCATTGTGAATGTGCCCAATACCTACTTGCAAACCATGGTAGGAACCAAACTTCCAAATATTGGAACCAAAATTCCGTTATTCTTTTGAAAACTCAATTTATCCTAATTCATAATGAATTATCCAGTTGTTAAAAATCGCAGAAGAAAAATTGTAGAATTATGGGAAAGTACACACAAAAATGGTACTTTAGGCCTGTTACAGGACTGCCAAAATAAAGCTGCTTTGGGTCTCTTGGAGGTATGCTATTTAAATGATGCATGGGTCCAAGAGTCCGGAGGTTGCGCAAAGCCACACTCCATTCCTAAGCACTGGAGTGCAGCTTTGTGCAGCGTCCGGAGTCTGTGGATGCATGCACATTTAAACAGTCATACAGTGGTACCCGGGTTACGAATTTAATCTCGTTCCGCCGCCGGTTCGTAACCCGAAAATCTTCGTAAGCTGAAAAGCCATAGGCCCGCTAATACGAAACCCCCCCCCCCGCGATTCTGCGAAAAGCGCCGAAAAGCACCAAAAAATTTTTCGAACCCGAAATAACCTTCGAACCCGGAACAGTTTTTTTCAATGGTTTTTTTTCGAACCCGAAATTTCTAAGGCGGCGCATTCGTATCCCGGGTACCACTGTACCTCCAAAGACGAAGCAGCTTATTTGGGCATCTGTAACAGGCCCTAATAACAACAATTCAGTGCAATGGTTTGTATCCTTCAGTATGCTGGAGCAAGTGCAAAGCATAAGTCTGCAAAGTAAAGGGGGAAAAGGTTTCCAGAACACTGTATGTAACAGGGCCCTAGTTGGCCCTTCTTAGCTGATGGCAAATCACTCAATGGACCGGGGATATGCCATTTCAGTTTCCCAACAATACGACCAAGCACCCAGCATATTAACATTTTGTGTCACTAAACAAATCAAAAAGAAGGCTGCAAACTAGTCACATGAGAATGGAAGGTAGGAGCAAGTGCCACTGTAACCCTGCTGTGGGAGGCTGCTGCGCACTGACACAGACCGAAAGAGAGGAACAAAATATAAAGATTACAAATGATTAGAGGAGGTCAAGAGCCTTTGGGCTCCAAATGTTTTGGCGACAGCTTCATAACCCTCACTACAGCATGTTTGCTGGGCTATTGGGGCTGAACCCTATTACATCTGAGGCCTCAATGTACTGTATATACTCATGTATAAGTCTAGAAATTTAGGTCAAAAATGACCCAAAAAACCTGAGTCCAGCTTAACCACAGGTCAATTAGTACTGTATCTAACGCTTATAAAAGAAGGAACTATAATAATAATATTAATAATAATAACAACA
>NC_056531.1:6087138-6090203 GCF_019175285.1 Sceloporus undulatus
GTGCTGGAGAGGCATTGAATGTACATATATTTCTCCCAGATATATTTCTCCATGTCTCAGTCTACAGCTTAGGCTTCAGATGGCATTTCTCCTCTCAATGATTGTCTTAAGGCAGTAATGGACTGGAGGAAGGAAAACAAATTGAAGGTGAATCCAGACAAAACAGAGGTACTCATGGTAGCGGCCCCAAAACCAGGATACAACTTCCAGATCTGGATGGGGTCACACTCTCCTCCAAGGATTGTGTTCCCATTCTGGGGGTGCTTCTGGACCTGTTGCTCCTGAGGACGAGTCTGGTAAATGCAACGGTCAGGAGTGCCTGTTATCAGCTCTGGCTGATATGCCAGCTGTGCCCTCTCCTGGAAGTCAGGGACCTTGAGACCGTAGTACACACGCTGGTAACCTCATGTCTGGATTTGTGTAATGCACTCTACATGGGCGTACCACTGTGCTTGACCTGGAAACTTCAATTAGTACAGAATATGGCAACCAGACTGGTCTCAGGCACATCCAGACTAGACCATATAACATCAGTCTTAAGATCACTTCACTGGCTGCCTATTAGTTTCTGGGCCCAGTACAAGGTGTTGCAGCTGGAGGTCTTTTAAAAGGCCTCTGCTTCTCTCAGCTGAACCCTATTGAGTCTCCTCTTGGCTTCCAGCCTGGAAGAACACCTCAAAGACTCCTTGACCTGTATTCGCTCCACAGGTCCTAGCACCTGCAGTCTAGAGTCCATAGAGTCTGTTTATCCCTCTGCAGCTTCCTGAACCTCTTCTGGGGCTGCAGATCCAAGCAACCTCAGATCTGCCCTGTCTTCAGGGTCTGAGTCCTCTGACTGTGACTCTAAGTCAGGCCCAGGGCAGTCCATGACACTCTCAATGGAGTACAGTGTTCTGAATAGCATTTGAGAGAATGGGGCCAACATGACTAGACAATTGCAACAGGAGTAGGAGATCTCTAGCCTTCTATATGTTGTTGGCTTACAACAACTCCCATTGGTGGTAGCCAGCACAGTAAGAAGTGATGGGAAGTAGAGTCTAACAAAATCTGAATGGCTACAATTTTCACATCTCTCCTTTCCAGTCTAGTCATATGACTTGGAGAGGGCTGTGAGCAAGTATCTAGAACCTTTCCCATGAGGACTGACATCAAAATTAACTGCAGGAAAGTGGCACACATGGAAGATGATGAAAAATAAGCAAAATAGCACCTTTGTACACTTTATGCAGATTTCAGAATCCAACTTTCTGGCTGCCACATTTGAATTATTGTGGTGTACATTTTGATACATATATTTTTTTAAAAGCAGGTCACACACACCCCTGAATATGTATGAGGCATTTTGCAAGTGCCAAATCAAGAAGAGATGTCATTATTACAAGGGAAGACACACTTGGCAGTGTCCCCTGAGACACTTTACAACTTAAATAGTGGGAATGGTGCCAAGGCATTGTAACAAAGGACATGGGATTAGTTTCCCAACCAATTTGGATTACAAGGCTTGCATATATTTGATTCATCTGTCTAGCTGGCCTGCAGCTTCTTCCCTTCAGCTGTTGTCACTGCTTGTCTTGAACAATTATTATACACAGAAGGACAGCGTATTTGCCATTGGATTTTTCAACGCCAAGAAGCAGCTCAACGTGTTTCCAGGAAGGATCTCAGAAAAAAAAGATGTTCACATTTTTTAAATAGTAGGTGTGTACGCCATTGTGAATGTGCCCAATTACCTACTTGCAAACCATGGTAGGAACCAAAACTTCCAAATATTGGAACCAAAATTCAGTTATTCTTTTGAAAACTCAATTTATCCTAATTTCATAATAGAATTATCCAGTTTTTAAAAATTCAGAAGAAAAATGTGTAAATTATGGGAAAGTACACACAAAAATGTGTACTTTAGGCCTGTTACAGACTGCCAAAATAAAGCTGCTTTGGGTCTCTTTGGAGGTATGCTATTTAAATGATGCATGGGTCCTAAGAGTCCGGAGGTTGCGCCAAAGCCACACTCCATTCCTAAGCACTGGAGTGCAGCTTTGGTGCAGCTTCCGGATTCTTTGGATGCATGCATCATTTAAACAGTATACAGTGGTACCCCGGGTTACGAATTTAATTCGTTCCGCCGCCGCGTTCGTAACCCGAAAATCTTCGTAAGCTGAAAAAGCCATAGGCGCTAATAGCGAAAGCCGCGATTTCGTGCGAAAAAGCGCCGAAAAGCACCAAAAATTTTTTCGTAACCCGAAATAACCATCGTAACCCGGAACAGTTTTTTTCAATGGATTTTTCTCGTAACCCGGAAATTTCGTAAGGCGGCGCATTCGTATCCCGGGGTATGTACCTCCAAAGAACCCGAAGCAGCTTATTTGGCCGCATCTGTAACAGGCCCTAATAACACACAATTCAAGTGCAATGGTTTGTATCCTTCAGTATGCTGGAGCAAGTGCCAAAGCATAAGTCTGCAAAGTAAAGGGGGAAAAAGGTTTCCAGAACACTGTATGTAACAGGGCCCTCAGTTGGCCCTCTCTTAGCTGATGGCAAAATCACTCCAATGGACCGGGGCAAATATGCCCATTTCAGTTTCCCAAACAATACGAACCAAGCACCCAGCATCATTAACATTTTGTGTCACTAAAACAAACTCAAAAAGAAGGCTGCAAAACTAGTCACATGAGAATGGAAGGTCAGGAGCACCCAGTGCCACTGTAACCCTGCTGTGGGAGGCTGCTGCGCACTGCACACAGACCGAACAAGAGACGGCAACAAAATATAAAGATTAAACAAATGATTCAGAGGAAGGTCAAGAGCCTTTGGGCTCCAAATGTTTTGGCGACAGCTTCCATAACCCCTCACTACAGCCATGTTTGCTGGGCTATTGGGAGCTGACACCCTATTACATCTGCAGGCCTCACATGTACTGTCATATACTCATGTATAAGTCTAGAAATTTAGGTCCAAAAATGACCCAAAAAAACCTGAGTCCAGCTTAACCACAGGTCAATTAAGTACTGTATCTAACGCTTATAAAAGAAGGAACTATAATAATAATATTAATAATAATAACAACA
>NC_056531.1:6090228-6094473 GCF_019175285.1 Sceloporus undulatus
CCCCTCAACCATTCCCTTCTCCTTTTGTGTCGTGTCTTCTTAGATTGTAAGCATGGAGGCAGGGAACCGTCTAATTAAATGATTTTATGTACAGTGCTGTGTAAATTTACAGCGCTATATAAATAAAGTTTAATAATAATAATAATAATAATTAATGCAATTCCACTTCACTGACAGGTTAATGACAGGATCAGCACCACATGTGACAATGTCTTTTGTGCGGTTGCTGTCACAGACGAGATAAGGACGGGCTTCACTCCCATCCCGTGTCTGATAATCTCCATGGTACTATGATTCCATTTTAACTGCCATGGCAATATCTTATACAACCATAGAATCTTAGAGTTTGAAGGGACCACAAGGACCATCTAGTCCAATCTCCTGCCATACAGGAATATACACCTAAACAAAGCATTCTAGAAAGATGCCCATCCAACCTATGTCTAAAGACCTCCAAAGATGGAGTGTCTATCACTTTCTAAGGGAATCTGTCTCACTGTTGAACAACACCTACGATTTAAAAAAGTTCTTCCTAATGTTTAGATGAAATCTCTTTTCTTGTAATTTGAATCCATTAGTTCATGCTCTAGTCTCTGGAGCTACAGAAAACAAATTGATTCCATCTTCTACATGACATCCTTTCAGATATGTAAAGATAGCTATCATGTTACCTCTCAGGCTTTTTATCTCCAAGCTACAAACATCCAGCTCTCTAAGCGATTCCTCATTAGGCTTGGTTTCTAGACTCTTGATCATATTGGTTTTCCTTCTCTGAAGTACAGTAGCATCCCAAATCCACAAGACAGTGATGCCTTTATTGGGCCAACCCAATGACATATAAGAAAGTGAACAAGATGAAAAATTATTTAGACCGACAAGAACAAGGACTACCTCAATTATCAAAAGAACCAAGAGAGACATTATACTAATCAATGACAATATCAGACACTGTGGAAGTGATTAAAAGAGGTAAACTGGGGAAAACATCAGGCTCAGATGGATTTCCAGTGATTTATTATAAGAGACTGAAGAATTAATTATTGATCCCTCTAAAGCAAACAGTGAATATCGTGAAAGAAAAAAGATCAGATTCCTGAGCAAACACTAACATAGCTGTAATCCCTAAGGAAAATTTTGATGCAGCACAGCCTAAAAATTAGAGACTAATCTCATTGTTCAACACAGATTTTAAAAAGCGTTTGCCTCAGTTTGGGCAGAGAGAATGAAAAGGACTCAGAAGAACTGGATTAATGAGGATCAAATCAGCGTTTCACCAAAAAGATTAAACTGAGAGACAGTATCAGATGCATACTAGACATAACAGAATACTATGAAAAGCACAACATCAAAAAACTTGCACTGAGTTTCCTTGATGCAGAAAAAGCCTTCAATAATGTTAATCGGACATTCATGTTTGAAGAATTAAATAAGGTGAATTACATCAATTGGATCAGATAAATCTAGGAAAAACCAAATGCTCAGATTATAATCAAGAGAGAGAAAACAAAATCATTTCAAATTAAAAAAAAATGAGACAAGGCTGCCCATTATCACCTTTAATTTTTGAATTAATACAAGAAATATTGAATAGACAGATAAGGGAATGGGACAGAATAGGAGGTGTGAAGATAAAGAATGATAAATTATAAGCCTTTGCTGATAATATTGTAATTTCATTACGGGATCTGTGACTTCGTATTGAAAGGCAATTAGAGATTTTGAAAGAATTTGGAATTGTTGCAGTAAAATGAATAAAGAAAAATGATGAAATTAACAAGCATGTATCTAAACAAGAAAAATCAGAACTGACAGAGAAATCAAAGTTTAAGATTGGCAAAGGTGAAATATTTGGGCATTATGATTACAAAAAGGAATTCAGAACTATTTGCTAACAATTATATTTTAAAAAGTGGAATGGAATGAATTCAGATTCTAAAAGACGGAGTAAATTCAAAATCTCATTATGAGGAAGGATTGCTGCAGTAAAAATGAATGCCCTCCCTGCCCCCCAAAGATATTTCAATCAGTTCCGATTATAGTAGATGACTTACTATTTAAAGAGTGGAACAAAGATTTCTCAAAGTTCATATGCAAAGAGAAAAAGCCTGGAGTGAAATGGAAATTAATGCAAGACATCAAGGATAGTGGAGGAGGAGGTCTTCCAGATCTAAAACTGTATTACCATGCCAGTTGTCTTGAATGGTTGAAAGAACAGCTGGTGCTCAGAAATAAAAGATAGTTCCAACTAGAAAGTGTGGAATTAAGGTGGAGAAGAGACGGTTATGATAGCCCTGTTTAATTATTTGAAGGGATGTCACATTGAGGATTGAGCAAGCTTGTTTTCTGCTGCTCCAGAGACTAGAAAATGGAACAATGGATGCACGCTACAGGAAAAGAGATTCCACCTCAACATTAGGAGGAACTTCCTGACAGTAAGGGCTGTTTGACAGTGGAACATGCTTCCTTGGCATGTGGTGGAGTCTCCTTTTTTGGAGATCTTTAAGCAGAGGCTGGATGGTCATCTGTCGGGGATGCTTTTATTGAGAGTTCCTGTGTGGCAGAAGGTTGGACTGGATGGACCTTGGGGTCTCTTCCAACTCTACAATCCTAAGATTAGCATGGCACATCTATATTTGGTATGCTATAATTAAAATAAATAAAGAGTTAAACAATCATTTCAGAAGAAGAGTATTACATGGCTCAACTATAAATCTAGACCAGGCTGGCACAACATATGGCCCGGGGGCTGCATGCCGCCCACCAAAGGATTTCAAGCAGCCCATGAAGATATGGAATAACTTCAAGAGTCCTCTGCTGCCCAGCTTTCTCCCGAGGAGAAGGCTGGGCGGTGGAGGAGGAGGATGGGCAAAGACTCACCCTGCAAGGCTCCTCCGCTGCTAAGCTTTCTCCCAAAGGGAAGGATGGGTGGAGGAGGAGGACTTGCCCTACAAGTCTTCTCCTCCATCTAGCTTTCTTCTGAGAAGGCCAGGCAGTGGAAGAGGAGCAAACATTCACCCCTTAAGGTTCTTCCATTGCTTGGCCTTCTCCCAAGAAGAGGTCTGGGCAGAGGAAGAGGACAGGCAAGGATTTCTCCTGAGAAGAGGGCTGGGCAGAGTAGTAGTAGTAGTACAGAATTAATATTAATTAACTCTAGTTATTATTATTAATTATTATTATTATTATTTAATAATTAATTAATTAAAACCTATCTGGGGCCCTAAGAAATTTAACCTATTTTAATTTGGGCCCCTACCTATGGCCAAGTTGTGCAGGCCTGATCTAGACTATGTACTTCCAATGGAAACATCTCCACATGAGGCTTTCCATAAAAGAGAAACAATGAAAGAGGAGGGATGGCTAATTTCTAAAGATATACTAAAATATCAGAACTGTGGAAATAGAATAAAAACAAAACAGGAACCAGAGGAAGAAGGATTTCGTTGTAACTGGTTTTTACACAGACAGCTAAATGAAAAATTTAGAATGGAGGAAGAGCTATATAGCATAGAAGTAGACCAAACAGAGTTCGAGACAATGTTCTTTGCAGCAAGGGTCACCCGCTTACTGGTGCATTGCTTTCTTGCTTCTTGCTGAGTGACTTCCTTGCAAAACACAGAATACCTGACTTGCACTTTTGAGATAAGATTTGTTGACCTGCCTCTCAGCATGAGCTGCATTTACCTCCAGGAGACAGAGACAGATCCAGATCTCTTCCAAAGCAGTCCAAAGCAGAGCAAGGCTGCTGTTTTTGTTGTACTGTTTGTGTGCCTTTGATAAAGCTGTTTTCCCCCAAAGACCTCTGCAAATGACAGCTGAGCCGACTTTCTCCAACATAATCTCTCTCTCCCTGTGAAGACTGACAATCCCTTCAGTCACTTACCCTTTTTACCATTTCTGTCAGCAGACATAAAGTTAGTTTCTCTCTCACCTATCAGGCAGACTGAGGCAGCTGGTTCAGGTGACAGAATTTGGATGTTATGAAAGAGTAGTTGTTTATTTGCTATTATCATATAAAGGAGGCCTGGGCAGAATCAACTGTGTGATTTTCTGCATCATGTGCCAAAAACATGGTGGGAATTGGTTGCACCTTTACTTGTGGGATAGGGAGTTACCATTTCTTGCTTTGCCTCATGCAGCTAAATATCTTGGGCTTGGCATATCTCTACCAACCGCTTTCTGTTTCATCATCCATATTCCTAACAGTGAAAACAAGGGTATTTCCTAGCCTTCTATGGGTTTTTCGGG
>NC_056531.1:6094573-6102691 GCF_019175285.1 Sceloporus undulatus
TGCCTGATGAAGAAGCCCATGGAGCTTCGAAAGCTTGCAACAAGTATATTGTGCATTTCAGTTGGCCAATAAAGGTATCACTGATGGATTTTTGTTGGTAGATTTTAAAGTTACTTTTGTACTTACAGGGGCATAGTCCATGAACAGTTGGAGGAGGAATATCACACGGTACAAGTGGTGTGACTGCCTCCTGTGCTGTTGTGGGGTACTGAGGCTACAATAAGGAGGAGAATATGCTACAATGAGGAGGAGAACTGGCTTGTAGCATTCAGTTGTTCCCCAATAAGTTCAGCGCCTTGGAAGTTCGGACTACGTTCCAGAGTGGGTTCCCCACCGCAATGACATGGAAGTTACCACCCACCATTTAAAGTTTGCCCTAAAGCCAGGAATAGATTCATCAACCAAACTGACATAAAAGCCACCAGACACCATTATTTTAGATACTCTTGGCTAATAGGAAAATGCAATGTTACTTTTTAAAAATGGGAACGAAAACGGTACGTAACTTTTAGTGGTCCATTAGAACGGTAGCTAAAAATGAATTACTTGTTAAAAGTAATTTCTCATGCTCTGAATAGGACCAGATCTCAAATAGCTCAGAGAGTGGATATGATAGGATAGGTCTATTTTTTAGAACAAAAAGAAGCACAGGATTCTGCTTTTGCAGAATCAGATGACAGGAGATCTTCTTGGGTGCTGCATTGCATGTCCCAACAGATTCTCTAGTTTTGCTCTGTTTTCTCCATCTTTGCAAAAATAAAAATAAAAATGTGATTCTTTCTACCTATATCATTATTTATGTACCCTAGCATTCTCACACACATTTTTTAAAACTGGGTGCAGGCATGCAATCAGACATAAAGAAAGCATCCATAAACCTCTCTGAGTAGATGGAATTCAAATATGAGAATCTCAGACCTTTGGATGGGAGAGAGAGAGGAAAAAAACACAAGGTGAAAATTGATGTGAGAGGAACATCGCACAGAAAAAAATTCATATCTGAAATTACACCTTAAAGCTGGAACTCATTCTCCAGAGTCAGAATTGAGAAGGAGTGCATAAGAAATGTTTGTTAGAATGTGTCAAGGAAGTGTCCCCAGAAGCGGCGGAGGAGACACTTGAAATTGTGAATGAAATGAGTTGGGAGCAGTGAGGAAAAGAAACGCTTAATCAGATTTTCTGTTGTTGTTTGAATTTACGTGGACAATTTTTAATTGGCATTTTTCATATTTTAACTGCTCAGAGGCCACTAGAATGGTGAATATCCGCCAGATTTTAGAGGAACTTTGAAAGAGCTATCTAATGATGAAACCTATCGCCCAAATGGGCTCAGCACCTTGGAGAGATCCTTTAAAGTGAAGACGCAGACCTGGCATGAATTAATTTTTCCACTTAACAATGGCACCACCAGACATTATCAACCACAGCAAAGCAGAGTCCTCTAAAAGTCCAGCCAACAAAGCTCATTCTCTGAAGATGCCAGCCACAGATGCTGGCAAAACGTCAGGAATAAACTCTTCTAGAACATGGCCACAGAGCCCGAAAAACTCACAAAAAACAACAAAGCTAATGCTGAAAGATAACGGGAACTTTACTCCAACAACATCTGGGGGGGAGAACCAGTGAGGTGTCGTGATTTGAGCATTCAAATCCCCACTTTGAAATGGAAACTCACTGGGTGAACTTGGGAAAATTACACACGCTTAGCCTCAGATGAAGGCAAAGGAAAACCTCCTCTGAATACATCTGGCCAAGAAAACCCCATGGTGGGTTCTGGAACCTGGAAATGATCTGATGGCACGCAAAAACAACATGACATTTGGAAGGCTTCACTTTGCCCACCGCTGATGCCTGGAAAATACACACCCAAAATGTGTAGACCTGTAATATGTATCTACATTTTAGTGTACACATTGTATAAAAGAATTTGCTTTCTGCTGCTTTGAGGGAATGGCGTTTAGATGACGCACGCCACCAAAGTGGCCGGAAGCCACACCAAGGAAGCACCAAGGTGGCAAAAGATAGCCTTTTCAGGAACAGATTAAATCCACTCCTGCCATCAGCCCATTCGGGACCACAGCAGTGGCCCGCTCTGAGAGTGAACCATGCAATTGCCATGGTCCTGGAATGATTTGTGGCTGGAGTGGCCTCTGGCTGCTCCTTTTGGCCCGTCCACTTCACCCCTAAGAAGTGGGAAAAGAGGAAAGTGTTTTGCTGCCCCCCATGAGTCCCCTGTGAAGTTTGTTCTCCGGACTGCAGACAGTGGATGTTAGATATTTGTTGTTGTTAACTGCCCTCAAGTTGATCTCAGTCATGGCGACCCTGTGGATGAGACATCTCCAAGACTCCCTATCCGCCACTGCTCTGCTGAGGTCCTGTAAATTCATACCTATGATCTCCTTAGCATGTGCTCTACCTCTGTTTCTACTGTCTCCAACTTTTCCTAGCATTATTGTCTTTGCTCATGATGTTGTCCAAGTATGACATCCTCAGTCATCTTGGCTTCCTGGGAGACCTTAGGCTTGATCTATTCTAGTACCTGTTGGTTTGTTTGTTTTTGCTGTCCATGGTATCCTCAGCACTCTTCTTCAGCACCACATCTCAAAAGAACTGATTTGCTTCTTCTTTGTTTTCCTCACTGTCCAGCTCTTCAATCCATACATGGTAATAGGGAATACAATGGCTTATTATACAATTCTAACTTTTGTGCTCAGTTGTATATCTTTACTCTTTAGGATCTTTTCTAGTTCTTACATAGCTGCCCTCCAGTCATTGGGATGCTTTTCAAGTAAATTCATAAACACAATGGGCTCGATGTAGACTTAGTTAACTGAATTTAGGATGTACTGAAGATAGTGGGACCAGAGTCTAGTCGTGACTGATGTCTTCCTTTGATTTCAATGGAGTCTAACTTAATCTAATCGAATTATCATCTTCTGAAAGCTAGTCATCCTGGCAGCTCCCATGTCAGTGAGGCAGTGATTCTTCTCTGGCTTTTAGTCTGAATTTTAAAAGAACTATCTAAAGTGCTAAACCTATTGTGGAGGATGGAGATTCAGCACACTGCCTAGTGCAGACTAAAACCCAAAGATGATTTATTGCCTCACTGGCATGGAAGTCACTGGTCACCACCAAAACAATGTCCTCTCATATTTAGTGAGAGGAGCCTGGGAGAGTCAGTAATATGGCTTTGCTCAAGTTTTCTTTAAGACGGCAGAGCACTGTGTTCTTACTGTTTGGTTTTCAGGCACAGAAAGATAGGGAAGAGACTACAACATATGACAACAAACAACCTGGAGGAGAGGAAAAGCCTTCTCCCTCAGCACTCCTCATGATGTTTATTAAACTGGATAACTATCCAGGTAAAAATAAAAATGGAGATATTAAATATTCATATGCACTCAGGCCTCCCTGAAATGTCCTTTTGTTACCTGCTCCTGATTTAATAAGCAAGAACCCTGCAAGATAGAGGGGGAGGGAGTTGGAAAACAGGGAGGAAATTTTTTAAAGGGTGATTTCTAAGGTAGAGGTGGGACACATTTTTTTCTCTTGGGAACACATTCCCTAGGGGTCATCTGTCAACCATTGCATCCTGTTAATAGATGAAAATGGAGGGCTCTCTTTTTCCTATCACCCCTTTCTCTCACTCTTTCTGACACCCCTTGTCTCTCTTCCAACCCCTTTCTCTTTCCTTCTACTACTCCTTTCTCGCTATGTATCTTACCGACTCTTTCTCTCTTCTCTCCCTCTTTCTGAATCCCTTTCTTTCTGTTTGTGATATTCCCCATTTCTCTCGCCACTCTGTAGGCTACTGAAGATTTACAGGTTTCATTTGCCAGATATCTAAAATGGCCACTTCTAGAGGGATTTAAAATTTGGCTGAGGGCCACATGCAATGATGCTTGAGGGCTACATATGGATCAAGGGTTGCTGACTTCCCACCTAAGCCTTTTGTTGTAAGTACAGGGCAGGGCCATCCACCTAAATCCAACCAACACTAGGGTTCAATCCATCCGTATTGTGATGGATACTTAACATGACAAAGTCAGGAAACGAAAACCTAAGAAGAAATGGGGTGGCAATAATAGTGAGGAGAGATGTACCAAAAGCAGTCAGGGTACAAAATCTGACTGAGCAATACTAGTAAGATGTAATGGAAAACCTATCAATTCAATCATGGTCCTTGTGGTCTCTTCCAGCTGTACGATTCTGTGATTCTATGGTAAAGGGTCTGGAAACCATGAATTCCTATGAGGAACGACTTAGGGAGCTGGGGATGTTTAGCCTGGAGAAGAGAAGGTTAAGAGGTGATATGATAGCCTTGTTTAAATATTTGAAGGGATGTCATATTGAGGAGGGAGCAAGCTTGTTTTCTGCTGCTCCAGAGAACAGGACCCGGAGCAATGGGTGCAAGCTCCAGGAAAAGAGATTCCACCTCAACATTAGGAGGAACCTCCTGACAGTAAGGGCTGTTCGACAGTGGAACACACTCCCTCGGACGGTGATAGAGTCTCCTTCCTTAGAGGTCTTCAAGCAGAGGCTGGATGGCCATCTGTCAGAGATGCTTTGATTGAGATTTCCTGCATGGCAGAATGGGGTTGGACTGGATGGCCCTTGCGGTCTCTTCCAACTCTATGATTCTATGATTCTATAATTCAAGTTTATTCTTAATTATAGAGTCTGAAGAGGAATAAAAAGAAGTATCCTGTGCAGGATTCTATTCAAGAAGAAATTAATCATGCATCAAAACAGAAAATCCTGATAATCATAAGTGATTATTAGAACACAAAAGCAGGAAACAAAGTAGAAGCAAATGGCACCATTACAGTTGAATATTAAAACCGTAAAGGTCAATGATGAAGATATCAAAATGGTTAAAGATTGTCTATACCTTGACTCAGTCAAAATGGAGGCTGTAGTAAAAAAAAAAACAAAAGAGGACTAAGAGTTGGAAGGGCAGCTATGAAAGAATTAGATATGGTTCCTTCGGTTTTAAAGACATATAGTTGAAGATCAAGTCAGTGTTTCCCATTACTATGGATGGTTGTGAAATCATAATAGTGAAGGAAGCCGACAGGAAGAAAATCAACTAATTTGAAATGTGTCATTTAAGAAGAGTTTGGTGCATACAATGGACTGCCAAAAAGAAAATTAAATGGGTCTGAGAGCAAATCAAACCTTAATGTTAGCCAAGACGCCAACATTATTAAAGTGAGACTATCATATCTTTAAGATATCAGGAAACAATATATTTCACTGGAAAAGACAATAATGTTTGGTAAAGCAAAAGACAGTAGGAAAAGAGAAAGACAGTATGACAAGTGGATTGACTCAGTCAAGGAAGACATGGCCCTGAGTTTACAACCACAGAATAAAAGTGCTGGAAGAGACCCCAAGGGCAATTCAGTCCAACCTCCTGCCATGGACCCAGCAAAAGCACTCCCGACAGATGGCCATCCAGCCTGTTTAAAAACCTCGAAATGCAGAGACTTCACCACATTCCAAGGTAGTGTGTTCCACTGCCAAACAGCTCTTAGTGTCAATAAGCTATTCCTAATGTATAGGTGGAATCTCTTTTCCTGTATGGGCCAGTACAGACTCGAACTAGGGGTGTGGGGCTCAGCAGCCCTACCACGCACCCCAGGAGCCATCTTGGCATACCCCTGTACAGATGGGTCACACCATGATGACGTCTGTATGGTGCATCACCCAAACAGCGCAGCGCCACACGGACGTCATCATCATGTGCTTTTGAGGGCATGTGGGGTTCTTTTTAGGGCACATGGGGTGCCATTGGCATGCTCGCCACATGGACGTCCTCATCACGTGTGAGTATGCCAATGGCACCCCATGTGCCCTAAAAAGAACCCACCAGGAGTAGATTCTTTGTAGGCCTCCTGGAGGCCATGCTGTTTTGTTGGTGCAGTCTCCATCCAGGGTTGAAAGGGGTGGCATCTCGCCACCCCTTTCTGCCAGTTGTCACTGCATCCTGGTAGCAGGATCGCAGGTCAGAGTTGCCTTTTCCCCCCAAGATGTCTGTCATTTATAACAAAATGTCAGGTTCCTTTGAGAACTACTTTTCTTGCTGAAATACTTTTCAATTACCACTAGGTAAATGAGAAGGAAGTGAGCAGTTGCAGTGGTAGAAACCCTAAATGAAAGATTCTCAACCTTTGGTTCTTCAGATACTTTGGACTTAAACTACCGGAATCCCTGGCGCCGGCAATGCTAGGTAGGGCTCCTGAGAGCTTAAATCAAAAGTATCTGAAGGTCCACTGCCCCAAAGTGACTATGAGCCAAACCAGAACTTCAGTGAAATCTGGGCTGCTTTCTTAACTAGCCCTTGGGGTGACAAAATTATTATGAGTTTCATATGCCTGAATCTCAGCACCGTTGCAAGCGAGGCATTCGTTCAAACTCTGTTTTTAGAAGCACACACCAGCTATTTGGGAAACACTAATCTAAGGCTAGCAGAAAGACTGCCCCAAGCCTTTTTCCACCCTGACATTTCATTCCATTCGAGATGTCATTTTCCGTAGTGCTGCACAAACAAGAGCACTGGCAGGGGTGGCCACAGAGCGATGGAGGTTGATTTTTTTCCCTTGCATTAAGACAGTACATCTGGGAATCGGCAAACTGTAACCTGTCAAACAAAGCACTCAAGTTTTCAGCAGATCGAGTCAAGGCTTCAAGTCCTTTCCCCCAAATTGCTCATCTTGCAGGTTCATTGCTTGTGACAAGGCCTGTCAGAGCAACGCATTGTCAGAGATAGTGGCAAATGTAAAACATTTAAAGGGGGGCAATTGGCCTAACCTAAGGGTGGGCTTACACTTTCTGGTGCTTTCTATGGGAGGACCTCTTCACATCCAACAGTATATGCCCAACTGTTTTTACTCTGCCAGCTATCACAGTTACAGTATTTCTGTATTTCCCATTTTGAAAAATGGGTATTTTTCTATGCTAAATAGTGTAGGGGGCTCTTGATGTTGCTGCTGTGTGCCTTCAAGTCATTTCTCCATCAATCCATCTTCATTGTACAGTCACAGACCATTAAAACACAAGAAATCCAACATACAAATCATGATTTTACAAAAAGGCTAAGCAGTATAAAACAAACCAGGGTAATAGCAAGAGTTATTTAATATATATTTAAAATTAGTACATTTTATATCATTTAGTGCAATTAAAAGGAGACAAGCCCCAAGTATTAGGTATGTGTCTGAGTCATAGTTTTATGGGTCTTAGCAGCAGAGAAAAGGAACTTTGCAACAGTTTCTGTTACACATTTTTAAGTATCTTCTAAAAAAAATAAATGAAGTACCATTCAGAGGGTCGTTCATGGAATTTACTTATAAGGGGTGTAATTAATCTTGATCTCTCATCTTTATAACAATTGCAAAAGAATAATACAGGAGGTAAACTCTTCTTGCCCATCTCCACATTTTTTTGTAAGGGTTTCCACAAACATATTTTTTGTAAGGGATTCCCTCAAAGTGACCATCCAGCACAGCAGAAGGAATGGCATTAAGTTAAGCTTATAGTAAAAAGAAATGGTATTTAGAGATGGTACAATTTCAAGATAGCACCCCTATTTGTGTTAAAGGACAGCTGTAGTTTGACTGGGGAGCAGGTAGTATGAGCAGCAGATAGAGAATATTGCATGTTTATGGTCCAAAACACAGTGCAGAAATACTCCATTTGGAGACCGCTTTAACTGCCCTGGCTCAGTGCTAGGGAATTCTGGGAATTGTAATTTATGGTGGCGTTTCGGAAGGAGAACCAAATTTTGGAAAGCAAATATATGGTCCCCCATATATATAGATAGATATAGATATATTGTATATATATTGCATGTGTAGTGTGTGTGTGTGTGTGTGTGTGTGTGTGTATTAGATTGTAAGCCTGAGGGCAGGGAACCGTCTCATTAAAATAATAATTGTAAGCCGCTCTGAGAGCCTTTAGGGCTGAAGGGCGGGGTATAAATACCATAAATAAATAAATACTAATAAATATACTGGATAAATAGATAGATTGCATATATATTGTATGTGATTTTGTTGTAATTTTGTATTTTTTGGTTTATATCTTGTAATCCGCTTTGATTCATTCAGAAAAAAA
>NC_056531.1:6105691-6117337 GCF_019175285.1 Sceloporus undulatus
GCGCCAAAGTTGCACTCCAGTCCTTAGTACATACTGACAACAAGCAGCGCACCTGCGCTGATTTTAGGGTTTGGGACTGTGCGGCAACCGCATTATCCCTAAGCCCAATACGTGCCGGTGGCATTACAATGGTGGTGCCCTGTGTACACAGGCGCCGACACTGTGACGTAAGCAACGTGTGGCATCTGCACATCGCCATACATTGTTTATGTAACGAGTGCACCATCTCCGCACTCGTTACGTCCACCCTGCGGCGGAAAAAGAACCTGCTTTTTTGGGGTTCTTTTTCCTCCGGAGGGAGGCCACACAGTTTGGCAGCTGCGGCTTCCCTCTGGAGGAAAAAAGGCCGCTGGCATGCCGCCCTTTTCGGGCGGTCTGTCCCAGGCCATAGTCACTAGAACACTACTGTGTCTAGAAAGAAAGAATGCTTGAAACAGATGGAATAAGTCAGTGACAGAGTACCAGGAATCAATACTTCTGCATTTTGCACACACGTAAAGATAGTAATTTCCCAATTCTCTCTTCTTGACCTGCTAAACACCATGTTTACTTAGGTGATAAGAAGCAGTTTCAGATCACACAATTAAAATGCAGGGGCTGTTCCCTTTTCATTTACTTGTGTGTCTGTTTTAGCATCTCCCAGTGGCTCTCTCTCTCTCCCCCACTTCTTTGTAGTTTACAACCAGTTAGCACTAACTCCCAGGTCCCCCAGCCTCGTCATTACTGCAGGCTGGTAATGGCTGTGAAGCTGTTACTTAAGTGTTGTATAAAGTGGAACAGCTGGCTGGCGAAAGCATAACCACACCTCAGCACCAAATTCCACAAAGGGCCACCCTTACCATCTCAACAGAGTCTTGTTTGAACCACCAAAGGGGTTGCATATTTTATTTTATTTTTTCCTTTATGAAAAGATCTACAAGAGTCAGGAAGCCAGTATGTTTAACTGGGAGAAGGGATAGGAAGGGTCAAGAGGTGACACAATAGCCATGTTTAAATATTTGAACAGATGTCATATTTAGGATAGAGCAAGCTTGTCTTCTGCTGCTCCAGAGACTAGGACATGGAGCAATGCATGCAAACTACAGTAAAGAAGATTCCACCTAAACATTTGGAAGAATTTCCTGATAGTAAAAGCTGATGGACAGTTCTTGGAGGATGGTGGGGTCTCTTTCTTTGGAGTTTTTAAATAGAGGCTGGATGGCCACTTGTCGGCAGTGTTTTTCATTGTGTGCAGCCAGAAGTTGGGCTAGATGGCCCTTGCTGTCTCTTCCAACTCTATGGTTCTCAAAAGATTGAAACTAGATTTCAACAGAAGGTGGATATTCTGAGTGTAAAGCTTTGAGAAAACATAGCTGCATTTGTTCACATATGTCTCCCACTTCATAGAATCTCAGAGTTGGAAGAGACCTGAATGGCCACCCAATCCAACCCCCTGCCATGAAGGAACACACAATCAAAGCACCCTTGACAGATGGCCATCCAGCACCTTCACCATTTTAGTGACCCTTGTTTATGCACATCCCAGCTTGTCAACATCCTTTTTGAATTGTGGTACCCACAACACCACAATTCACAGTATTTCAGGTGAGGCCTGACCAAAGCAGAATAGAGTGGTACTATTACTTCCCTTGATCTAGACACTATATTTCTATTGATGCAGCCTAGAATCGCATCGGCCTTTTTAGCTGCTTCATTACACTGTTGACTCATGTTCAATCAATGGTCTAATAGGACTCCTAAATCTCTTTCATATGTAGTCTTGTTAAGACAGGTGTCCCTCATCCTATATCTGTGCATTTCTTTTTTGCCCTAAGCATAGTACCTTACATTTCTCTGTGTTGAAATTCATTTTGTTAGGTTTGCCCCCACTTTCTAATCTATTATGGTCATTTTGAATTTTGATCCTCTCCTCTGGGGTATTAGCTACTCCTCCTAATTTGGTGTAATCTGTCAATCTGATAAGTGTGTCCTCTATGCTTTTGTCCAAGTCACGGATAAAGATGTTGAATAGCACTGGGCCCAGGACAGAACCTTGTGGTACCTCACTAGTCAATTCTCTCCAAGATGAAGAAGAGTCAAGGCTGAGTACCCTTTGGGTTTGGCCAATCAGCCAATTACAAATCCACTTAACAATTGCATTGTCTAGCCCAAATTTTATTAGCTTGTTTGCAAGAATATAATGGGGGACCTTACTGAAGGCCTTAATGAAAACAAGATATGCTACATATCTACCAATAGCTTCATTTACATATCCTCATCTACCAAGCTGGTAAAATGTCAAAGAAGAAGGAAGAGGAGGAAGAGGAGGAGGGGATAAGATTAGTCGGGCATCAGTTTGCTATTAACGGCATTCCTTTCTAAAATGCTTAAAGACACCCTGTTTAATGATCTGCGATAGAATCTTTCCTGGTATTGATGTCAGTGTAACTGAGCAGTAATTGTTTGAGTCCTCCTTTCCCCCTTTTCCGATGACGGGGATAACATTTCCCCTCCTCCAGTCATCTGGAATTCCTCCTGTTGATCAGGTTTCAGTGATGTCTATTATACTGTATTTGGTTTGCTGTGATAGGAGTTCAATTTCATCCTGTTTATTGGCCATACTCTGTGCGTTAGTGGAGAGACATCTAAGATCCCCCCTTGCTGCCTAAGTAAAGTTTTTTCCCTCCCACTGTTGGGTTCTTGCATTATTTGCCTTGTTTCCTCTATAACAGTTGGGCTATTGCCTCCAGACCTGAACTCCTGCCTTCCAAAACACTGTCTCCCTCCCCCATATAACTCAGTTTAAAGCCCATCAGATCAAATTTTTGTGATGGTTGGCAAAAATGTTTTTTGCCAACTGGTGTGAGGTACAACCCATCCCTTGCCAGAAGTCCCCTCTCCTGAAACCGCAAGCCATGATCCAAGAATCCAAATCTTTCATATGTGGAACGAGTTATTCACCTCTGCTATTTTCTTCTCCCTTCAACTGGGAGAAGAGATGAGATGACAACCTGTGCATCCAGCTCTTTCCGCTTCCTACCCAGAGCCTCATAATCCCTTCTGATATTCTGAAGGCTGTGCCTTGCAGTATAATTGGTTCCCACTTGGACAAAGAGGAAGGGGTAACAGTCAGTAAGCTTGACAAGTCTTGTTAACCTCACTGTCACTGTGATTTATGCTCACCTCTTCTGGTCTCTTTTTCCAAAGTCAAATGGATGGAGAGTCTGTACAACTAGTGGCCCACTAAGCTGAACAGAGACACAATGCGGTGTAGTGGTGAGAAAAATGGCAGGGGACCTCCTTCACCATGCAGGCCAAATTCCATTTCAAATCGGTTCTTGGGAACTGCTCTCCAGCGTGTGTGGAGCCAAAAGCAAAATGGCAGGATGAAAAAAGCCCATTTTGTCCTAAGAGAGTCATTTCAGCCTCCTGAAGCAGCTAGAAAGTCTGCACAAAGCTGGGAATCATAGCATCATAAAGTTGGAAGAGACTGCAAGGGCCATCCAGTCCAACCCCCTGCCATGCAGGAACTCTCTATCAAAGCATACCCGACAGATGACCATCCAGCCTCTGTTTAAAGATCTCCAAGGAAGGAGACTCCACCACTCTCTGAGGGATTGTGTTCCACTGTCAAACAGCCCTTACTGTCAGAAACCACCAAATGATAGTATCAGTAAGAAATGGATGTATTGTTCTGGGAAACCACAGATGCCCAGATTGAGAGCCCAGTCTCAGATTCTTAGGTTGCTCAACTTGGGTCATAGCGACCTGGTAGAAAGTAGCTTCCTACCACTGCCCCATAACTCTCATGGAGACAACCTGTAATGGACCATGGGGAAGAGTACAACTGGTGAGCTGCCATGTGAAAACAGAAATGCTTGCTCAATGCTTATGGGCAACATAAAGAACGTGAAAGGGTTAATTTTTGAACTACAACTCTCCAAATGCCCCAGTCAGCAGGGCTTGCATAGGCATTATCCATCATTGGGTTTTGACTCTTAAAAGTTTCTTCCAGTAACACTAACTGCTTTCTTGATTGAAAGTCTAAATGTAAAAGAGTCTAAAATCCCTGGGTTTCTCGCAGGCTTGGCATAATTTATGGAGAGCGATCTAGCAAAACATAAGCCATTTAAACCTGTGTAATATACCCACAAATTCTTATTAAGGTCTGTGGTTTTTCCAGCCCTGCGAGACAGAAACCAGTTATCATTATGCATCACCATGAAAGCAGATTAAAATTAAATCAATCTGTTTATCATAGAGTTTGCAAGGCAGGTTTCCTCTCTCCCCAAAACCTAACTGGTTCTCTGTCTAATTAACATTTCAGGAGGAAATGAAGAAAAAAAAATCACCAAGGCATTCGAGCATCTTCACTCTCAGAGTGGGATTTTAAAAAAAAACAATCCCACAAGGCTTTCTAATTAAATTTAATTAGTAAAAGGGCACAAGCCCAATGCAAACTTCAGAAGATGAACTTTGCATGCTGGAGTTAAATAAAGCAGGTTTCTTGGAGATGTTTGCTTCAAGAGCTGGGCAGATGCTGTTGTGTGCATTTCTACAGCGGGGGCTCTGGGAATTGAAAAAGAAACCACAGGCCCTCATAAGAGTTCCCAGGTTTATGGCTTCCACTCAGAGAGTCCCAAGAGCCTTGGCATGCTGCAAGTTTAGTAACAAGGTCATCACTAGTCTGACACACCCATACATTTCATAACAGAAGCAGGGAACACATGGTGCGCCATTGTTCGTTCTCATTGGACAATATCACACGACTGAAATTGGAAGTATAATCCAGTGTCATCCTGAACGCAATCATGCATATTCATGTTATTGCAAAAAGGCTACCACACGCGATTGCTGGCAGTCCAAACGCATTCCGAACGCAATCAAACGTCAATCCACAGTTAAGTAAATTCAGTGAACTAGCGAAGTCACAAACCCTGCTCCTAGGCAACATCGCACTCAGTGCGCTGTTGTTTGGTGTGATGTGCATGTCTCCTTTGGTCCTGGTCCCCCCGCCCCCGCTTCAATTTTGCTTCCACTTGTCCTTCAGCATTGCTGAGGGGGGCCTGCTGCCTGCTAACCTTTATATTCACGTTTTAACGTGACAAGAGTGAATATATGCTTGTTTTAACGTGAATAGACCATGTTCTTTCAACTATTCTTCCCACCCCACTCCAACCTCTTTTGTAAATTGTGGGGTTCCTTGGTTCCTCTCTCTCACTCGCCTAAATATGCCCTGCTCCAGTCATCTGGAGTCTCACTGAGCATGCGCAAGGGTGCCAATTTGCAATGAAGAACCCACCAATGTGATGGCTTACTTTGCACAGAATCTGGGTCGCGTTCAGGGATGTCATTACAGCAAATTTAAGCTGTGATAAGTAATCACGTAATTGCGTGAATTTTCGAATTGACCTCGCTATCTTCTCTTTCAAAATTGAGAGCCTCCCATCCCGTTTGATTAACTCCATTGACTATGCTTGTTAGGGCAGATGGGAGTTATAGCCCAACTACATCTGGAGGGTCACATATTTCCCACTCCTGCACAAAGCTTGGAAAAATTACCTTTTGGATCACAACAACCAGAACAGGGGATGCGTGGATCTGGAAGTTGGAAGTTCAAAGGTTTGGCTTTGCTTCACGACTTCTTCCACAGGCCAATAATACTGGCGGATGCAAAGCTTTCTATACTGGCCCCATGTTTGACTCCTTAGAGCAATGGTTCTCAACCTCTAGTCCTCCAGATGTTTTTGACTTCATCTCCCAGATTCCCTCATCATTGGCCATGCTGGTAAAGGCTTCTGGGTGCTGAAGTTCAAAACAGCTCAAGGATCAAAAGTTGAGAACCTCTGCCTTGGAGGGAAGCCATCTATTTAAAGGACCACCAGTCCTTTGTTTCTCAGCCAGGCACATGGTCCTCCAGAGGTCACTGAACGACAATGCTGACCAACCATCACCAATGTCTATGCTGGCTAGGGATGGTAGGAGAGGCCATCCAGCAACATATTAAGGGCCATATATTACTGAGCTCTGCTCTGTTTGAAGCTATCCTCCATTTGAAATGATGTCTAGTCAAAGTTTGGTTTAAATATAAATATACATTCAGGGCCCATTCATGCTACACATATTAGTGCTACATTCCACTATGATCATTGTGGCTACATCCCATTGAATGATGGGATTGACAGTTTCAGGAGGGGAATTTAGAATGCTCAGCCAGAGAGCTCTAGTGCCTCACCAAACTACAAATCCCCAGAATCCATAGGAATGCAGCCATGCCAGATAAAATGGAATAATGGCACTATAATCATGTAGTGTGAATGGGCCCCAGGTGTCTTGAAGTTGCCCGCCAACAGTTAACAGTCAATGGGTTAGTAACCATTAACAGTTAGTAGGCAGATAGCTGACTGAGTTGCTAGAAGGGTTATGGTGCCATCATCTCTTCCACTACAGCAAGACTGATTGTGTTTTAATGCAAACCAGGGCAGGCCACTTGTGGCCTCTACTCATTTTTGCAGCCCCTCAAGCCTCCAGAGATGTTCACTCTCCATTATTATTTGTCTATTCATCAGAAAAAAGAAAGGAAACCTCCAGGAGCAGTAATTCTTCTTGAAACTGAGGAGCGAGGCTTTGCTTTGAAGTAGGGCTTAAGAACTGTGAAGCTCTCCAGATACTGTTGGACTGCAGCTCCTAATAGTTCTAGTCAGTCCAGTAGGTGGTAAGGAACGCCGAGAACTATAGTTCAATAACAGATGGAGGGTTGCACAATCTTCACCCCTGCTTTAAAGTCTATGTGGGGGATTTCAGATGGTCCCTCCTCTTAAAAATGGAGATGAAGGCCCGATACAGATGGGTGGGAAGCGGCGTAGCAGTGCTGATTCTAGGGTTTGGGAGCGTGCAGCAACCACATGCTCTGGAACCCTAATACGTACAGACACCACCATCATGGCAGCCTCCGGTCCACACGGGGGGCCGTCATGATGACGCCGCCCCTGCCACGCAGCATCCAGACATCGCTGACAGGAAGTGGCATCATGGCAGTGCCCCTTCCTTTTTGTGATGCCACAAAAAAGAAGCTGCTCTGCAGGACAGTCGTGGGGCAAAAACGGGTGGCACGGACCCGCCCATTTGTACTGCCCCCGAACTCTGTCACTTCTGTATTTTTTAAAATTAAAACTACAAGAGAAAAAAACACACAACACTTTGCGAGAGCTATAGCCTGAAATGGATGGGGGGTCATTTTTGGTCCACAGACCCTAAAATATTGCCCACCAGTGATGTAAACCACTGTTGTAATTTCTTAATGTGCATCTATACATAAACATCAGCATATGCTTATTGGATGCAGACCAGTGACCATTTTGTCCCTTTTGGGGTGTAGGTTGTTGATATCTAAATGGCTACTCCATTAGTCATGAGAGCCCCCACCTTCAGCTTTCAGAGGATCAGGTGAACTTCCCCCATGAGACTTAAAACATAGGGGTGGGGGAAAGAACAAAATCACAAATTCCAAAGTTACCCCCCACCCCAACAGTTTAATGGGAAATGCTTCGCCATCACCTTTTCAGATAAGAAACTTCAGACAAAGCCTTCCCTGCAAAACTACATTGCTATTAATTCCCGTGGAGAGAGATGGCAAAGAGATTTGTACTGCAACCAGGTCATCAATGCTGCGGCAGTGGAGGGGGGGCAGGTTTGCCTGTTTTCTTTCTCCTTTTCATGAGTCTACATTCTTCCCAAATGCACCTACTCCATTTGCTCAAGCTCTGATAGGAAATGATTTCCGATAAGAACTTATCTCCTCTTCCAAAGGCACCCTATGCATGTGGGTAGCCTGAAAGACTTAGATGTGCTTTGCATCTCATCCATGCTGGCGACCAAGCAAATAAACATCCCCTACAATAACAGTGACAGCCTGTGTGGTGTTGTGGTTTGAACTATGACTCTGGACTCTGTGGTTTGAACTATGACTCTGGAGCTCAGAGTCTGAATCCCTGTCTGGCCATGGTAAACCACTGAGTGACCCTGGGCAAGTCACACACTCTCAGCCTCAGAAAAGCCTGCCTTAGGGTCATCATAAGTCAGAAGCAAATTGAAGGCACACAACATCAACAAACAGTAACAGTAGGAAGCAAGTCTGTCCTATGGGCATCCTCAGTCACTCAATCTAGTCACTGAGACACAAGAAAGCACAATTAATATAATAATGATAGAAACTGAAATTACACACAGTCGCCCTGTCTGTCTCTACATTTAGAGAAGGGGAGGAAATATCCACATACACACATGAACTCATATATAAACATGCACACACACATGCGCACATATTCAGGAGCACCCAGTTGGCTCTGCTCTACTCTGGATTTTAGTCCTGGCTTTCAATCCATTATCTAAGGTACTGTGATCTATTCCCAAAATAGGGCCAAGCTACCCTTTAAAGTCTGGAACAAACCCCTGAGCAGATTCACCACACTGACATTGAAGCCTCCAGCCACTCCATATTTGTGCAGAAATACCCTGCTTCCCCGAAAATAAGACATACCCATAAAATAAGCCATAGCAGGATTTCTAAGCAATTTTGCTATATAAGCCATAACTTGAAAATAAGACATAGCGATAGGCCCGGTGTGGAACGGATGGGAGCGGAAAGACTGGGGCCAATGGATCTAAAGGAAACAGAGTCACAAGAAATTCAGGATGGAATTCTGGGTTTGGAGAGTGATGACGATGTTCCAGAAGAAGACGACTTAACTATATTTCAATAAATGTAAATTGTTGTACCATAATTAATAAAAATAAGACATCCCCTGAAAATAAGCCATAGTGTGTCTTCTTGAGGGAAAAAAAATATAAGACAGTGTCTTATTTTCAGGGAAACATGGTAAATGTACAAACACACTCTATCTACTTCCCTTTATCAGAGACAGCAACTACCTGCTGGCATGTGGCTCTGGCGCATAACCCTTATGTCATAGCTACAAGTTACTATTAGGGTTGTGTATTTTAAAAAAAAATCTGTGCTCTCTAGATTTTATATAAAGCTGGTCATTATAATAATTCAGCAACCTCTTGAGAAATGTCATATATGGCATGGGACCAAGACACCAAAGGTGTTGAGGGAGAGGTTGTCATGGCTTTGACTTGTGCACAACAGAAATTGCAGACAACCCCTGTGTGCCAAACTCGGTTTTTGGCACTTTGGGCAGCTAAGCCCACACTTAATAGCTGACACAACAGGAGAGGCCGACTGACCACAAAGGCAGAAACACCCCACCAGTGCTGCTACATTTCTTTGTTCTGACAACAAGGCAGCAGCCAACACATTTTGCAATATGATGCATTTTAAAGAAATGCAAAGAAAAAGAAACACTAGGCGAAATGAGGGAAAGTCAGAAAATGAAGGTTTCCTTCTTCTCCAAGTTAAACTTCTGGTTTAGTTTGCTACGGGCATTTTTTTCACCTCTCCAATGCACTGTGCATGTTAACTAGAGCTGTGTACAAAATAGCCTTCAGCATTTCTATTTTGAAGGTAGGGGACATTTTCATTGACAGTTATTAATTATTGACCACCTGCTCAGACTTCTGAAGATGTGAACTTCTCACACAACAATGGTTCATTCTGAGCTATCCCTGTTGTAATACAAAGTCTTTTGTGGAGGCTTGGATTTGACGGGCAAGTAAGATCCATTAGCTTTACAAAAACCCTGCTCCTGATTGAGAGGAAAACTGCTTGAATGTTGATATGGGTAAAAAAATCTATCTGCATTTTATGATTCACTCCAAGAGCATGCATTGTTGAATGCCTATGCATCCAAGTTGACCACTACACCAATGCTTTGAAGTACAATATTTCTTACTGAAATGTCGATGCATTAGATGATACCACCAAAGAAAGAGGTTATAATATTGGAGAAACTAAAAGAGACTGCTCCATGGGTGGAAAAGGTTTCTTGCTCTTCCTTTTTTTGTTACTGTCTTCTATTTCCTTGCACTGGTCATTGTAATAATTGTCTTTGTCTTTCTACTGTTGCATCCATGGTCCTGACTTTGTTCCTGTCTCCCTCTTCTTTCCTTTACTGCTTGAAGCTTTTTATCTGTCATCCATTGTTTCTTCTCTTCCTTTTTTACTACTGTTAAGTGTCTGTCTGCATTCATCCTTTATTGGATCCCTGACTTCTACCCATAGTTCTTCTGGTTCTCAATTGATTATGCTTAAAAGTGCAAATCTGTTTCTTATATTGCCTATGAATTCTCTCAAGATGTTGTTCAGATCATATTTTAATTAAAAAATAATAATAAAATATTTAATTATATCCCTTCTCTGCCTTCTGGTGTCTGGGCGGGTAACAACAGTCCAATAAAACAGATATACAGACAATAAAATTTCCCTAATTCCCTTAACCCTCCTTCCTTCTGCTAAACTTACACATAAACATCAAGACACAATACAATATCCCCAGTACAGTGTACTTAGTTACAAATTTTGTAACTAAGGATCGACACAGGTCGAATTATTCCAAGAGACTATCAGGAGAGGTGGTGGAAGAGTGAATGGATCAATTTAGTTAATTCAGCTGGAGGTTAGTCTGGAAAGGCCTGCCAGAAGAGATCCGTCTTTATTGCATATTTTGGTATGATGAATGATTTTGATTTTTTTTCTTCAGTTTTACTCTTAGTTTTGCTATAAGTAGTTCATAGTTACCATACCATTGTATTTAATGGGACTGGAGCATACACAGATTTTGGTATCCACAGGGCATCCTGGAACCAAACCCCAGTGGATACCAAGGGCCTACTGTAATTTCAAAATGACACAAAGGGCCCAAACGGACAGGCCAAAATAAAGCTGCTTCAGGTTACTTTGGAGGTATGTTGTTTAAATGATGCATGCGTCCTAAGAGGCCAGAAGCCGTGCCAAAGCCTTAGGACTAGAATCATAGAATCATAGATTTTGTCTGTCAGTAAGGGCTGTTCAACAGTGGAACAGACTCCCTCGGAGTGTGGTGGAGTCTCCCTCCTTGGAGGTCTTCAAGCAGAGGCTGGATGGCCATCTGTCGGGAATGCTTTGATTGAGAGTTCCCGCATGGCAGAATGGGGTTGGACTGGATGGCCCTTGGGGGTCTCTTCCAACTCTATGATTCTATGATTCTATATACAAAGCCATGCTCTAGTCCTAAGGACTGGAGCGCAGCTTTTTTACAGCTTCTGCCCTCTTAAGATGCATGTGTCATTTAAACAGCATACCTCCAAAGTGACCAGAAGCAGCTTTATTTTAGCCTGTCTGTTCAGGCCCCAAATCTCCACAGTTGAGCCTTCTCAAGTTACAGTTGTTTTGCACACACAGATGTAGGTCAGCAGGTAATCCATTCTTTGAAGACCTTCTCAAAGCAAAAAATGATTAAGAACAGCGACTCCTCTTTCTCTCTTTCCTCTCCTCCCCATCATCTCAGATTCCAAGCAGCACACTTTGGCCTGCTTGCACATTTCATTCACTGAAAAGGAAATCACTCTCTGTGTTGTAGGGCTCTCATCCCAGCAGGGGATAATCAAAAACAGGCAATGACAGAGCCAGAACAGCTAGCAAAAAAACCCACAGAGCTTTGTCTGAGCTTGGGCTCTCAACCAAAACCTGTGGCATCTTTTCAACAACATGTTAAGTATGGATATTCC
>NC_056531.1:6117437-6120366 GCF_019175285.1 Sceloporus undulatus
GGATGCCAGCCGTGAAAGCCTTCAACTTCACCTTGGAAAAATTGATTTTCAGCCTGCAACTCTCCAAATCCTCCGGCTACCATGGCCACTGTTGGCCATACAGAGTTCTAAAACCAGTTCTAAAACCCAAAAGTAACTTTTCCAGGCTCTGATTTCAACAGAACTGTTGCAATCTGGAGGCCATGGTGAAGTTGTTGGTGCCAACGACAGCTTGGCATGAAGAAGTCCCCAGGTGGGCTTAGGGGAGTTGCCCTCCCTCAGCTTCATAATTCCCATTTCTCACACAGGGCATAATAATCCTGACCTCGCAGAATGGGGTTGGACTGGATGGCCCTTGTGGTCTCTTCCAACTCTATGATTATATGATTAAACGGAATAAAGAAAATAAATAAATAAATCCCTATTTTGCCATGAAACCCGGCTTAAATCCATCCCCAGCCTAACTTCCTTCTTAGGATCAAGTCAAGTTTGCAAAGAGAGGGAAGAGGACAAGAGGGATGATGGCAAACAGAGCCCTGTGGGGTAGTGGTTGGAGTGTTGGGCTACAGCTCTGGAGGCCAGGGTTCAAATCCTCAGTGGTGGCACTAGACGTCCAGGGGTGTGGACTGCAGCAGGTGACACCGTAAGGGTGCGTGACACCGCTGCTCCTCAGACATCTGCATTCACTTGCATTTCTTTAAAATGCTGAAGAAATGGGGTGAGTGGGGTGAGGATCAGTGGGAGGAGAAAGGAGAGGCCCCAGGATTTCTTTATTTTTTAAATTAAAATTTCATTTGTTAAAAAAAAATTCTCTTTAAAAACATCACACTTTACCAGATTGTCACTTCAAATACAACACTGTGTCTGTGTCAAGACATTCATTCGGTGTGTATGATCTAATAATTTAAAGGTATACATTTAATTTTATTCCTTGTTTCTGTCACAACGATGACCCTGGCTTCATCACACTACCCTCTTATTGCGCTGCTATTTCACTTTGACTGCTCTGGCTGCTTCCCGTTGCATTCTGGGGTTTGTAGTTGAGTGAGGCCTAAGCGCTCTCTGGCTGAGAATTCTAAATGGCCCTCCTTAAACTGCAAATCACAGAATGCAACAGAAGGCAGTCAGGGCAGTTATAGTGGAATAGCAGTGCTATAGGAGTGCAGTGCAGTACTCGCCTTAGTAATAGATGGGAATTATGATTTTTAAGTAACATTAGTACAAAAAAACATGACTAAGGCTTCTGTCTGGTGTGAAATGGGAGGAAGAGGAGGTCAATGGGGAGGGTGACACAATAAGTTCCCACATTGGGTAACATCAACCATAGGGACGCTTTGGGCAAGTCCCACTCTCTCAGCCTCTGAACAAAGATGATGATGATGATGATGATGATGATGATGATGATGATGATGATTAAACAAATGTTTATAATGTCAGAGGTACAGGGGAAGTAGAAGTATGAGAAGAATAACTGTAATGTAAACAATTAAATGTGTTAAAATGGAAATATAGGAAATGTTAGATATATGTATGGAAATGTGGGGAAAGGAAGTTGAGGCAAATTGGAGGAAAACTGGTTAAAACCTATGCAGAAATGGGATTTGAAAATCTGCCAAACACTCACTTTTGTGGGTTATTTTTCAGACAACGGTGGAGTCAATGAACGCCAAATCGACAAAACACACTCCTTTTTACAAAAGGAACGGGTTTTGTCAACTTTGTGTTAATGGTACATTATTTCTCACCGTTGCCAATACTGTCTGAAAAACCACCTTTTTTGGTGGGTTATTTCTATTTCTGTTCAGGTTAACCCCAAACATCATGTGAAAGACCACCTGCTTTTGCCGGTTATTTCTAATTTCTGTTCAGGTTAGCCCTGAACGCCGTGTGAAAAACAACCTGCTTTAATGAGTCATTTCTAATTTCTCCTCAGATTAATCTCAAACATTGTGTGAAAAACTACCCCCTTTTGTGGGTTATTTCTCATTTCTATTTGGATTAACCCGGAAAGTTGTGTGAAAAACAACCTGCTTTTGTGTGGAGGGGGGTGTCCACTTTAAATCAGGTGTGTCTAAAGGAGGGTGACTAAAATAGTGAAGGGTTTGGAAACCATGAAGCCCTATGAGGAATGACTTAGGCAGCTGGGGATGTTTAGCCTGGAGAAGAGAAGGTTAAGGGGTGAAATGATAGCCCTGTTTAAATATTTGAAAGGATGTCATATTGAGGAGGGAGCAAGCTTGTTTTCTGCTGCTCCAGAGAACAGGACCCAATGGAGCAATGAATGCAAGCTCCAGGAAAAGAGATTCCACCTCAACATTAGGAAAAACTTCCTGACAGTAAGGGCTGTTTGACAGTGAAACACACTCCTTCCTTGGAGATTGTGGTGGAGTCTCCTTCCTTAGAGGTCTTTAAACAGAGGCTGGATGGCCATCTGTCAGGGATGCTTTGATCTGGATTTCCTGCATGGCAGAAGAGGGTTGGACTGGATGGCCCTTGCGGTCTCTTCCAACTCTATGGTTCTACGATTCGATGATTAGTTTCTGCATGTGATCCAGCCTGTGTGAGAAACTCCTAAGTGAGAGGAGGTCAGAATAAATGAAGGAAGATTGGGAAAAGGAGGTTGACAAGAGGAAATCCTGGAAGAAGAAGAAGAGCATATGAACGCAGTGAAAGAATGAAGAGTGAAGTAGAAGACAGATGGATAAAGGGGGTGTACATAAGTTTGAAAGGAGAAGGGAGAGAAGATAAAAGAGAACGAAGAGGGAAATGCATTACATTGCTACATATTAAGACTTAAGGGAAGACGGGGGTTGATTTGTTTTATATTTTTAATTTAAACAAATAAATAAACTCGCGCTGTCCAACTTCCCCACAGCGCTGTGGGCTGAGAGAAGACCACAAAAACCTGCAGGAGGCGTAGGATCTCAAAGCCGGAAGAGCATATAGAGAC
>NC_056531.1:6120466-6123783 GCF_019175285.1 Sceloporus undulatus
CCCCCCCCCCCAACACAGTTGTACGTATGGTAAGGTGTGCCATGGACTCAAAAACACATGGACTCCAGCTTTTTTTATTCCTTCCTGGTCTTGAATTATGTTATTTGTGGTCCTGAATTATGTTATACGTGGAAAATAGTAACAGAAGGGTATGCTGCATATACTCATGTATATGCCTAGAAATTTTGGTCAAAAAATTGAATCCAAAACCTAAGTCGACTTATCCATTGAGTCAATGTAAATACTATGCTTTAACTCTTATTAAAAAGGGAACCATCCCCTACTGAAAGGCAAGAGTGCAATCTGTCCTGGAAGCACTGACCTCCCTTTACTCTCTCTCCCATCCATCTTTTAGTGTGAGCCAAAACAGTTAAGCCTGCCAGAATTTTGTAGGTTCTTTGGCATTGTTTTGCTTTGCTTTATCATTTAGATGCTTTGTTGCATGTCCCTAAGTTTTACCCTTGACTTATCCAAGGCTCATATCAAAATCCATATTTTTGCCCCCCAAATCTGCCCTAGACTTATACATGAGGTTGACTTAGAGTTGATTCTATACACTAACCTATTTTGCAAAAATAAACCAAACAGAAAAGGAGGGTTATATGTCAAGAATGTGTACACCTGTGAAGAGATCTTAAATCCTGGAAGCCAAGTTCAGAGCATCTGAGTACAATTGAAAGCAATATCACTGTGGGGGTCTACTACATACCCCCAAGTCAGACTGAGGACTTAGACAATGCCTTCCTGAAACAGATGACCACATATTCAGAAAAAAGAGATGTAGGAGGAGGAGGAGATTTCAACAATCCTGATATCTGTTAGAAGTCAAACTATGCCAAGAAGATAATGCCAAGAAGATAATGTCCATCAAAGCCCTCACTTGCCTTGCAGACAATTTCATTGTCCAGAAGGTGGATGAGGAAACAAGGGGATCTATTTTAGATCTCACCCTAACCAACAGTGATGATCTAGTTAATGGGGTGGAAGTGGCAGGATCTTTAGTTGGGAGTAACCATGTTCCCCTGGAGTTTCTTAAACAGTGGAAAGGAGAACCCAAGCACAGTCAGACATGTTTTCTGGACTTCAGGAAAGCTGATTTCAGTAAACTTAGGGAAATACTGTCTGTGATCCCATGATCAGGAATACTAATACAGAATGGAGTTCATGAGGGTGAAACACTGAACGCACAAAATTAAAAAGTTCCAATGAGGAGGAAAAATGGGAGGTGTCTAAAGAAAGCACTATGGGTGTCTAAATAACTTTCAAGTGAGCTAAGATTTTAAAAGGGACATGTATAAAATATGGAAAGGAGGGGAAACAAGCAAATGCAAAATGCAAAAGCAAAATGAGCTCAGGCCTGCTAGAGACATTTAAACACAATGATTTTGGGGTTATGTCTGTAGCAAAAGGATGAATAAGGCAATGGTAACGCCACTGCAAGGACAAGATGGACAAATTGCAAACAAGGGACTGAGAAAAGTCAGAACTACTCAGCACCTTCTTTTCCTTGGCCTTCTCACAAAAGGAAAACAGTGCTCAGCCTGGAGGGAAAGGAGCAAATTATGCAGTAGAGGAAGTACAGCAGAGCATAAGTAAAGAGGTAGTACAGAGATACATGTTTAATCTGAACAAATTCAAGTCTCCAGGGACAGATGAACTACATCTAAGAGTATTAAAAGACCTGGCAGAACTAATCTCAGACTCACCGGCACTAATCTTTAAGAATTCTTGGAGAACAGAAGTCCTAGCAGACCAGAGAAGGTGAAATGTTCTCCCTATCCTCAAAAAGGAGGAAAAGTAATACCAGGAAAGATTCTAGGGCAAATAATGAATCAAAGAGTCTGCAGGCACTTAAAAAAGAGCATCATGATCACTAAACATCAACATGGGTTTCTCAAAAACAAATCATGCCAGACTCATCCTGTTTCCCTTTTTTATAGAGAGAATTACAAGTTTGGTAGATGACGAGAATGCTGTGGATGTAGTGCATCTTGATTTCAGTAAGGCTTTGACAAGCTCCCCTATGATATTCTTGCAAAAAGCTAGAAAAAGGTGGACTAGACAATGTAATTGTTAGGTGGATTTGCAACTGGTTGACCAACTGAACCCAAAGGGTGCTCAGCAATGGCTCCTCTTCATCCTGAAGGGAAGTGACCAGTGGGGTCCCACAGAGCTCTGTCCTGGGCCCAGTATTATTCGATACCTTTATCAATTACTTGGCTTGACAACAGTGATGTAAAAGGGCTCTAGAATTCTTAGGAGTTTATCACACCTGTCGGGGATGCTTTGATTTAGATTTCCTGCATGGCAGGGGGTTGGACTGGATGGCCTTTGCGGTCTCTTCCAACTCTATGATTCACACCAGGCATTTCCGTCACCCAAACATCATTAAAATGGTGTGGAAGCATCCATGGTGTGATCGTGCCTGGCACTACTGAAGGAAAACAGAAGCTTTTTTGTCACTGAATCACCAGGGAATCATCAGGAAAACAGCCCTTTTCTTATTAATGGATTAAATCTGAAAAAGTCAATGTAATTCTAGCCTGCATCAATAGGAATATAGTGTCTAAATCAAGAGAAATAATAGTGCCATTTTATTCTGCTTTGGCCACACCTCACCTGGAATACTGTGTCCAGTTCTGGGAACCACCAAGAAGGATGTGGACAAGCTGCGACATGCCCTAGAGGAGGACAACTAAAATGGTGAAAGATCTGGAAACCATGCCCTATGATGGGAGGATTAAGGCGCTGGTTAGGTTTAGCCTGGAGAAGGAAAGGTTAAGGGAAGACATGATAGCCATATTGAAATATTTGAACGGATGTCATATTGAAGGTGGAGCCAGCTTGTTTTCTGGTGTTCCAGAGACTATAATTTGGAGCCGTGGATGCCAACTAAAGGAAAAGAGATTCCACCTCAACATTACAAAGAACTTCCTGACAGTAAGAACTGTTCAACAGTGGAACGCATTCCCTTGGAGTGTAGTGGAGTCTCCTTTATTGGAGATTTTTAAACAGACGGCCATCTATCTAGGACAGCAAGGCATCAAAGGGGCTCTTGACACAGCATCAAGTGCCTACAAGTGGGTAAGATTGTAAGACTGGGCCAGCCCAAGACATTTTGGGGGTGTTCTCACTTAAGATTTGAAACGATTTAAAATACAACGTTTTTAATAGATCCGATTCAAAATAACCCTGGTCTTATTCCGCGTTCCGAATCGCTTTTATTCTTCGTTCCCATCTGGTTTTTTAAATCGAAGTTTTTACCTGCAAGCGTTCCTACTTGGCATGAATTCGGTGTTTAAATAAATCGATTCTTC
>NC_056531.1:6126783-6151820 GCF_019175285.1 Sceloporus undulatus
CCTGGGCCCCCTCCCCGGACCACCTGGCTACATTGGCCCAGAGAAGGATGCGGAGGAGGGCAGCAGAGTATTTTATGCTGGCTCCAATGCCCCCGGAACACCTGGCTGCACCAATCCAGAGGATAAGTATTTTAGACATGTAATTGTTAATAGTAAAGCCAAGTAGAAGTTAATAGATTGTTGTTTTGCTGCTAGGGAAGAGTTGGGGATTGTAATTTAGATTATTATGCTATATTATGCTCGATTATTACGCTATGTCATGTATTTTGGATTTTTTGTACTTTGTACTTTTCTATGTATTTTTGACTTCTTGTATAATTAATCTATTGTATTATGTTTACTGTGATGTAATTGGTGGGGGTTGCTTTGTATTTTATATTTTGCTCCCTTTGCTTTGTAATCCACCTTGATTCCACAAGGAAAAGGCCGAGTAAAAATAAGTCATATTATTATATTATTATTCTCATGATGTGGCTGAAGTATGATAGCCTCCCTTTAGTCAACCTGGCTTCCAGGGAGAGCTCAGGCTTGATCTGTGCTCGGACCCATTCATTTGTCTTTTTGGCTGTCCACAGTATGCTCAGCACTATTCTCCAACACCACATCTCAAATGAGCTGATTCTTCTTCTGTCGGCTTTCTTCATTGTCCAGCTCTCACATCCATACATGGTGATGGGGAATATCATGGCTTGGATGATCCTAACTTTAGTTTTTAGTTATATATCTTTGAGCTTTAGGACCTTGTCTAGTTCTCTCATAGGTGCCCCTCCCAATCCTAGGCACTGAGAAGATGAAAGGGAAAAGCCAGAGTTTCCCGATTTGCAGAGAGAACCCACTGAACCCACTGACTCCAGCTCCCACAACAGACTGAACACCCATGGGTAATCCCCAACGATGGACTGGCCAAATCAGGCCATTTCAACACAATCACAGAACTATAGAGTTGGAAAGGCCTGTGTGTACAAGCTGTGCTGTGCCATTATTGTGTTCTCTTCCACCCCAAATAAATGTGCACGTGTGCATGGATGTGCCACCAATTGCCTCCCTCATCCCTCCCAGCTACTGGCCCATTCAATGCCATGCCTGCTTGGCTACACGATCACACAAGTGACTGACCACCCATACAATGCATCAGTGTACTGACTTAGTGGCACAGCACAACCATGGAGGCCCCCTGTACATTCCCCCTTTCCTCCAAGGCCTCATGTTGGTCCAGCCAGTTTGTTAATGTTCCTATTAAATCTATTGTATTGTTGGAGCATTGCCATGTTTATCGTCAATTTGCTTCATGGGGTGTGCAATGGGTTGATGGTGCGGCTGACCACTCGTGCGCACGTATGATCAATTTGTTGGCAGATGGCAAAAAACCCTATGTGCAGAAATGGTGCAGGCAGTTCACCTGCCGCTTCCCTCAGCTCCATACTGGTGTGCAGTCTGCATGCCAATGAGATAGTTCGCACTTTCTGGCTTGATCTGGAGCAAACCCGGGGTAATTTCCATCCGGCGTTTAGCCCTGGAGCACAACTTCATTTCGGTTTCCTCCCATATTGGCCATATGAATCATTTAAACAGGTAGGGTTCAAAATGCGGTGAAATTGCTTGTTTTTGCTCATGTGGACAGCCCTCTAGTCTTCTTCTGATTTCTTGGCTGCAGTCACCATTCTAATCAATAACTGGTTTGAGGTATGGGAAATCTTTATTTCAGTATCTTCATCATCTTGTTTGAATTTATGTAGATCTTCCACGGTCATTATTTTTGTTTTCTTAATGTTCAAGTAGCAAACCTACCTTTTCACTTTCCTCTTTGACATTTTTTTAGTAAGTGTTCCAAGTCTTTATTTTCCACTAGTACTATGGTGTCATCTGCATATTTTAGATTGTTGACATTGCTTCCTCTGCTCTTCATCCATCCTTCGTCCGTGTCTAAACCTGCTCTGCATATGATATTTTATGTATGTACATGTGATAAATGGGAGTCCTCAATTTATTGGAGGACTTCTTCCCAGATAACAAAGAGTTAAATGTTGGGAGAGGTACATTTTAATGAGGGTGTACATCACAGCTGATGAGATGGCGCATGACTAATGAGATAGGGGAGTTAGGAGAGAAGCGTGAACCTTGGAGATTCTTCTGAGAGAGGTTTTTTGCAATACAAGGCCTGAATTCTGCCTTGTCTGCCTTTTGGGACTGTCTACCCTGAGGCAGAACACAAGGAGCTAGTAGAGCTGGCCAATGGAGTCCAGACTCCCAGCTGTCCAGAAACATCAATGACTATAATTCCCATCTGAGTTGTAAGTAAGATTAAGAACATGTACTTGTCAGTGGTGTTAGATTTTTGGTTTATTTTACTGGCTTGGCTGAAAGGACTGTATTCTGTAACTTGCATTTCTCTTTGTGCCTGCAAGACAAGTGGTCCTACCTGTAATGATAACTTTTGCTCTAGAACTCCTTAGTTAGAATAAAGTTTTTCTTTAAAGTACCTTGCCTCTCTCACTCTTCTTTTTCATGTGCCTTAGCTTGGCCAGATCTTTCCTAAATTGGCAAATGAAAGGATCTGTGGCAGGAGTGGATGGGGGACACAGAGGACCTTCATTTGGTGGCTTAACAAGGTAGCAAAATCATAGATTCGTAGAGTTGGAAGAGAACTCAAGGGCCATCCAGTCCAACCTCTGCCATGCAGGACCTCTCAATCAAAGCATCCCTGGCAGATGGCCATCCAGCCTCTGTTTAAAGACCTCCAAGAAAGGAGACTCCACTACACTCCAAAGTTGGTTCTGAGCCCAAAGAACATCATAACAACATGTTGAACAATTCCAATTGGGAATCATTCTTTTTCTCCATATTCTGTTCTGATGGTAGCCTCTTGTCCTAAGTACAGATTATGCGTTAGGACAATCAGATGTGATGGTATACCCATTGCTTTAAGAGCAAGCCATAGCTTTTCATAGTCTATACAGTTTAACTGTGCCACCAATTTGCTGTAGTGTGTAAAGCACATATTGATCTTCTTCTTGCATTCCCTGGTTCACTCCATGATCCAGCATATGTTTGTGATATTATCCCTGGTGCCTCTTCCTTTCCTGAACCCAGCTGGTACCTCTGGAATTTCTTGCTCCATATATAGTAGGAATCTTTGGGGCCATTCAGACTACCTTTTACCCTGGTTTAGGGACTGGATTAACCACAAGAAGTTCATATTAGCCCCAATCCTTCCACAAGCAAAACTGGGGCTTTCACACACATTCAGGGGCAAATGCCCCTTGGCGCAGGTCTTTTGAAAGCAGACCATAAGTTGTATCTTTTCAGAAAAACCAGATCCGGCAAATATGAACTTGGCCCTAGTCATGATCGGGTCAAGTTAAGGGGAGGGATTTAGGTCAGAGAGAGGGCAGAGGGCGGAACATGCCTCCCCTTCATCAGGAGAAAGAAGGAGCCAGAGAAAGGGTGCCAAGGGCAATCAGGGTGATGGAGCAGAAGGAGGAGAAGGAAGGAGCCGGAGGAAGGGTGCCAAGGGCAATCAGGGTGATGGAGCAGAAGGAGGAGAAGGAAGGAGCCGGAGGAAGGGTGCCAAGGACAATCAGGGTAATGGAGAAGGAGGAGGAGGAAGATGGAGCTGGAGGAAGGGTGCCAAGGGCAATCGAGATAACGGAGTAGGTATAGGAGGAGGAAGGAGACAGAGGAAGGGTGCCAAGGGCAATTGGGGTAACAGAGCAGGAGGAGGAGGATGAAGCCGAAGGAAGGGTGCCAAGGGCAATTGGGGTAATGGAGCAGGAGGAGGAGGTAGACAGAGGAAGGGTCAAGTTCAGGGTAGGTCAGAGGAAAGGCAGAGAATGGAACAAGCCTCCCTCTTGCACCAGGCAGCTTTCTTTCTCTTTTTATTTTTTAATTTTTATGTTTGACAGACTATATGCATGCTTTTTGCTACAGGGTGATACATATAGATAGAATGTGTGTGCTTGTGCTACATTTCCCCTTTTGTTAGCTTGTTTCCGGAACGGCTGCCTCACTTTGCAAGAGGCTTATTATTATTATTATTATTATTATTATTATTATTATTATTATTTTAATATTCGAACGCTACAATAGATAGAATGTGTGTCTGCTTGAGCTACATTTCCCTTTCATTTGCTTGGTCCTGGAACGGCAGCCCCACTTTGCAAGAGGCCATTATTATTATTATTATTATTATTATTATTATTATTATTATTATTATGTAATATTCAAATGCTACAATGCGAATGTTACACGTGTTTCCCTTTCAGTTTGGCAAACTGATACAAGAGTGAATGCTTTTGCTACACACAACACACACGCACACACATGCCTGTAGGTTTCTATATTTGACAGAATATGCACACTCTTCCACGAGTTTTTTTTTAAAAGGAAGGGGGAAGCACCCTTTCCGTTGGCCAATGGCTGTAGGAAACATCACCTTTGACGAAAGCAGAAGAGAATTTGATTGACAGCAAAGGAGCCTTCATTTTAAACTGGTACCACAAATGTGAACTCTCCGCAAAGAGCTGCAAGGGCATTCAGGGGTAAATTACCCCAATTAAGGCAAATGATAGTGGACACTTGCTTCCCGAGAGATTCTGGAGGGGGGGACTTGGATCTGCCCAGTTCCATCTAGGGCAAATGGGCCAGTGGGAATGGGACCTCTATTGCAGAATTCTGAGCATCCCTTTGCTTGCGTGTGAAATTAATGCAATGGTTCTGTAGTTATTGCACTCTTTCCTCTCTCTCTGTGATAGGAATGTGTATTGTTGGTATAACTCTTTTTATGCCAGTGGTGGTTTTATTTGGACCCTTACATAAGATCAGGTCAATTTTTCATTTGCTGAGTGCTTTCAAGCCACTTCTGACATCTGGTGACCCTATCATGCAGCTTTCTTTGCAAGAGTTGTTCAGAGGGGGGTTGCCAGTGCCTTTCTCTAAGGCTGAGAGAATGAGCCATGCCTAAAGTCACCCATTGGGCTGGGATTCAAATCTTCATTTCCTAGAGTTCTAGTTCAACACTCAAAGCACCTCATCACACTGATGTGCTGCTCTATGTTCATAATTATTTATCTGACTTTACTTTTGCTGGGCTGCATGTGGCTTGTGATAAGCATTCTGAGATAAGGTATGAGACAGAGGTTTATATATGCATATCATACCTGTCAACGAAAAACCAAATAAGATATCCATTTTCCTTGATAGGCCACAGGGAAGGTTAATTTGAAGAATTTCCCTTGAGGAGGTTCACTCTTTCTCATAGCCCAACGTGTATACATATCCATACACCCACTCAAAAGTTAGTTTGTTCATTCAAACTTTTGCCTGTACCTGGCTCCTGAGGCACAAAACCAGAGGCAAGAATGTTCCAGAAATGGTGGTGTCAAAGAGCACTGAGTGCCCAGAAGATTCACGGAATACTGGCACAGGTGTGAAATAACTCGAGTTTCATTTTAAAATAAATGCAATAAAGTATCTGGTGTCAGATGTTTTTAAAGTTTGTCCTTGAGGATTCGTTGAGCAGGGTCATCAGGTTCTCGAGCCCAAAAGAAGGAAAGAACTCGGAGAAGATCAGAAGAAAGGAATGGACTGCAGTTTCTCTACAGAGTGTCAAGCAGCAAGAAAGCTGGGAAGAACTGTTAAATGTGAAGAAGCACAACCACTCTTGCACACACAGTCTTGTGCCTACAGGAGCAGTTGAGGTAGAAGTGGAAAGCTAAGGTTCCCTGAAATATTCCTTCTTTATATAGTCTGACATATTGCTTTCTTGCCTACAGACAAAATAGTCACAGACTGGACTTCGCTTCCCCTTACTCCTTTTCCTGCCTTAGTAATGTAGTTGCCAGCAGACCTGAAATGTCTCTGTGTATCAGACAGAGGCCCTATACAGACCAGCACTTGGTGCCAGCCTGTGGGCAGAGTTAGGGTGAAGCATCCACACACTGGACACTCTAACCCCATGACCAGGGCGTCATTTTGGTGCGCACCATTCCACACAGTGCGCACCATCATGACACCCCTCCGGGGCTGCATCTACATGATGCAGCACTGAAGGGGTGTCATAAAGCCATGCCGCCACAGCTATGACAGCCCTTGGGGAGCGCAAAAAGGATATGGTTTCTGCGGCTCCTTTTTGTGTTCTCCAGAGGCTGGCTCAGAACCATGGCATGAGGTGGCCAAGGCCCCAATCTGGCCAGTAAAGGGGCAGCTGCAGACCACCCCTTTGGGGTGGCGTGTATTGCCCCTTAGATAGTATTTCATACTTTTTTCTAAACAACCAACATCCATACAAGGACAACAAAAGCAAGTTCAAAGCTCTGCTGGATCAGTCCATCTGATTTAGCCTATAGATGGCTCCAGGAGTACATAAGCTGGGTGTGAACGTCAGTCCCCTCCCTCCCTATCACCTCTTAAAAACCTTATTAAGGGATATATAGCCACTGAACATGGAGGTTTCATACAACTATCATGATGAACAACAACTGACAGACCCTTTCCCCGTCTTTTTTTTAAAAATGCCGTAATCACCTTCTAAAGCTATTACCATCCCTTGTGGCAAGAACTCTAATTCAGCACTCGTGGCACAGCTCAACCTATGGGACCAATCCAAATGTCCTTATACAGATGTTCTCAGATGGCCAGGTCCCTTCCCTATGGCATCATCACCAGATAGCTTCTCAGTTTATATAAGAATTTTCCCAATCAAAAAGGTGAAAATTCCTCTCCAAATACTTAGTTACTAGCAGGAAAAGCTTTAAACTAAAATATGCTAACATTTCAGGTCTCATCCTTTTCCCCCCTAGCCACCACTGGAATCATAGAATCATAGTTAGAAGAGACCCCAAGGGCCATCCAGTCCAACCCCCTGCCATGTAGGAACTCTCAATTGAAGCATCCCCGACAGATGGCCATCCTACCTCTGTTTTATAATCTCCAAAGGAGACTCCACCACTCTCCAAGGGAGTGTGTTCCACAGTTGAACAGCTCTTACTGTCACGAAGTTCCTCCTAATGTTTAGGGGGAATCTCTTTTCCTGGAGCTAGAATCCATTGCTCCCTGTCCTATTCTCTAGAGCAGCAGAAAACAAGCTTGCTCCATCCTCAATATGACATCCCTTCCAATATTTAAACAAGACTAATATGTCACCTCTGGAAAGTAGCCCCTGAAAAGATGAGTTATGGAAGGGATGTAATTAATTTTGTTCTTGAATAAAACAATATGTACTTTGAGCATTTTTCTTCCGGCTGTTAGAAAGTCTTCAAAAACGTGCTGTTTTCAAAGCCTATTCAGTCTGGCAGTTATTTTATGCAAAATACACATGTGATGTTTGGGAGCAGAAATAAACATTTTCTGTGCAGAACCTGTTTCCTGTTCAGAAAATGCTGTGCTGCGGAGGAAAAAAACCCCGCAAAAATAGCATAGAATAGGTTCTGAACTGCAAAGATTCTCATAACTCCAGCATTCTCCTGGTCAGGGTTCCCCAACAAGAAACACATTTTCCAACATTTTCTTGAATACTTTTAATGTATAGTGCTTCAGCGATACGTATACATAAAATGCTATATCCTAATATAGGATATCAGGGGGAAAGAAATCTTTATATCATCCAAAAGGGGGAGTGACCTATAAATCACACGGTTAGTTTGAAAGAGAGCGAGAGATGAGTTTGCATGCAGGAAATCCCTATCTATCTAAGGAGGAGGAAAGAGAATGCCATTTTTCCCCCAACAAGTCCTTGTGCAAACGGTCCTTTGAGAACCTTTGAGAAGGGAGGGAAGAAGATGACAAGCAAAGTCCCTGGAAAGTCCACAGCAGTCGCTTTGAATTACTCTGCAGCAGAGGAGGCTAGCAATAGCAAGGGGGGATTCTTTTCAAGAAAGCTTTCTCTCCTTAAGATTTCCTTCCCTTACCCTGAGAACCAGAGAGCAAGGGGCAAGCCCTGAGATCTGGAAACCTTAATTATGACAAATGCACTTCACTCTGCCATTCGACTCCACCATTTGCCAGTCAGTGTGGTTTCCTCCCAAGGACATGTGCCCAGGACTGAGGCTGAAATGAAATTTTCTCTATATATAATCTACAGATGAGCAACATCCCGTCCTACAGCAATTTCTCCCTCGTTAAATGACAAGAATAGCATGTAAATGCTTGGAGTCTACACATTTTTCCTTTTAAGTGCACTCTGGAAGCATTATCTAATTTAGCTCAAACTGCTTCTCGATCTCTCAATGGGTGTAAAGCACTTCAAGATTATCAATACATGCTGTGTGCTTGGATTTTCTTTTGAAAGGACGTACAAAGCCTCCATCTCATACGTTAGATAACTGCAGATGACAAGTCCTATATTCTGCCTCTGATTGCTGGGCCATTCCTTTTCATTGCGCCACTGTGCCAAGCCAGTGCTGGCAGGCTGGAGGCACCAGGACTTTTTCATTATCAAGGAGGATGTTATCGTGCCATTCTGCTCAGGGTTCCTTGTCCCCCCTGAGTTTAACTGCAAGCCTCATAGTAACTGAAGGTACAGTAGAAGTTCTCAGCAAAAATTATTGTCATGAACTGTCCCTGTACAATGCAAGGTAACTGAGGATGGTTTGCTCTTGAATGGATAATGAGGGCCTATTAGCTGTATAAAAGGCCTACACCTGGCACAGGTGAAAATTGTAAGAATATGAAACTTCGCTTATTTGATTCTTGTACACAAGAAACCCATTGTATTCTCCCTGTCACAGGAGATTACAAGTGCCTCTACATATTTTCTAATTGTCTGTTTGCTTTGCATTTGAGAAATTATCTTGGCTAACAAATTGCCAACCTTTTTACATATGTGACACACACAAAAAAATGTACAATCGGCCCTTCTTATACATGGATTTCTTATACACGGATTCAAGCATCCACAGTTTGGAAATGTTAAAAATTTTTTTTTCCAAATAGCAAATCTTGATTTTCCATTTTTTGTAAGAGACACCATTTTGCTCTGTCATTATATTTAATGGGACTTGAGCATCCACGGATTTTGTTACCCATGGGAGATCTTGGAACCAAACCCCAGCGGATAACAAGGGCCCACTGTACTTTGTACAGAAAAATGTCAGGTTTTGCAACTTTTTTGTTTGCAACTTAGAACATTTTGTGCAAAATACACTGGTGTACAAAATTGCGAGTATTTTTGTTCAGGTGCAGAAAACCTTGTGGCAGTTGACAATTTTTCTCATGGAGTGTCCTGACGTTTTGAGATACCCTGTCTTGCTGAGAACTAGAAAATTTACAAATACTCTTTACATCCCTAGAAAACAGCTATATCTGGTTTTGATTAAGATTAACATAGCTGCCTGTATTTGTAGATCCTCCTGGGAGGAGATGTTGCTCTGTGGAGTGTTACAAGGAGCATCTGTACTCCAAAATTTACCACTATGCTACTGCATCTGGTGCAAAACACATATTTAGCAACAATTCACAGCCACCACAATGCTCCCTTGAAAAGAAAAATATCCACAAAGCCACAGTGGCCTGACCTAAGATTTTAGCTCTTTTTCATGGCCATAAAAGCTTCCCGAGAAAGCACAATGGAATTTGTGCGGCGGAGCATTGGAGCTTATCAGGCGAGGACAATGCTTTTAATGACAGTGCTCAAACAGATTCCCCTCACTTATGGAATAGTCGCACCATTTCACAAAAGGCTGGGGAGGATTATTAATACATTAGCCTGAAAACTTGTCGAGGCAAAGAACGATAAGCGTGTGACCCAGGTTTCATTGTGAGCAGCCCTGTGTATACATTCACTAATGTTGTAGAAGATTGCCTGTCCATGAAGGTGTTTTTAAAACTTTTGAAACTTATGGACAGTAAGAGATGACACTTATTCTGAAAAACAACAAATGTATTCTCTTTATCAGCCCTGAGAAGGACAGTCAGATATCCTGTATCAGGGACAGGGGACATGAAGTCATTGAGGTGTTGCTGGACTGCAGGTCCCATGACCATAAGAATGCAAGAATACACAACTAAAGCACTCCTGCCATGCAAGAAGTTATAACTAAAGCACTTCTGAAAGATGGCCATCCAGCTGCTGCTTGATGACAGCCAAAGATGGAGAGTCTACCACCCCCTATTCTTCTGTTAAACAGTTCTTACAGATTTTTTTTTTAAAGTCATGCCAAATGTTTAGGTATCTTTTCTTTTCTTGTAATCTCATGTCTTCGGCCATGCTTGCGATGTTGAATTGAGCTTGTCACCTCTTCTCATCCTGATGGGATCCTCATCTTTAACAGTGGTACAATATGGCCCTTCCAGGTTGGGAACAGAATCTTACGTTTTTGTCTTTGTCCTGCTTACCTCTACTGAGGGCAGCACAGCAAGGGAGTATACAAAGGAATAGTCCAAAGTCCAGTCCAAAAGTCACGCAATACAAGTCAGTCAGTCACAGCAAAGGGCAGAGGCAAGAGCGTAGTCACAAGGCAAGTCCAGAGATAAGATAGCCAGAGTCATGAATCAAAAAGCAAGGAACAACAAAACTGGTTGTCAGCTGCAAAGAACCTCTGCAGCTGGAGGTCTTTTAAAAGACCCCTGCTTCTCTCAGCTGAAACCTATTAGCTCTCCTCTTGGCTTCCAGCCTGGAAGAACACCTCAAAGACTCCTTGACCTGTCTTCGCTCCACAGGACCTAGCACCTGCAGCCTAGAGTCCGTTTCTCCCTCTGCCACTTCCTGAGACTCCTCTGAGACTCCTGATCCAGGCAACCCCAGATCTGCCCCTGTCTCAGCCTCCTCCATGTCTTCAGAGTCTGAGTCCTCTGACTCTGCCTCTAAGTCAGGCCCAGGTCAGTCCATGACATTTTGTCCTTCCGCCAATGAACTCAAGGTGATAGTCATGTCTCCCCACACATAATTTTATTATCACAATAAACCCATGGGGTAGGGTAGACTGTGGATAGATATGAACCCAACTCTACCTTGTTTTAGTCTGACACTTCCTACCATATGAGAATTTAAGAAACTGTCTCATGCCAACTCAAACAATATAATATTGTCTAGACTGGTTGGCAGGAGCTCTCCAGGGTACAGAGCCACAGGCCCACCACTTGGAAAGCATACATTCTACCATTGAGCTAAGGCTCTCCCCCAGGTTGACAATGGCTCTTGCTGACCTAAGAAAGGAAACTTTAGTGTTTTCTCTAAAGAAATGGTAGGGAACACCTTCCAGTCTCAGGGGTGGATTCAATTTCAGCTAAGTCCTTAGAGGGCAGATTCCAACGGTGGGCAGAACCAGAGGCGAAGAGCCTGCATGGCAGCGGGTTGGACTGGATGGCCCTTGTGGTCTCTTCCAACTATATGATTCTATGAGTCCAAAATACCAGCATATTTTAGCTTTACCCTCTGACTGACTGAAACTAAGCTTTAGCAGAAGCATTTCAACCAGTTAGAGTGGGAACAAGCTGTAAAACCATAAGATGATGGTAACAGGCAAAAAGATGTGTGAACATTTGAGGAACCCCAGTGGGACAGATTGAGACCCCAGAGGGCAGATTCAGTCTCACAGCCTGAGGATACCCAGCCTTGCCTTAAATTATGTTGGCTGTTTGGCTTAAAGCAAAAACATGTTCAGAGATTTAAGCAGAGCTACCCAATCTATGCCCTGCGCGGGCATGACAACTAATTCAGCGTTCTCTTGGCAAATAAGTGAGAGGGAGAGAAACCCCATTCAACAATTAACACAGGGCAATTTGACCTTGCTTCATTCAACAAGATCACAGCTGGAATCCAATGGGTGTCATCTTCTTATTTGCTCCAATTCCATGCATTAAAATATTTATGAAGCTTCTACCTTGTTCAAAGAGGTTTCTCACAAGGTAACGTGATATATATATATATATATATATATATATATATATAAAGTGAAATGATTAATTCAAGAGGCCCTTGCAGGCCTTGCTCCATCATCTCAAATCTCAGCAGCGAGCAGCCCACCTCAACATCCAGGTCCACATTTTCATCCCCCCTCCCCACGGGCAAGACCGGAATCTAGCATCCTTAAAAACCAAGTTTACCTAAAACTAGTTACTTAACTAAAAAAGTTAATCTTGGAGATGTTTTCCACCTTTCCCCCCTCTTTTTACCATAACTCCCAGTATCTCCCAGCTAGTATAGTCAGCAACCATGCTAGTTGGACAATTCTAGAAACTTTTTACCCTTGGGAACCCCCTTTACATCCGCATCTGGATGTTACCCACCCCAACTCAAGATAGTATATGAATATATTTTTTAATTTAGTGTGCGTATTTTCATTTGCACATTCGTGTATATTCATATTTTAACATTTGATAAGGAAACTGTCTATACTTCCTGGCAGTAGCTCCCCAGGGTCTTACACAGAAAGAATCTTTTCACACCATTTATTCCCCATGCATTTTAACTGGTCATGCCAATAGTCATGCCTGGGGCCTTCTGCATGCAAAGCATGTACTATGTCACTGATCAATAGCAGGTGTTATGTCAAAGCCATTGGAACAGTAAACCATATGAAGCTAAAGCCACACTGGTGTCTCCTTGGGCGCTGGTTGACTAAATGACTGCTCTGCACCATGAGATCTTATCTACAGAGCCCAATGTTACTTTCCTCTCAGAGGTCTATCATCTATTTACAACCAGTCAAGAGCAACCATTTGCTTATACAGTAAAAATAAGATGGCACCGCATTTTGACTGTAAAATGGACCCAGATGTCTCAGGCATGTTTTGAATTTTCTCTGTCATCTGTGTCCCTAAGTTGCTTCCAATGCATTTTGCCCCAGAGAATTCAATGGTCCCTACTAAGGATGAGGGCTGCTCTTTTTTGACCTGGGTTCCATATTTTTCTGTGGTACATGTATAAAACTATACATACTAACATGTATATAGCCATCTTAATGGTATTCATGGTATCTTTAGACTGGTTCCACCATCCCAACCAAATGTTGCTTTTACAGGGCCATGCTGTCATCCTCCCAACCGCTAAGACCAGCTGCCGCCTATAAACTGTTCTGGTGCATCCGATTTGCTGGAGTAATGGACAGAGGAGTGGAAAGTAAAAACCATTAGCTATTTATGACATGACAACTTAAGCAATAGCAATAGAACTTACATATCTATACCACTTTATAGTGCTAAGCACTCTCTAAACAGTTTACAATGTTAGCCAATTGCCCCCAACAAGCTGAGTACGCATTTTACCAACTGACGAAAGGATGGAAGGCTAAGTCAACCTGGAGCCCCGCAGGACCAAACTCACAACATTTTGGCTGCAGAACAAAAGAACATCATGGTGATGACAAGTAAGAAGCAGATGAATATGAGGAAAGAGACCAGATGCTTGCAAGGAATGAAAAATAAACTGTCAGTTGTTTTTTGTGGGTTTTTCGGGCTGTGTGGCCATGTTCTAGAAGAGTTTCTTCCTGACGTTTTGCCAGCATCTGTGTCTGGCATGAAAGTTAGTGAGCAGAGTAGATGTGCTTTCCTGGTCCCGAGTTTTTCCAGTCTCCGGATGTCTTGGAACAGTTTCTCCCCGTAGAGATTTCCAATGTGAAGTCAAAGGCTTTCATGGCCGGCATCCATAGTCAAAAAACTGTCAGTTGTCTTTTTTTCTTCAATTCTTCCAGTCCTCCTCTGCCTCTAAGCCAACCTCTGACCAAAGAACTATAGAGAAGTAGCCGTCTCAGTTCAATGCCAAGTTGTTCAATGGCCATCAGCCAAGTTTTAATTTCCACAGATCAAACTTTAAACACAGCCTTCAAAAGATATGATGACTGTGTCTCTCACAAGTGCCACATTCAGTCCTGCTAACCTGGATTCCAGCTGAGATGCCAGATGTACCAAGCAAGGAATCACAACACATTAGAAAGTGTGTTTCATCTCGTACATTATTGATTTATTAGGGAAATGATTTATGAACTCCCACATGGAAGATTTACAAGCATTTATCCTAGATAACAAGAAAACTGAAATACTCTCAGAGTTCCCATGCCTTGGATCAAATATTGAACAGAATGTTGACTGAAGTCAAGAAATTAGAAGAAGACTATGAAAGAACTGGACAAGATTCTAAAGTGTAAAGATATAACTCTAAACACTACAGCGGGATCATCCAAGCTACTGTATTTCCCATGACCTTGTACAGATGTGTGAGCTGGACAGGGAAGAAAGCTGGTAGAAGGAAAACCAACCCTTTTGAGATGTGGTGCTGGAGAAGAGTGCTGAAGATACCGTGGACAGGCATAAAGACAAACAAATTGGTTCTTGAGCAGATGAAGCCTGAACTCGCCACATCATGAGAAGGCATTAATCACTGGAAAATATAATGATGCTAGGAAAGGTAGATAGCAGTAGAAAGAAAAGAAGACCAGATGGTTAGACTCAAAGAAGCTACAGGTCTGAGCCTGCAGGAGATCAGGGGGTCTTGGAGATGTCTCATCCACAGGACAGTCAACAATAACAAACACAAACCCACCAGCATGGTGTAGTAGTTTGAGTGTTGGTCAAGGAAACTAGGGTACTAGGGTTCGAATCCCTGTTTGGCCATGGAAACCCAATGGGTGACCTTGGGCAAGTCACACTCTCTAAGTTTCAGAGAAAAACAAAGGCAAATCCTCTGAACAAATTCTGCCAGGAAAATGCCATGATTGGTTTGCCTTAGGATCAAGTCAAAAATTACTTGAAGGTACACAACAACAACACACCCACCCAAATGGACACACCTATACACAGAGGCTTAAAATACTGAGCAGAATCAAAGTCCACAAATTCCAGATGAAGTCATGTTTGTCTCATCATAAACCTGAACTCTATCCAAGGATGCCTTGTTAGAGCCAAACCAATACATTTTGCTGCCTGAAGTGAAGGACAAGAATGGGGGAACCCTTGCCCATTCCTTGTACAGAAGTCCAATGGTCTGGCATTTGACTCTTATGTCAACACTGCTGATAGGACAGTAGTCTCCACTGAACCTGATGGTGTAACACAGTGGAGTGCAGGGGATACGGTATGCCCAGATCTGCCCTCCAACACTTCATTGCCACTCGCCAGAATCTGTCATTTGAGGTAGTGTAAGTTGTAGATTTTTTTGTTTTCTAGTCAAACTGAAAGAATGCTGGGATTTAATCCTCACCACCACTGCCCTTGCACTTGGATATTTTCACATTCCTAAATGCAGGGATCACACTTCTGCTACTTCTGATGAGTTATTACAAGGTTCTGATGTAGAATGGCACAGACTGATATGCCCCAGATCAATCCAAAGACCTGCACATGAAAAATAAATGGGGCAAAGCTGGACAATGTGTCTTCAAAATGACCATAATGAAAACATCAAGGTGTGATGCAGAGCGAAGAGGGGAAATAGGCTTTGTTACTGACAGCGCTATCATGCAATCTGGGATAAAATATCATGATCACTCTCCAATCACAGTGTTTATAGAGTGGAATTACATGAGGCCATTGACACTATATCTTCTGTTTTCAGCAGCAACCCTACTCTCTGTTATTTAGTCAGAACGCAACCAGTCTGAGAACCACAGAAAGGGCACATCACTGTTCGAGAAAATGAGGTGGGAGCAGAACCCAGGATTGCTATCTGCCTTTGCTATAACCAGCAAATGAATGAGGTAAAAATGTACGGCACCAGAGCTTTGACACCTTATGAGGCAAAAGGAAGAGACCGAAGAAGATGTCTAAGCAGACAAGAAGCACGGGGAAAGAGTGTGATGACAGGAGCACTTCAGCCTCCCTCCATTTGAGGCACAGGCAGGCAACTCTGGAAAAGATGAGAACTATGGGAACATGAGGAATGTTTCCAATGCCAGCCCACATTACCAAATGTCTTAAAGATTACTGTAACGTCCTCCTGGCTGGGCTTCCTCTTTCTCACCTCCGTCCTTTAATTTCTGTCCAGCATTCAGCTGCATGCATTATCACATCCGCCCACCGCTGTGACCATATATCTCCTGTGTTGGCATCCCTTCACTGGCTCCCCCTCCCTTTCCGTATTCATTACAAGCTCCTGCTGTCGACGTTTAAAGCCCTCCGTGGGCTGGCCCCTCCTTACTTATCAGACCTTATTTCTCCTCACCTTCCCACTCGGGCCTGGTAGTCAAGGTCTTCTGTCCCAGCCCAGGATTTCCTCTGCCCCATCTTGGATTCGCTCCTTTTCACTCGCTGCCCCTCACTCCTGGAACCTTCTTCCCCCGCGAACAAGAGCCATCACTTCTTTAACCAGCTTCAAAATGGAGTTGAAAACCATCCTGTCCAGGGCAGCGTTCCCAGGCATTGCATAATTGTCATTTGCTATTTGATGTTCTTTTGTTGTCTGTTTTATTGAATCATTTCCTGTATTGCTATGTATTTTATATGTATTATCCTACTAGAGAGGCCCCTTCGGCACACCACGAGCCCATCCGCCACCACCGATCCCCACCACCACCGCTCCCTTTGTGTCGTGTCTTTTTAGATTGTAAGCCTGAGGGCAGGGAACCGTCCAATTAAAAAGACTGTATGTACAGCGCTGTGTAAATTTACAGCGCTTTATAAATAAAGGTTGATGATGATGATGATGATGATTATGATGATAATAATAATAATAAAAATAATAATAATGGGGGATGGGGTATTGTCATGGGATACCACCACTTGGATGACGTGTGTGTGTGTGTGTGTGCGCACATGTATTTGCTTTCAAGTCACCTTTTGGCATGGTGAGCCCATTAATTTTATACAGTTTTCTTAGGCAAGGAACACTCAGAGATGAGTTTGCCATTTCCATCCTTTGAAATATAGTGCACGCACCTGGTATTCTTTGATGGTCTTCCATCTGAGAACTGACTCTGATTAACTTCCAAGATTGGGTGGATCTAGTTGATCACTTGCTACTCTTAAATGTGCCAACCAGTTGCCCATGCCTTTCTTATGCTCCACCACTGAATCTCACTCTTGGTTTGATGGTAGAAAAACAAAAAAAGTACCATCTCTTCAAATATGCTGTCATTTCATTACCATGTGTGCTAGTTAAACATTAACATACTTAGTTGACTGATGCTTTAGGTGGACTGTGCCAAGGCAAAAGCAATGTGAAATCAACTGCCAAGATTGAAGAGCCAGCAGTATCTTTAAAACCTGTTGCCATGTTTTTAAAAACAGGGGGGAAATGCAGGCACCCTGCACAAAAACCCAGGAGTTACTTCTCTCAAATTGGGCTGAGTTATTCTCTTCTTTAGGATTTGCCAGGCTGCCAGGTGTGACACATATTTTGGAGGGATGGGGCCTTTTGTGATCTCCATGCAAGCCAATGGGGATTTGCAATCTGGATTCCCAAATATCAGTCTGATCCTGGTGCCAGAGTGGAACTTAATGGATTCAGACCAATCCAACTCAATTTAGATCCAAATGGCGGACTCAGTCTCCAAAGCAATGCAGTGGTCTGTACACAGCCCTAGTTATCACATGTTATGGTTATCCTTCTCTTAGAATGGAGAAGAGAAGGAAGGACCTATCTTGACTTGAACAGAAGTAAGAGTCCAATGGGCTGAATGGACTCCTAAGATTGGTAGAGGCACTACAGTAGGGATATAGGAAGCTGGAGTTACGAGACCCTACATAGCTCCAAGTAGATGCCATACTCCACCAAACACTGAAGCTCAATGGAGCACTCCTCTTGAAGAGTGGAATGTCTTAAAGAGGAATTCCACTAGCCTTAAACCAAATATGCCACCTACTAGTTACCTCCTGAGTTGATGTTCAGCTTTCAGTCTCTGCCAGGATATCCTGCTCTTCCCTGTTTCAGCTCCTTTTCATGGTTCTGAGAGCTTTACCACCATTTCCTTAATCTCTTATGCCCTACTGACTGCTCCTCTTCACAACCAAGCCAAACATCCACTCAGGCCTGACCTCAGCTGGCCTCTTGGCCTGTACTCTTTATTTCAGCTCAGTTTAGTCCTCTTGATCTGCATGCCTCAACTCACCTTCCCTCGCTGCAAAGAATGCTTTGAGCACCTGACACCACTGGACCTGTATGAAACATTAAGCAGGAGCAGAAACAGCACCAGACTTCCATTTATTTTCTTCCTTTCTGTTGAAATGAAAAACAAACTTCTCCAAAGTGACACAATGTGCATTGTGTGTGTGTGTGCCAATGGATCATAGAATCTTAGAGTTGAAAGAGACCCCAAGGGCCATGCAGTCCAACCCCCTGCCATGCAGGAAATCTGTATCAAAGCATACCCAACAGATGGCCATCCAGCCTCTGCTTAAAGATCTCCAAAGAAGGAGACTCCACCACTCTCTGAGAGAATGTGTTCCACTGTTGAACAGTCCTTACCATCAGGAAGTTCCTCCTAATGTTGAGGTGGAATCTCTTTTCCTGTAGTTTGCATCCATTGTTCCAGGTCTTGTTCTCTGGAGCAGCAGAAAACAAACTTGCTCCATCCTCAATATGACATCCCTTCAAATATTTAAACAAGGCTAATATGTCACCTCTGGAAAGTATGGAAGGGATGTAATTAATTTTGTTGTTGAATAAAACAATATAGCTTGCATCCCTTGTTCCGTGTTCTAGTCTCTGGAGCAGCAGAAAACAAGCTTGTTCCCTCCTCAGTATGACATCCCTTCAAATGTTTAAACAGGGCTGTCATGTCACTTCTTAACCTTCTCTTCTCTAGGCTAAAGAAAAGGTGTGTGTGTGTGTGTGTGTGTGTGAAATAAAATTAATATGAATGGTTAGCTTTCTGTGAATCCTTGTGCCAGGTGGAAATCAATAACCACTCCAATTTCCATCAGAACACTCTCTTATTTATGAAGGACCTGAAGACCTTTATCCACCATTGCTTCCATGATGAAGCCTATTAATGGGGGGGGGGGGTCACAATCCAATGGGAATAGGTGGAAATTTTAAAGGGAACCTGTTCATTTCCTCCTCCTGTAAATTCTGTTCCAGGCTTAGTTTGAGATGCTGTGAAAAAGAAACTATCATGGCAATGTGATTTCAGGGTCTTACAGTTGATTTCCTACTACAAATCATTGCTGGTCTGGAGTGCTACTGTTAAGGAAGCCAGACAACTTCTCCGCTGTCTCACCCCATTCCTTTCCTAGCACCCATTAAACACATTCATTCCACAGTCCCCCACCCCAAAGCAATTTTTGGTACTTCTGCAAGCAACCATACCTCATAACATGCCTGTTGGTACCTCTCTCATGTATTGGGATGATGCCCTTTTGGCTACCGTTTGAATGGCACTCAAAACCAAACACTGGAAACAGAAGAAATTTGTATGTTTTAATTAGTTTTCAGATTAGTAGCCATATATAGCATAAAAAGGATAAAGGGAGAGGGGAGGAATGTGGCAGCCAGGGGCATCACTGTGGGGCTGCAGACCACAGCAGGTGGCACCCTAAAGGAAGGGTGACACCACTGCTCCCCAAACAACTGCCTTTTGGAAGAAAGAGCCTGTGGCATTTGCCTTCATCCCTTTAAAATGCTGGGGCTCAATGGAACAGATGGTGTGAGTGGGGAGAGGCTAGGTGGGAAGAGAAAGCAGAGGCTTCAGGTGTTGTTGTTTTTAAAATAGATTTTTTAAATTTAATTTTAAAAAATTCTTTAAAAGCATCACATTAGCTGTCAGTTCATTTCCAGGCACAATTCAAAGTGCTGGTTTTGATCTATAAAGCCCTATATGGCTTGCATCCCTTTAATGGGACTTGAGCATCCATTGAGTTGGGTATGTTTAGCTTGGAGAAGAGAGGATCAAGGGATGTCATAAGAGCTATCTTTAAATATCTGAAGGGACGGCATGCATGGTCCAAGCTTATTTCCTGCTGTTTCAGAGGCCTGTTACAGACTGCCAAAATAAAGCTGCTTCGGGTCTCTTTGCAGGTATGCTATTTAAATGATGCATGGTTCCGCGAAATGTCGCATGGAGGACTGTGGATGTTGCAAGTCCCATAACTACAACTGGCATAGTAAAATGGTGTCCCTTGTATAAAATGGCAAAATCAAGGTTTCCTTTTGGTATTTTTATACCATATATATAATTAATATTTTCAAGCCATGGATGGTTGAATCCATGGATAAAAAGTCTGTGGATATGGAAGACCGACTATACGCTGGAATAGATATTAAACTGTCTGCTGAGGCTCATGATGTGACCCATCTTATCACATGCTACCATTAGGCATGAAAAGAATATGTTTGTTTCATTTTTCACCAAGTTCATTTAAAAAAAAGGGGGGGGGGAATGTGAAATTCTTTCCAGCCTAAATATGAAGGCAGTGACAAATTCTGGAAAAGCTATCAGAATGAACTAAAACAAATGGGCCCAAACAGAAAGACCCAAATAAAGCTGCTTTGGACCACTTTGAAAGTGTGCTGTTTAAATGATGCATGTGTCCTAAGATGCCAGATGCTGCATCAAAGCCACACTCCAGCCCTAAGGACTGCAGCGTAGCTTTGGCACAGCTTCTGGCCTCTTAAGATGCCTGTATCATTTAAACAGCATACCTCCAAAGTGACCCAAAGCAGCTTTATTTTGGCCTGTCTGTTTGGGCCCAAATGACTCCCCCATTTTCACCATCTAATTTCAACAGGCCTAGATATTCCCAAAATGTACAGACCATGTTCTCCCTTGCCAGTTATAAACCTGCTAAACATGAAGAGCAACCCTAAAGCAGCACTAATACACGCCTTTGAACCCTGACTTGTAAGAGTTAAGCAATTGGAGACTTCGGATTTCATTTCCCCCCTGTACTTTTTAAACTCTCACATTCTATCCATCCTAGGGATTTAAAGAATGCTCACCCTGCAATGATATCTTCTAGAAAAGAAGAAGAACAGAGTGATTTGCCAAATGTGCAAATCACATGGAAATATTCCATTTTTAAACTTTCTTCTTTTCTTGCAACAGCTGTCTGATAATGCAGGCACTCCACTGCGTGATCAATAATTACCCTTCAGAAGCCAAGCATTACCAACATAGACGCTCTGTAGTTTTCACATGCCAATCTGCAGGGCATTCATTCACATTTCTCAGGCTTGTAGAAAGTGGTTTTTTTTTTGTTTTTGTTTTTGTTTTTGTTTTAAAGCACGGGAAAGCGTGCCACATTTTCCAGACTTCCACCCTACTAGAGATAAGGGTTCATTTTCCCTGGCAGCACATCCTCAAGCCTGCAGGCACATGAAGGCACTCAGGTGACAGAACACAACCGGATAAAACAGCATTAGTTTCATTAAGAGGCACTAAGAGATTACTGAGTGAGAGACACTCAGGAGGCCTGACCAGTGTGGAAGAGATATGGGACATAGAGCTATCCGAAAAAGGGTAGCACAATTTCAGCCTCTAGCTTTGCTGATGACAGAGGATGTGATATTACTCTGTTCCTCTGCTTTTAGCCAAATCAACCACCTGAAAGTTTTGAAAAGGGAAATGAGCAATTCTCATAGAATCATACAGAGTTAGAAGATACCCCAAAGGTCATCCAGTCTAACCCTTGTCATGCAGGAACAGTCCTGCATCAATGCATTCCCGACAGATGGCCATCCAGCCTCTGTTTAAAACTTCCATAGGAGGAGACTCCACCACACTCCAAGGCAACATATTCCACTCTCAAACAGCTCTTACCATCAGGATGTTCTTCCTAATATTTAGGTGAAATCTCTTTTCTTGTAGCTTGAATCCACTGCTCCATACCCAAGTCTCTGGACTGGCAGAAAACAAGCTTGTTCCATCCTCAATAAAACATCAAAAATTTAAACATGGCTGTCATGTCACCCTTTAACCTACTATTCTCCAGCCTAAACATACCTAGCTCCCTGATCTGCTACACACATGGCATGGCTTCCAGACCATTTTTGGTTGCCTTCCTCTGGACACACTCCAGCTTGTCAACATCCTTCTTGAATTGTGGTAATCAGAAGTGGATATGAGCCAGCTCTCTATTCAGTTGGGATGGAGAAAATTACTAAGAGAGGCCCATCATCTGTGCATCCCAGAAAACTGAAAACTAGGTCGTGCACTTAACACCTCTTCTCTTTATTGAACTTTTGGTATGCATTTTGTGGATGGTGAGATATGGAATAGCTAATCCACCAAGGCACATATTAGATGTTTTGTTTCCTCCCTATTGTTGAATGTTCTCATCTGATGACTAGTTCTGTGGAACTCAAAAGCTCACATCGCTTATACACCCCTTTTGTAACACTTTACTGGTCTGAGTCAATAATAACTCTGCTGTCCATCTAAGATTATGTGTCTGCAATACCGAGGAAGTGGAGAATATCGAACGTTACCTTTTACATTGTCCTCTGTATATATCTCCTAGACAAAGGTTTCTTGAATGTATTTTAAAATCCTTTTCCGATAGATCTTGCTTTCAGCAGATTTGTGTCCTTTTGGCCGGCAACAATGTATTTGTTACTTCTATGGCAGCAAAATTTAGTTTAGCTGCTAGCAAGATTAGAATCAGTTTTCTCAATCGGAATGGCAGCTAGAACCATTCTACTTTTATGTTTCTATTATTTTATCATTTATGATGTATTATTGTTTTTTGTTGATGGGCCTCTCTTACTAATTTTACCATGTTGTTTTATTTGTGGGTTTTGTGCCTTGATTTTTTTAATACTGTTTTTGCATTTACTGTTTGGATCGATTTTATGTTGTGACAGCTTTTAGCTTTTAACAATAAACTTTTCTACTACTACTAGCCTGAGTCAGTACTGATTCTGGGTCGACTTGAGGGCAGTTAACAACAACAACATTAATAAATGCTATATTCAATCAGGTCCAGTGACCAAAACTGAATACCCATCACCCCAAAGATTTGCATTGTTTAGATACTTGAGAGTGGTTTGGATGTTGGACTAGGAAAGTAGAGATCAAGGTCTGGCTGTTGAGATCAAGGTTTGGATGTTGGACTAGGAAAGTAGAGATCAAGGTCTGAATCCCCTCACAGCAGTAGAAACTTACTGATGTGGCCTTGGGCAAGTCACACTCTGTCAGGCTCCAAGAAAGTCAAAGGCAAACCCCTTCTGAACAAATCTTGCCAAGAGAACCCTTAGGGTCTCCATAAGTTGGAAATGAATTGAAGGTACACAACGACAATGAAGACGAAATAGCCCTCACTTTCTTTTTGTGGTACCACTACCTTCCTTCTTCTTTGCCCTTCTTTGCCTTGCAGTACTCAGTTGTTTTCCTTCCCCCAAGATGTCACATCATCCAACAGATTGTAGAAAACCACAGAATTTTGCTGGAGTATCCACCACATGGTCCTAAATCCAATGGTTACTCCCAAATAGAGTAACCCCACTTGAATCAATGAGAACTTGGTAAATCAACATTACAGTCACCCCTCCTAACTCGTGGATCTGGGATCCGCGCCCTCGAATATCCACAGCGGGGTGATTTCCGCTATTTCCAATGGCGCGCGTGCAGGGATGTGTCCCATTCAAGCCTATGAGACTTGAATATCCATGAGCCTCTATCTTCACAGGGGGTCTGGAAAGGATCCCCCATGAAAATGGAGTTAAGTTACATTTCGGGGGAAACAGACGGTAGGTAAAGGGCATCTTAATGCCGATCCAGTGTTTTTCCAGCCCCAAAGAAGCGGCAAAATGCAATTCCTTTATGGGGTGGAAAAAACCACCCTTGCCACTGCCGCCATGGCTCTTCCACATTTCTTCGGCGCAGCATGATCGGGCAGGCAGTGTGGCACCGCTTTGGGGGAATAGTTAGGTCATGTAGCATGCAGTCACCATGCCCCCACTCCACCCTGACACGAGCCCTTTGGGTCAGTCTGTACAGCCCCAATGGCTCTAGTCTGGTTTGGACCAGCAACTTGATCTAGGCCAGTCAATAAAATCACACATATCCTTACAACTACCCTGTTTCCCTGAAAATAAGACATACCCATAAAATGAGCTGTAGCAGGATTTCTAAGCATTTGTGTAATATAAGCCATACCCCAAAAATAAGACATAGTGATAGGCCCAACGCAGAACAGAAGAGGGTGGGAAGGGTGCGGAAAGACTGGGGCCAATGGTTCTAAAGGAAACGGAGTTGCAAGAAATTCAGGAGGGAATTCTGGGGTTGGAGAGTGATGGCGATGTTCCAGAAGAAGACAACTTCACTATACTGGAATAAATGTAGATTATTGTCCCATACTTAATAAAAACAAGACATCCCCTGAAAAAAAGCCATAGTGTGTCTTCTTGAGGAAAAAATAAATATAAGACAGGGTCTTATTTTCAAGAAAACACGGTAATAAGAGGGCAAGGATAGCAAGGACAAAGGCAGTGGTGGTGATGGTGGTACATGACACTGAGAATGGTCTATTAAAACTATTAACTAAGCAAGTTTATGACCAGTGCTGGCGAGTTTAGGACCAGGACTAAAAACAGCTGAAAACAATTGGCTAGCAAGTGTGAAAAAACCCTGAAAATGAAGCAGTATCTTTTCACTCCATGCTAATTCAGTGCAGCATCTTCTCTTTCCCACTGGAACGCCTACTTAAAATATCGCCACCTCAAGACACATTGCTTAATTGTACGGGGAGCTCATTAGCACACACTGAAAGGATCTTTAATTCAAAGGCCTGGATTTATGTTGAGGAATTTCCTCAACACACTCTCTCTCTCTCTCTCTGCTTCCTCCTTAATTCCTTCACAGAAGCCAAATCACTCTCATTTAACTGCAATTAAGTGGGGGCTTGGGGGGGATGCAGAATTAGTGGAATCACTATGCCATTCATTGGTAAATATTAAACTATCTGCTCCATGCACTTCTTAAAATGAACTAAATACATCAGCCCAGATTTTATGTGTGTATACTAGTAGTAACAGAAACAACCCCTGTATTTTAAAGCATGTGTCCATGTATATCCGAGTGTGTGTGTGTCTCAATGTGAAAGAAGCACCAAAATCTTTTCATAATAGGTAAAGGGTTGGAACACTATCACCATGTAGGGATTTTCTGCAACCACAAATCCACATCTTCCAATGTCTCTTTGGCCTGTTACAGACAGCCAAAATAAAGCTGCTT
>NC_056531.1:6152220-6161527 GCF_019175285.1 Sceloporus undulatus
GTAGTTGTGTGTGTGTATATACAGTATGTGCTTTCAAGTCACCCATTGACTTCTGGTGACCCCATGAATGTTCCAGGGTTCTCTGAGGCACGAAATACTCAGAGGTAAGAAGTCGCAGGCTTTCATGGCTGGCATCCATATTTTTTGTGGGTTTTTCAGGCTATTTGTCCATGTTCTAGAAGAGTTTATTCCTGATGTTTTGATGCCAGCCACAGATGCTGGCAAAACATCAGGAATAAACCCTTCTAGAACATGGCCACACAGCCTGAACCCCCCCCCCCCCACAAAAAAACTACTCAGAGCTAGTTTTATCATGTCTCCCTCTGAAAAATAGCCTACAGCACCACTCAGTGGTGGTATCCCATCCAAGTACTCACCAGGGCTGACACTACTTAGCTTCAAAGATCAGGTGCGATCCGATAGGATATTCTTTAGGATATTTAAGCCCTTCTTAGCCATATACCTCTAGCAACATTTAAACCAACATTTAAATCAACATGTCCCTCCACTCTTGCAGAAAGAGCCAGAGATGATTGGAATATTAACTTGTTGACTGACTTGATACATTATTGATTAGTGATTTCATCTTTCTAGACTCTCCAATTAAAACTGAAGTTTAAAAATATGCTGTAGTGAATTAGGTCATTAAAATGCATTAGAATCCACTGGGGGATGCTTCTCCCTCTGTCACCTTCAGGAAAAACAGGAAGGCCTGCTGCATCAAGAGGTTAATACTGGAGGAAATGCATTATAGAGTTCTGCTGTTAACTTAGGCAAGCTAATCTGTGTGACTTCTTTGGAAAGACAGAGGGAGAGAACTTTCCGGAGCAGAAGAGCTTGCTTTAGTGTGTCACTCTCATAGTGCTAGGCTTCTGAATAATTAAGTTAGGTTGGATCCGCATAGCAGAAATAATCCAGTTTGACACCACTTTTACAGCCATGGCTCAATGCTATGGAATTCTGGAAATTATAGTTGGTTGTGCACAGCTGTGGTGCCACAACAAACTAAAAACAGTGCCAGCAACAAAATGGCAGTGAGAACAGCAGTGTCATTCTCTGTAAATCCTACGTTCTGGTTCAACACAAATGTTTTGAACCATTAGTTAATTAAAGATAACAATTTAAGTTATTAGGGTTTACAACAGTGAATCAATTTCCAGTTTCTAATATTCTAACACCTTCATTTTCAAACCTAATGTTCAAGTTCTCTGTGTGTGTGTGCGTGCGCGCATGCATGCATGCATGTGCACACATGCAAAGAAGGATAGTGACTACATCAGAGAATCTCCAGGAATAGGGAGTCACCTTTGAAACAAGGTGCAGAGTCTGAAACAAGAGGCTGGGAATCTTGTGGCCTTCCAGATGTTGCTGAGCTGCCTGCAGTTCTAGCCAGCACAGACATCAATGAAGAATGCTGGAAGGTGCAGTACAACATCAGAAGGACTGTACAAATCCCATCTCTTCTTTAGTGAAAGGGTGCATTTTTTGGTTTTTCACCCTCAAAACCAAAAATAGACATTCAGGGATTTTGGGGGGACTGAGAGAGTGAAAATTAAAAAGCATCTTGGTAGGAATGCAGTCTTAGAGAAGGTGAAAATTGGTTCACACCTGAGAGAGTTGCCTGTATCTTATTTAAAGAAAGTGATCATACAGTAAAATTGGCAACTCTATCAGGAATCTTCTTGGCAGCTTATGCTGGCATAACCAGGAATTATGCTATTGTTCATTGGGACATTGCTCAAGTGCTATCCTGTGACTCCTTGTGCATCAGTTTTTGCAAGGCTGCAGAATGGCAACTGGATGGTGCAGCTCTGCTTTTTCCTTACCCCAAGTAGCCACTTTTTCTCCAGAAGGTATCAGAATAGTTCATTGCACCACAGGATCTTAGCCATTATTTTCATTGTTTTACTCCACCTGCATTAAATAGGATTTTGGCCTCTGACTCCACAGAAGCATAAACAAAGCAAGTAAGGTGGTTTGGTGGCACAGAAATCAACTCATTGAGAAGGTCTAAAACAAGCTCATAGACCTCATGAGTTCAGGGATATGCTTGAATGAGTAAAGCTGAAGTTGCTGTATGGAATTATGTAATAGCAACACCAATGGATTTCCTAAGGGACGAGGTTTGATCCTAAGCACAATAGACAATTTGCCATTTTAAACGTGTGTTTGTGCATGCACCATGACTGCAGGCGTCTCAAAAATCAGAGTGAGCTTTGAATAAGTTTGCCAAGAATCAAAGCACCCTGTCCTCCCTGTCTTATATATCAGCTCCAGGTTTTAGTCCAAACTTTAAAGGAGATCAAAGTGCAGAATATTACCTATAGGTTCAGCAAGCAGGAGTGCTCCTTTAAAGTTCAGACTAAAACCTGAAGTGGATTCATCTCCTCATGCAATGGAAGCCACCAGCTGCCACTGCCTGTGTCTGTGCATGACAACTAAATAAATTAAGAAAGGCAAGAAAAATTAAGAAGATTTGCTCTATTTGATAAATTTGGGTACTTCATACAGATTTTTGTAATGTTAATTTCGGACTGACTGGGTGTAACAAATTTCCTTTGGCTTCTAGGGCTGGGAAATTGGGAACCAAAGGAGATCACAGGCCTAGAAGCCTTATCGTTACCTTCAAGACACCTGCCTCCTAACACAACGGGCCTTACCTGGCTGCCTTTCCCCAGCTGTTGCTTTAACTTCTTTTTTTATCAGTCAGTTGGGGATTTAAGTACATCACAGTGACATCTCCCACTATTAGGTAAAAGTGTGATGGATGACTGAAGCAGCACCTGCAAACAAGGCTTCTCGAGAGTTGTCAATGCCAATCACACTTACCATCTGTCTTCTGTTTATCTAGCGCAGGCTTGACAGCCCTCTCTCATATTGTTTCATTTTCTTATCACCGAAGAACCCCTAATGTTTTCTCTAGAGATTCAGAAAAAAGGTATTGGAATGAGGCAATTGAACAGAGAGGTAATATGCCAAACCGACTGATTTCAAAATTGTAACTCATATATTTTTAAAACCAATCACACGTCCCACTCACAAAACACCCCGAAACCCTCTAGTTGTTATAAGCCAAAAGCTAGTTAAACCAGTTTCTGCTGAGTTCCATTTTTCTGCCTTAATGAAAACTTTATTGCAGAGATTCAGCTCTTTCCGCATGCCTCTCCCCTGCCTTTCTTCACCTCTGAGCATCTCTCCTTTATTAAAAAGGGGGGAATCCTACTAGACCAAGAGAAAGGGTCATTTAGGAAATGTAATTGCAAAAATAAATACCAGGTTCACCCAATTTTACAGATTTTGCTGGGACTCCATGGGAGCATTCAGTCTGCCCATCGCTGTAGTCTTTGTTCCTATATCATTTGGAACCTGAATGGAGATTTTCATCGCTTGACCTTTTTTTCTTTTACTTCAAAAGGAGAACCTGAGAGGCAAGTATAGGGACTGTCAGATTTGACTCAGAAGCAACCTTTGAGACAATTTCGAGATCATTCAAGCTCTGTGTGAAATCAAAGAATGATAATTGTATATTTTCCGTTGCCTGAAACGGTGAACTATATGTTAATATATAAACCATACAGAGGTTCTGCAGCACAAATTTTAGTGGAAAGATGCTGAAAGCTCAGCATTCACTCTTCAGCACTTAAATTCCAATTGTCTTTGTTTAAGCACCTTGTACTCCAGTTAACAGGTTCAATTCAACATGTCCAGGAGAGGAGTATTCAGCCTTCATTTGTCAGTGATTCTTTCAATCTTCCTAAATTAAACAGGGCCAGCAATTAAACACTGGATGAAAAGATGATCTGTCAAGAATGCCTTAGCTACTTTCCAACAATTTCCAGATCCCCTCTCTAACATCTCTACTGCCTGCCTGCCAAGTCTTTGGTAAATATTTCACATTACATGACTTTCTTTTACAGAACTTCTGGGATTGCAACACTGGAAAAGTAGTTTTTTGTGGGGGTTTTGGGCTATGTGGCCATGTTCTAGAAGAGTTTATTCCTGATGTTTCACCAGCATTTGTGGCTGGCATCTTCGGAGAAGATTCTCTGAGGATGCCAGCCACAGATGTTGGTGAAACGTCAGGAAGAAACTCTTCTAGAACATGGCCACATTGCCTGAAAAACCCACAAAAAACCGATGGATGCTGGCCATGAAAGCCTTCGACTTCACACTGGAAACGTAGTTGGGAAACCTTTTTCCTTTTGCCACAAACAGTAGTTGAAGGACAGTCCTCAGTGCTGACCCTTTAGAGCACTGGTGGGAACTATGCATAGAACCCGTGCTGGCCAATTGGCTGTAATAAAGTTATTATTATGCATAGAACAATAGATTTGGAAGAGACCCCAAGGGCCATCCAGTCCAACCCCATTTTGCCATGCAGGAACTCACAAACAAAGCATCCCCGACAGATGGCCATCTAGCCTCTGCTTAAAGACCTCCCAAGAAGGAGACTCCACCACCTTCCAAAGGAGTGTGTTCCGCTGTCGAACAGCTCTTACTGTCAGGAAGTTGCTTCTAATATTTAGGTGGAATCTCTTTTCCTGGAGCTTGCATCCATTGTTCCGTGTTCTAGTCTCCGGAGCAGCAGAAAACAAGCTTGCCCCAGCCTCAATGTGACACCCCTTCAAACACTTAAACAGGGCTCTCATGTCCCCTCTTATATCTTTTCCAGGCTAAACATCCTCAGCTCCCTAAGTCCTTCCTCATAAGGCATGGTTTCCAGACCCTTCACCATTTTGGTGGCCCTCATTTGGACACGCTCCAGCTTGTCAACATCCATTTTGAATTGTGGTGCCCAGAACTCAGGTGAGGCCTGACCAAAGCAGAATACAGTGACACTATTAATTCCCTTGATCTAGACACTTATACTTCTATTGATGCAGCCTAAAATAGTAACTGAACTGCTCCTCCCAGCAGCCCTAGCCAGTGTAGACAATGGTGATGAATGCTGGTAGCTGAAGTTCAACAACATCTGAAGGGCCACACAATTCTTATTCTGGCTTTGGAGATTTGTCTGGCCACAGAAGTTTGGAACTTATGAAGCACTTCATACCGGCTTGGAAACAGGCTGGTCACCAGGTGAATGGGAGCCATCCCCAAGTGATTTGGAATTTGTAAATGAGCGAGACAATTGCTCCTTCCCTTTTCAACCCCCTTAATATGTCAAAAATGTGGGGAAGGGAGTGTATGATCTAGCAATGTGTGATTATGTAGTTCCAAGACTATGTTCTTGTGAGCCAGAGTGTAAAAAGGCTCCTAACCACTTGAGACAGCTCTTCAGGATGACATTGTGCAGATGCAATGATGGCAGAGGAATATAGTTTTTTCACTGCCACCATCACAGTAGCATAGGCACGCCAATGAACTCTACCCCATGTTTGGTCAAACTTGCTTAGAGTCTTCCACCATTGTTGCTCTAGTGTCTGTCCCACTCATTTCATCATCACCAGCTCCCTAGTGAGCCAGAGGGCTCACCTGGCTCTACTTCATGGAAGGAGACGCTTGGGGCAGTTGTGTCCACCACCCTGGCCATTTCCCTATTCTAGAGATCAGGCAGGCCTTCAGCAGGATTACCTGCCAAGGCAACAGGAAACTCCCCAAGAGCCACCAGGAATCCATCTGGATACATAAGTCTCTTGGGCCGGACCATCTTAAGTGCCCCCCACCTTTGCAGAGGCTCCAAGTCACAGTGAGTCTAAACCCTGCCACACAGTGGTCAGTCCATGACAAAGGAACAACAGAAAGTTCCTCCACACCCAGATCATCCTGTCTAGAGCTGAAAACCAGGTCCAAAGTGTGCTCTGCAGCATGGGTTGCACCAGATATTACTTGGGACAGCCCCACAGTTGCCATGGTAGATCTTCAGTAGTGAGAGGGGAATCAATCTGCTATTCCCATTCTGTGTCACCTTTGCATAGGTTCACTCATAAATCCAAACAGCCCTGTTTTCAAATTAAATGGGGGAGGGGGGGTAGGAAAAAAGCTTCACAAAGATGTTCCTTTACACTATGCATTTCCAAAAGCATTTTCTCTCCAAATACACTCATCCCTCCATATTTGCAGTTTTGATTATTCACGGATTTGATTAATATGTTCTCTCTAGGAATATCTAGGTTCTCCTCCAGTGCAACTCTATGGTCAACTTTAACTAAAAGTTGCACTGAAAGACCTAGAGATTACTAAAGAGAATACTCTACTAAGCCTTTGTAGCTCCTCCAGTGCAGTTCTATGGTCAGTGTCTGTCGGACGTTGACTCCAGAGTTGCACTGGAAGACTTAGGCCCGTTACAGACCATCCAAAAGGGGCGGTCTTGGGCCACTGCTGGTTGCAGCGCGGGGAAGCCGCTGCAGCCAAACCGCACGACTCCCCCGTGCTGTAAAAAAGGAGCGCGAAAATCGCGCTCCTTCCGGCAACCCGGAAGAGACGTCGCAAATGCCAAAGCGCGCACTCGCGACGTCTCTTCCGGGTTTAGACGTCCGGACGCTGCGCGTCCGTTACGTCAAGATGGCCGCACCCGTCTGTATAGGGCGCCACCATCTTGCCGTCCGGAATACGTGCGAGGGGCAAGGCGCGTCCGGAAGCGCCGCCCCCTCGCGCGTATTCCTGGCGCTACAACGGTGCCGCTTAGGCCCGTCTGTAAGGAGCCTTAGAGATTCCTAGAGAGATGTCCTCTCAAGTAAAAACATGGTGTTTTTGTTATTTGCGGTTTTTCCATATTCACGGGGGTCTTGTGCCCCTAACCCTAGCGAATATGGAGGAACAAGTGTACTGTATATACTTTTAAATGTACTTTGAGCCAAAAATTGTGTTAGAAGATGGAAGAACTGTGCAAGCCAGTAAATAGTTAAGTTCCATTTCCATTATATTCCCAATCAGATGATTTTTTTTTAATCCCCCCCCCCCCGCCCCATCTTCTTCACTTAACTTTCTATACTGAGCTTCTTTAAACTTCACTGGGTGGTGCCTGTTCATTTTTTCTATACCTAGGGATGGAAATTCTCAGCTTTCCCACTTCCCAAAAGATGTAGAGGAAAAGGCATTGGTATTTCTTCCCGCAGTGTCGAAACAGTCAGCTCCCCCCCCCCCCCACTCACAAAGAATGGAAAACTCGCTGCAATGTTTTAAAAAACAACTGCCTCAAGAAACTCATGCAGCTTTGCTTGGAAACGCGCACTTTTCTGAAGAGCTGCACAGCTGTAGGTCTGCCTCTGGCCATGACTGTTTCATTTTGAATGACGTTTTGAGAAAGAGGGAAAAGACAGCACAGGAACGGATGGATTTGGTACGAGAATTAATAAATAAAGAAGTATTGCATATTGGAGTTTGGGGGATGCTTTTCTAATCTTGCTTGAGAGAAGGGCCAAGGCTTGCAGCAATTTCAACCTCTAAGGAGCCCCCAAGCAATGAACTCTCTAGAGGGGCTCTCCATCTACACTCCTCTTCTTCCTTAACCTGCCTGCCTACTCAAATTCCTTGATTCCTTCTCATCCCTGCTAATTCACTTCATCCCTGCCAAGGCTGCTCTTCTTCTTCCAGCCCCTTCTCCTTCTCTTTCTTTGCTGTTTTTTGCACAACTTGCTCCCTGAACAATCTGGTCTCTGAGTCTGCACTCGCTTTCTTTCTTGACCTGCCTGCCTATTCTGATTCCCTGATTCTTTCTCATCCCTGCTAATTTGCTTCATCCCCATCAAGGTTGCTCCTCTCCTGCTGCCTAGTCCTTCACCAAGGAGAAAATAGTTGTAGTTTTCACAGTTAAGGTGCGCAATTTGGAGTTTAACATTCAAGAATTGTTCTACTCCATCCTCCCCTTTTCAACGCTGAACAATTCAGACGCTTATACCCAGTTTGAGTTAGCATAGGTCCACAGCTTTGCCTTGGAGAGTTGCACTGCATTCCAACTGTGCAGCTTTTAAGGCTGGGCAGGGCTGACAAAGTTGTGTTGTTTGACTATGTCGAGAACAAAAAAGTTCCTGCAAGTTGCAGGAATTTTCCAAGCACTGTTTTTCTTTTGCCATCAGTGTTTCCTGAGTGGTCAGGAACACCAAATTTCAACTGCACTTGGGAAACTGTTGAATATCGATTCCATCCCTGCTTCTGTCAACTTTTTGGTTCTTGAAAGCATGCTGAACCCTCCTCTTGTTTCTCCATGTGGGAGTAACTTGCTGAAGGTCTGGGCACTACCTGCAATAAGTTATTTTCTGATCAAGATTCTGGCAAAGTTCTGGAGGACCAGGAATCTATGCCACAGTACCACTTCTGAACTGCAAAAGAAGGAATGAAAATATTTCCTCGCGATCATTCCTTCTTTGGTGGGAGAGGGGGCATGGAGAAGACTGATCTGGAATAGGAAGGGGAGGAAGGAACGGACACTGGCCCATGAGACAACCCAAAACTGGAAGAGTCGTGCCAGGAAGTTGCCGCTCTTCAGAAGAAATGCTACAGCACCATGTTTGGGGCTCTATTGACATGTGTCTCCCATCAATGAAACGGGATGCTCTAACAGAAAAGGAGCAATGAAATGGCTATGATGTCACGCAATACATATCGCCAAAGGTGCTATTCTCCAGCTTTAACAGCAGATTTCAAGGCTTATGTGATACAGTCTTTAGTCTCTGGAGAAGCAGAAGACAAGCTAGCTCCATCTTCTGCATGACATACCTTTAGATGTTTTGTCAGCTCTCATGTCACTCTCAGTCTTCTCTTCTCTGAGCTAAAAATACCCAATACCCTCTGCCATTCCTCTTAGAGACTGGTTTCCAGACCTTTCACCATCTTTGATGCCCTGGTTTGAACAGGTTGCCAATATCCTTCTTCATCTTGCCCTGACACTGGGAGAGCGTGACTTGTTATCAGGGGCATCTGTCAGCTTCCATGTCAGTGGAGGGGTGGATTTATTATGGGCTTTAATGTAAACTTCCCCCCAAAAAACGAACCTATTTGGGGGACAGGTTCAGTATCTGAGAAAGCTATTTTAAAGTTCAAACTAAAACAGAGAATGGGTTCGTCACCCCACTGACACAGAAGCAACCAGCCATCACACCCAGTCTCCCATCCCCTTGTCTCTGACTGGCTGAATGTTTGATCATTTAATTTTAATTTTAATTTTTTTATTTCTTGATTGTTTAATTGATATTTTTCTTTTAGTAAGGTTGGGAGGGTGGGAATTAAGAGGATGCATTTTAATTGTATGTTGTATTTTATGTGTGTTTTTACCTGATGTTGTAAGCCTGCAGGAGAGGCGGCATATAAATACAATATTATTATTATTATTATTATTATTATTATTATTATTATTATTATTATTATT
>NC_056531.1:6161537-6163155 GCF_019175285.1 Sceloporus undulatus
TATTCTGGTTCATCAGTAAGCTAAGGTAGGCAAGAAATGAAGAAGAAGCAGATTTTACAACCTCTAATCAGAGAGGTCCCTAGAGGAGACAGAAATACTTATTCCTTTAAAGGGGGATTCAACAAAGCATGGAAAAGAAGGTTATTAATGACTATATGTTATGATGGCTGTCTGCTATATCCAGGTTCAAAAGCAACATGCTTCTGAATATCTCTTGCTGGGGAGTGGTAAAACCAAGAAGCCCAGAATCAAGACACGACCACTTTCATGCCCTGCTCCTGGGCTTCCCATAGTCATCCGGTTGGATGCTACAGAAAGCTGGAAGTTGAACTAGCTACTGGGATGTATCTCATGTTGGCTGGAGACTCAAGGAGATGTGGTCCAAAGTCATTTGTCAAACTGTACCTCATTCCTCTGGCTAAGGATATCTCCTTGCAATAAATAAGTGAAGGGTAGCCATTCACTGAGACTCTAGTCTAATCTACACTGCAGAAATAATGCGGTTTGACACCATTTTAACTGCCATGGCTCAATGCTATGGGATTTTGGGATTTATAGTTTTGTGAGAGACTTCACCTTCTCCGTCAGAGAGCTCTGGTGCAACAAGAAACTACAAACTACAAGGACTCCATAGGACGAAGTAGTGGCCGTTAAAGCGGTGTCAAACTGCGATATTTCTGCAGTGCTGATTCAACCACAGTTTCTGGCACATCAAGCACTTTCTGAAACCCGGGATGGAGAAGGAAGTGGGAATCAGGGCATGGGTGGATCAACGCAATGCCAAGGAAACAAATAATCTACAAACAAATAAATAGGTTCACCCTTTCTCCCTGTCACTGTGGGCTGAAAGGCAGCAAGTCTCTGCATCCAGCCCAATGATTCAAGGCCAAGAGCTGCTGGCAAAAAGGCTTTCACCATTTCTTTTGCTTCACTGGGCTGGAAATCAGAACTTGAACAGATGGACTGCATAGGCTGTCCAGGTCAGAAGGTGACTGTCAACAACCTGGCAAAGAGGGGGGGGGGGGACACACACAGCGACTACACAGACTACATTTGATGATATACTCCTTTATGACAGCCTGACAAAAGCAGGAGATGAGCCAGCTTCTGCATATATTAATTGTTAACAGGGTCTTGAGAGGGTTTGTCCCCTTTTCATCTAGGTCATCAAAAGAGATGACCAAGTTTCGCTTCTTTTCATTTGTTGTGAAAAATGCACCAAAAAGTCAAACACAAACGCTCATACACAAGTGGGAAAGAACTTCATTTTTTTTTTAGCCAAATACGGGAGACATAGAACTGACACGATGTTCCAGACCATGTTTGCACTTCTAAGTGCTTCATTCTTCCAAGTCTGGATTCGAATTTTTGTTTATTCGGCCATATGCACACTGACTCAGTGTTACCACTTATTTTTTTAAAAGAAACTTCGGCCCCATACAGACAGGTCAAAATAAAGCTGCTTCGGGTCACTTTGGAGGTATGCTGTTTAAATGTTGCATGCGTCCTAAGAGTCCAGAAGCCGCATCAAAGCCATGATCCAGTCCTAAGGACTGGAGTGCAGCTTTGGCGCAGCTTCCAGACTCTTAGGACACATGCATCATTGAAACAGCATACC
>NC_056531.1:6163255-6178098 GCF_019175285.1 Sceloporus undulatus
CTGAAGATGCCAGTCACAGATGCTGGCAAAATGTCAGGAATAAACTCCTCTAGAACATGACCACAGAGCCTGAAAAACCCACAAAAAACTATAGATGCCAGCCATGAAAGCCTTTGACTTCACAACCTTTGCAAGCTCTACACTAGTGTTCATTGAGGTCAGTCCTTTTCCTATATCTCTACAAGTTAAACCTGGCAGGAGAAGACTACACACACACAAACTCCCCCTTGGAACAAATATTGTTACACTCCTGCAGTGCTCCACTCCATGGCTTGCATTGTTGGTGTTCAGAAATTTTAAGTTAATGCTAGGGTTTAATTTAAGATGGCTAATGGGAATTTTCCCTAAGGGATACTCTGATACAAAATTCAAAGATATAGCCGTGTTAGGGCCCGAACAGACAGGCCAAAATAAAGCTGCTTCGGGTCACTTTGAAGGTATGCTGTTTAAATGACACATGCATCTTAAGAGGCCAGAAGTTGTGCCAAAGTCACGCTCCAGTCCTTATGTGCATCTGAGGAAGTGGGCTGAAGTCTACAAAAGCTCATGCTGCCAACTTCTTTCTTTCAGTGAGTCTCAAAGGTGCTACAAGATCTCCGATGACAAAAGTCTCACTAGTTCCCTGCTTTAGCACACCAAAGAGCCAGCACACTTATCACGCTTGACAAAGCCTCTCTTCTCAGTCCCACAAAGAACCATTTGCAAGCATGTGGAGAAACAGCATACCCTCGCCCACGCCTTGGGAGTGAATGAAGTTTTATGAAGATGGTTTTCAAATAGCTCTTTTTGTGGCAGCGCGGCGGAAGAAAGGCATTTCAAACATATGGTTTTTGCATACCTGAAGAGGGCTGCTTAAAACAGCGTTTTGGAAACTTTGGGAAGTGATAAAAAAGGGGTTTTATTTATGAATTAAAATAACTCCAAGACGATGGCACTCCCATGACAGTGGAGATCTGTTACATTATAAGCTTCTCAAATGCTCAGCAAAGTCTTTGTACTGTATTCTAGGCAGGTTTAAGAGTATGGCATACCTCTTAATTTTGCCACGGGTGGCACTTCTGTCTGCCTGTTTTTAAAGTCAGGCTCTTTGTAAAATGAAGATGGCTTGAAATTCTGTGTTTCTTTTTTCCTCTTTGTATTTTTGGCATTCCACTTCATTTGAATCGGTTTTCGTATTTAGTATTAATGTGTGTTTTCCTTAAGACATTTATTGATGTGTTCTTGTCTCCTCCACTGCATTTTCCATTATTTATTGTTAATAAATCATGCTGGATGTTTTCTTTGCCATAGCTTTTTGAAGAGTTAAATTATTTCAGTGCTCAATTTTGCATTTTTGGGGGCTTATTTGTTGTAGACAATGTACCTCCTCCTCTGCTATAGTAAAACACGGTGTTCAAAGAGGCTTATATAATTTAAAATCAGTTGACTATGGTATATCAATAAACCATCATGGATTTCATTCTTGCATGTTAGAATGGGAAAAAGAGCATTCTCTTCTCCCAAGTGGGTGAAATTTTGGTGCACTTTTCAGTGATTCTTCACATTTCAGTACTCTGTCATTTAAATTGCATGGGGGTGAGCAAAAAACTTTGCTTTTGGTGCAAAATGTAACATTAAACGTAAAAAATATGGTATCTAGAGCTACAACCAAAGATCCGCAGGGAAAAGCGGGATACAAATAAATAACAATAATACAGTCGGCCCTTCTTATACACTGATTTTTTATACACGGATTCAAGCATCCACGGTTTGAAAGTGTTCAAAAAAAGTATAAATTCCAAATATCAAACCTTGATGTTCCATTTTTTTATAAGGGACACCATTTTGCTTTGTCATTATATTTAATAGGACTTGAGCATCCACGGATTTTGTTATCCATGGGGGATCTTGGAACCAAACCCCAGCATTTAACAAGGTCCACTATAGTAGTAGTAGTAGTAGTAGTAATAATAATAATAATAATTCCTGTTGTTTCTGGGGACCAAAAAGCACTGATCTTCAACTCTTACATAGAGATGAAAAATTCCATAGCAGCTCATAATTTTTTGAACAGTACATCTCAGTGTGTTAAGACATCTTGCCCTTTCTTGCTGAGGGTGGTAACATTTGCAAATATTCTTTACACGCCTAAAATCCTTTTAAAATAAACAAGGAGGCAGAATTGCCCTCCACTAAGAACTTTATGGCAGAATTTCCTTTGGAACTACAGTCTCCCTAGCGTGACTGCATTCAGTGGTAGAAGTAGATTGGACCCTTTAACTGGAGCAATTTCTCAGACTAGAGGCAAACCTAAAGACCCCTGGAAGGCACTGCACCATTATTTGGAGCTCCTTCCGGGGCTGGTTGTTGGTGAAGCAACAGTTCTGCTTTGTTCTTAGAGGGCTCCAGCTGTAGCTCCCTGCGGAGCATCGAGAGTGTCGCCAGCATCTTGAACTCCTCCTTTGTTTTGCTCTACCACAACTGGAACTTTATTTTGCTTTACTTCGTCTGACCCCACTCTCAGTTGCTGATATTTGGATTGTACCCTGTTTCACATCATTGGACACTGCTTTGCCAAACTCTGGGCTCTTGCTGAGAAGCTATAGCATGGACCAAAACCTCCACATTGCTCTACCTGACTAGGAAAAAAAATTAAAAGCACTGACTCATACAGAGTTGCAAGATTAAACCTCCACAAAAGCCTATATGTTTGCATTAGGAGTGATCAAATGATCCAATCACACCTAATGCACAGACACTGAAGGAGACAAGGTCATAGTGGTAAATCACACAGAGATTCAGGAGGTTGCCACCCTTTGCTCAGATGCTTTGGTTGTTGTTGTTGTTATGGATGCAAGCAATGGATGCAAGCTACAGGAAAAGAGATTCCACCTCAACATTAGGAGGAACTTCCTGACAGTAAGGGCTGTTTGACAGTGGAACAAACTCCCTCAGAGTGTAGTGGAGTCTCCTTCCTTGGAAGTCTTTAAACAGAGGCTGGATGGCCATCTGTCGAGGATCCTTTGATTTGGTTTTCCTGCATGGCAGGGGGTTGGACTGGATGGCCCTTGTGGTCTCTTCCAACTCTATGATTCTATGATTATTATTATTTCATTACTTTAATATCAGATACTACAGGCTAGTTGGGATGCAGTGGCTCTAGTGGTTAAGACACTGACTCTGTTGATTGCCAGACGGGCAGGTTGGCAGTTCGAGGCCCGAGTGCTGCATGATGGGGTGAACTCCCCTCACTAGTCCCAGCTTCTGCCAGCCTAGCAGTTTGAAATCATTCAAACGCAAGTACAGTCAGCCATCCCCATAGGCAGGCTTGCCTTCTGTGGCTTTGAACTTATGCAGAAGGCAAGCCCCGGCAGAAGCAATGGGGTGCGTACCCGCACCATGTGCCCCGCATGCCGCCGCAAGCACATCCCCCATTATTTTCTATGGGGCTTGAGCATACACTCTTTTCCCCATATGTGGGGGGGGGATGGATCCGCTGCGTATGGGAAGGGTGGACTGTAGATAAATAGGAACCACTTCAGTGGGAAGGTAAACAGCATTCTGTGCAATCATGCTGGCCACATGATCACAGAGTAATCTCTGACAATGTTGGCTCTCTGGCTTAGTAACGGAGATGAGCACCGTCCCCTATGGTCTGACACAACTTAACAACCTTGTCAATGGGGAATTCCTTTACTTTTACCTTTCTTTCTTTTTTTTTACTACGGGCTATATCTAGCTTTAATATCAACAAGAGTACGTCTGAATGACAGGGACTTATTAGTAATGACTTACATATGTCCTGCTCATTCTAATGGATCTGCTCTAGTCTAATGGATCTCCTCTTGTGTTTAAAAATATGTTTAACCCAAGGGCAGGAATTATGAAGCCTTCCAGATGTCATTGGACTGTAATTACCAGCATTTCCCACCATTGGTCATGCTAGAAAGGGCTGATGGGAGTTGCAATCCCAAACCATCCGTGGGATGGAACATGATTCCCAGTCCTGATTTAGTCTCATCAGTGCAGTGCTATCAGAGATCACTCTCACTGAATTAACTGGGACTCAGTATGTGCAAGACTGCAAATTGAAGCATAGGACTTTGCTGTAAAGTATCCTACAAATAGGCAATTTGAGGATGCCTGGTCACCTGTTTCTAACACTTGCCACAAGAAATCAAGCCATCATTCATTCATGCAAAACACACAAACATCCACCGATGAAGATGTAACTTCTGAAAGTTCCTGCCTAACTCAGCTCTACTAAAGAAATATCCAGTCTTCAAAGTCGTGACACTGCAAGTAAATGCAGGGATGTGACAAGAATATTGCCACGATTTTGGTTAAGACAAGCCCTCCCAGGACGATGAAATAGCCTGTTGGGGACTCTCTATTCCTTGCAAGTGATCTCACCTTTTACGTGAGACCAAGACACCAAGCAATGTTGGCTGTTCATGTTTTGCTTAAATGCCTCTGCAAAACCAGTATCCAGCACAAAAAGCTGACTGAACACAAAGACCCAACCCACAATGGTACTACTTGGACAACTCCACGCAACAAGGTACAGTTTTCAGTTTTGCACATATTACAAAAATGCACAAAACCCAGTCTCAAAAATGCACAGAATCTCTTTGAAACAAACAAAAGAATCTTAAAGTCTCATAGCAAGGATTCTTTTTCTGCATTGCCCCATTTAGCATTTGAGAACAAATCAAATCACAAATAACATACATGCAAATAATACATCATCCACCAGAGCTTGCCCTATTGGGGGATGATGGAGCATAGTAAATTCTAATGTAACAACTTTGTCTCGGATTTCAAATTAGAAACAGCGATATGAGTGCACCACTGTTTTTAAAACCTCATCTCCCTGCATTTATATGGAAATATTTCAGAAGGGATTTTAACATTTATACAAGAGAATTCAACAGAACATATTAATCTGAGAGCCCATACAGACAGGCCAAAATAAAGCTGATTTGGGTCACTTTGGAGGTATGCTGTTTAAATGACACATGTGTCCTAAGAGGCCAGAAGCTGCGCCAAAGCCACGCTCCAGTCCTAAGGACAGGGCGCAGCTTCTGGCCTCTTAAGATGTGTGTGTCATTTAAGCAGCATACCTCCAAAGTGACCCGAAGCAGCTTTATTTTGGCCTATCTGTACGGGACCTGAGTCTTAAGCAAACTCATCTGAGTCTTAACCAATTGCCTTACCTTAATGTGAACTGGTCCACTGTTGAATTCGGAGCAATAGATACCACAAAGGTCAAGACATCTCCCTGCTTGACAGTCTTTGGTATATACTGGATAGCAATGTTACTATCCAGCCGCATTTCACTCAAGGAAGGGCTGCCTCTTGTCTGATACAGGAAAACACTTCCAATTCTCTGCAACGGTGGCCCTGATTCATCAATATCATTGCGTCCAGGTCTGATCCCATTGTTTTTCTTTGGGTCCTCCTTTGCACAATCCCCTTTCTCATCTCCTTGTTGGATAGCATAGTAAAGTTCTACTGGACTCCCTTCTGACTGATTCAATAGTTTCTTACGGCCTGTGACCACTGTGGGTGGATTAAACCAGCTGGGAAGGAGTCCCAACTCAGCCACACATAGTCCCAGGTCCCCCTTCAGTCTACAGCTACCTCGGACTTCCCTCGTCTCTCGAAAAGCAAAGACCCTTAAGCATGGCAGCTTTTCAGTGACACTGTAATCATCCCAGTCCCTTCCAACAATATAGAACAGAATTTGGACTTTGGGCCGGCTTGGATAGATTTTGTTGTTCATGATGTACGCCTTCAGCTTCCAGTTAAAAGAAAACTTGGGAGCAGTGGATCCAAATGGATTGGAAGGGGACAAAAGATCCTGGGGAACCACTTGCTCGATGGAAAAGGGTCCATAAGTTGCATTCACGATGGGCGGCCTCTTCGATTTATAAACCAAGAAGGATTCCACTCGGGACTGAAGACTAGAGTTCCTCATGATATCCTGGTTGGCTTCTTTAAGAAAGAAGGAGACATCTGCATTATGGATGTGATAACTCACAGGCAAGTATGTTGGCAGCAAGGAGAACTTCTGGATACTTTCCAGGATCCCCCGGCTCTCTGTAACTGGGAAAAGGAAAAGAGAGTTTAGAAGTCTTTAAAAGTAAATAACTGTATCTCTACATCTACATCTATTAGGGATATAAAGATTATTTGCCATTTTTCTCGTCCTTGATGAGAAAGTGTGTCGAGACAACAAGATATACTGTCAAATTGGCAACTGACATGAGATCTTTCACCCACTGTGCAAAAGCAAATAGATGAGTCTTCCATAAAAGTGTTGGATGAGTTGATCAAGCACCCTGTCCTTTGGCATTTGCTACATGCATGTGTACAGTTTGCTTAATGGGAAAAATGGACAGGTTTTGTGTAAGTCTCTGCAAGAAGACTTACACAAAACCCATCTATTTTTCCCATTAAGCAAACTGTACACATGCATGTAGCAAGTGCCAAAGGACAGGGTTCTTGATCAACTCATCCAATGTTTTTATGCAACAAAGCAACCACAACATGGTTTGATTGTTTTTACAAAAAGCGGGATACAAATAAAAGTTTTATTTTATTTATTATTAACATTTGTTTTCATCATTTGCACTACCTGTGCAAATTTTTAAAAAAATCTGTTTGAAATTATGTACAAAAATTCTCACCATTTCAGCCAGGGGAGGGGGGTATGATAAGCAAGATAGGCAAGGATTTATATATTTTAAGATCTTTATATATGTATTCAGCCATCTATCTACACAGCAGGGAACAACATAAGATCTGCCTTGGATTAGGCCAAAAGTGTTTCTAGTGTAGGATCCTATTTCCTACAGGTGCCAATCCGTATCACATACCAAAAGTGGTGCATTAATGCTATGCGTCTTTCACCTCATGAACAGTGCTCTTCTTATGTCTTTACTAACATTCTCTGTAGCCAAGGTCCCCGTAATCTATTTCTTTGCTATATCCCTTTTGGAATGTCCTGTTCCTTTGTGTGAATGGTATGATGGACTAGAAATATGATCAATTAATGAGTAGATGGAACTAAAGCCACAACTGTTTCAAATGCTCCTTACAATAACCTGCTGCTTCTCTCTCTTAGTATCCATGCATAAACGGACACATACATAACACAAGAGGCGCAACAAGGACAAGGTCATGCACAATTTTTGATGGCACATTAATCAAGTGAGTTAATGAGTGAGGCCAGTACCCCATGCAAACTCCAAACTGAGCCTTTTATCACTAGCCAGACAACAGTTTCAACCACAGAGAGAATTCCTTAAGGTTGGGCCCAACTATTCCTTTCCTTTTAGAAAAGTACTGTATGTTACATTTCTATTCCTGTTGTTCAGTCTTAAGAACTTTCCATGGGTCATGAGAGGAGAAGAGGGGGGTTGAAATGTATGTGATGCAATCTAATTGCCATCCTCCAACCAGGGTTAGCAAACAGTAGAAGAGATCCAAAAACTACCCAGTGAAATCCATAGCCGAATTTCATATGATGGGGACAGGCCTTCAAGGCTGCATCTGCACTGCATAAATAATCCAGTTTAACCCAACTTTAACTGCCACGTCTCAGTGTTATAGAATTCTGAGAATGGCCGTTTTGTAACACATTTAGCCTTCTCTGTCTGAGCTCTGATGCCACAACAAATGACAATTCACAGAATTCTATAGCATTGAGCCATGGCAGTTAAAGTGGTATCAGACTGGATTATTTCTGTAGTGCAGATGCAGCTGTGATTTACCACTGATAGAGTCTTATCAAATCAAATCAAATTTATTACAGCACACATCCAGCATAAGGAGCCTTTCCTAAACACACATGAAGTCCCCCTTTATTTTGCAATTAAAACAGCAGTGAAGATGGGAGAGAGCACATAACCTTGTTTTCATTCACAGCTACCATCCATATAGAGGCCATTCTTTTTCTTCTCCACCAGCCTCCAGTACTGAAAGTTAGCTAACTGGAAGGCAAACTGGAAGCAGCTAAGCTTTGCTTACACCCTGAAAAATACTATGGCTCGCCCACCACTTGATTTGTGCTTAGTGTTGGCCTGGATCATTGGGGAAATGCTGAGGTCAAAACCCTTTTACACACATACAAAACAAGCCTCCAACCCAGACCTAGGAAAAAATTACTTTATGGACTTCAACTCCTGGAACTCCCTAATCAACATGCCTACAGAACCTATTTGAAGGACAATATTAAGCATCTTAGGATGCTTGCATCATTTAAACAGCATACCTCCAAAGTGACCCAAAGCAGCTTTATTTTGGACTGTCTGTACGGGCCCTTAGATAGTTCCTTTAAAGTCCCTCCTCCAGAAAGGGTTACAGTGCCCTCAAACTTCATCCTGGAGAGATGCCCTAAAAGGTGGATAATATGGATAATAGTACAATGGGACCTTGGTATCCTCACGGGATCTGTTCCAGACCTCCTCACACAAATACCAAAAACTGTGGGACTTCAAGTCCCATTGTCCCCAATAACAGTGTGACTGTCCACAGATCTGCCATCCACAGATGCTTAAATCTGTGTATGACAAGTCCGTGGATACCAAGGCCCCACTGTAGTCCAAGTGGTCCAGCATAATCAATAGGGGTACACTCCCCCCCTTCCAGTTCCTGGAGCAGGTAATCCACCAAGGTGACCAAAACTGACCAAAACTGTCTTCTTCCCATTGTCAGGCCAATAGATTGAAATGAATCTAGATAATCCAGTTCATCCAGGAATACCTGGAACCAGGAGGTCACCACACACTATAGCACCTGGGATGCTGAAGACTGGCTCATAGTTATCCAATATGATGGGATATAGAGAAGGCTTTTTCAGTATCAGCCTTACAACTGTCTCCTTTAGTCATGTTCAGACCTTTTCTTTCAATAAGGAGTCACTGATCACTTTATCTGCTCTGCTCATCCTCTAGCCTATTTAAAGAGCCTGGAAGGTCAGGGATCTAGCACATGGGATGCCTCTCACCTGTATCCAAGCTATTTCATCTGCAAAGTGAGTACATTCTTCATAGCAGGCTGATGGATTGTCTCAGTTCTCTTGTGGCCCAGATTTTAAAAGATTTTAAAAGAACTACTGAAAGTTCCTCTACTCCCAGATCACCATCATCCTGTCCAGCATAGAAAACAAGGTCTACAACATGCCCAGCAGCATTGAGTGGAGCCAGATACTACTTGAAACATACCCATGGTTGTCATGATGGACGTAAAGTCTGAAGCCAAAGGGACTTCCAACACTTAGAATCACAGAATCATAATGCTTGTCTTGCACTGGAGGCAAGTATTGCAAGCCACTGAGATTCAAATTGTGAAGCCTGGATCTATAAACTTCAGCAACATTGCTAATTCTACCCAGTGAGTGTTGAATCTTCCCCATCAATGGGGTGATTCATCTGCTCTGAATTTTATAAGAGCAGTGGTTAAATGCCTGTACTGCAACCACTCACTCACAAACCACAAGGTTGTGAGTTCAATTCCAGCCAGGGGCTCAGGGTCGACTCTGCCTGGCATCTTTCCGTAGATCGCTAAAATGAGTACCCAGCTTGTTGGGGGCTATTAGCTTACACTTTGTAAACTGCTTAGGGCAGTGATGTCCAAACTCTGGCCCTCCAGGTATTCTGGACTTCAGCTCCCAGAAGCCTCAGCCACCTTGGCCAATGGTCTGGGATACTGGGAGCTGAAGTACAAAAACCTGGAGGGCCAGAGTTTGGACATCACTGGCTTAGGGAGTGCTTAAACGCACTGATCAGCGGTGTAGAAATGTACTTGCTATTTGCTGTTGCTATTACTCTAGACCTCAAAGGGCTATCTGCATAGCTTCTTTAAATTGGAACTGAAATCCAAAGCAGATCTGCTCACCTACTGACCCACCCATCCTGCAAGATCTCCATTGGCGGACTATTCGCTTCCGGGCGCAATACAAGGTGTTGGTAATTACCTATATAGCCCTAAATGGCTTGGGCCCAGGTTACTTGGAGGACCGCCTCTCCCCATACAATCCGCCCCGCACAGTCAGATCAGCCAGGAAGAATCTGCTAAGGGTTCCGACTGCGAGATATGCGTCAACCTCACAAAGGGCCTTCTCTATCTTGGCCCCCAAAATTTGGAACACCCTTCCCGATGATCTCCACTCCACCACCTCCCTGGATCTCTTTAAAAAGAGACTTAAGACCTTCTTTTTCCACCAAGCTTTCCCCCATGTGCCCTGATATTATATGGTCCTCCCCCCCCCCCCCGATGTGTATCTGCATCATTGACATCAACTCAGCTGGCTTTGATTTGGTTATATAGCTTTTTAAATTGTAATTGGTAATTTGTTTTATTGTTCTATTTTATTGTATGTACATATTGTATTTTTAACGTGTACTATTGTATTCTCTGTATTTCTGTGCACCGCTTTGATCAATGTGGAAAAGCAGTATATAAATAATTTATTATTATTATTATTATTATTATTATTATTATTATTATTATTATTATTATTATAAGAGAAACCATCCTCCATTGTTTGTAGGTCTTCTTTCTATCAGATATGATAGGCATGATTCTGTCATTCCCCTATAGTGCAGCACGCATTAGTACTGTAGGTGGAAGCGGAACTCCTCCATGGGAGAAGTAGTTCTTACTGCTTCACATCATCCCCACCGCTATTACTACAGTAGTCCCATGCTATCCATGGAGGACCCATTGTGGACCCCCCCCCACCTCCCTACAGATAGCAAAAAAAGTGGGACCTCAAGTCCCTTTCTTTTCAATAGGCATGCATGCACGGCTGCATGCATGCGCATCCATTTAAAAACCTGGGGCTTGCCATCCGCAGTGGCTCAAATCCATGTATGGCAAGCCCACAGTTGGCGCGGGTGCACTATATTAGATTATGAGGATGAGGATGGTGGGCATGGAAGCATAAAGCATGATTCAAGTTTGTATCAATTTAGAAAAGAAATGAGCTTCTGTGATCATAAGTTTACGAAACGCTGATCTGCAGAAATGGGGAAGAAGGCACAGAAAGTGTCACACACCAGCCTTTTAAAGTTACTTTTAAAGTTACTGTCAACTCCTCACATTTTGTGAAAATTTATGACATCCCTTTGTACTCTGTTTATGTTAGTGTTTTAAAGGCTTGTATAAATAGAGCCCTGAAAGGCTGTGGTTATGATCAGCTTGCTTAAAAAATCGTAGCAAACCACACAGGCACAAACCAGCACCCAAGGCATGTAGAACCATAAAAAAGAGAAGCTCTCCAGCCCTGTCTGTTTGCACAGGGATGGGATTCTGGTGTATTTCAAGAATGTCCAGACAAAGTTTATGTCTGAGGTCATTTCTGAGCCCAAAAAGAAATAGCTAAAGTCAACATAGGATTTACACAAAGCTCCTTCGGCTCAAAACATCACAATTTAGTGGCAGCTGGCAGCTTCCATATCAATGGAACAGTGAATCAGCAACAAGTTTTTGCCCAAACTTTAAAAAAGCTATCCAAGGTGCTAAATCTTATTCCCCCCCCCCCAAAAAAAGTAGGTTACATTACATCAGTAGGTTCATTTAGCTCAGACTAAATCGGTTTGCTACTCCAGTGACATGCAAGCCATCAGCTACCATTGGCAGGATCCCATCCAGTTCCTTGCATCAAGCAACAGCTGGATTAGACCAGTGATGTCCAAACTCTGGCCTTCCAAGTGTTTTGGACTTCAGCTCCCAGCATCCCAGACCATTAGCCAAGGTGGCTGAGGCTTCTGGGAGCTGAAGTCCAAAACAACTGGAGGACTAGAGTGTAGACATCACTGGATTAGACAGTCTACAAGGGCTCTTCGAAAATAGTTAAACAAAGGAGTAGCAGGGAATCTTCCCTAATGTGTTCATATGGTAGGACATCCTAAATTTTAAAAAGCCTCATAGTTTAATTTGGAAGCTATTGGGTTTCATAAAACAATCAATCAAGAAGGAATGGTTAATGAGCCTACAGTGGATTGCAATGAGAAGAGAATTAAGGTGATGGCGGAGTGATGAAATACTTTTAAGGAAAGATGGTAGAGGGGAGTTCTGCATATTAATTATGTGAAAGAAAGTGACTTAATTATCAGTAATAATCTCTTTTCTGATTTCCAGCACTATTTCCCACACTTTTGGAGATATTTGCAGTATAATTCTCGCTTTGCTTCCTCGTTCTTTTCATTTTCTAATAATGCAACGTTGTTCATTACTGGTGCTGCTTCACACATTAAAGAAACCACTTTCTGGATTTCCCAAAGCATACAAAATGTGTACTTTGCCATGTTGGTCTACTAGGTAACAAGCACACACATCTATTAGCGTGGTGGTTCTCAACCTTCCTATAATGCAGTCCCTCATGATGTGGTGACCCCCAACCATAAAATTATTTTCGTTGCTACCACTAGAAGTACGTGTTTTCATAGAATCATAGAATCATAGAATCGTAGAGTTGGAAGAGACCACTAGGGCCATCCAGTCCAACCCCCTGCCATGCAGGAAATCCAAATCACAGCATCCCTGAAAGATGGCCATCCAGCCTCTGTTTAAAGACCTCCAAGGAAGGAGACTCTATCACCCTCCGAGGGAGTGCATTCCACTGTCGAACAGCCCTTACTGTCAGGAAATTCCTCCTAATGTTCAGGTGGAATCTCTTTTCCTGTAGCTTGCATCCATTGTTCCGGGTCCTGTTTTCTGGAGCAGCAGAAAACAAGCTTGCTCCCTCTTCAACATGACATCCTTTCAAATATTTAAACAGGGCTATCATATCGCCTCTTAACCTTCTCTTCTCCAGGCTAAACATCCCCAGCTCCCTGAGTCATTCCTCATAGGGCAAGGTTTCCAGACCTTTCACCATTTTAGTCGCCCTCCTTTGGACACGCTCCAGTTTCTCAATGTCCTTTTTGAATTGTGGTGCCCAGAACTGGACACAATATTCCAGGTGGGGCCTGACCAGAGCAGAATACAATGGCACTATTACTTCTCTATATCCTGCAATAATGATATATTTTCAGAAGAAATATCTGCATATTTATTTGTTCTTGGATATACTATCTTGATGTGTTATTTCACTATGTTTATTGTACATGCATACCAGTCTATCACTGGAAATAGAAAAACCACCAATCATGAATCCTATTGATCAGATATACAGAGAGCAAATTGAGGAAGTCGAAGTCCTGCAGTGTGACACCACGCTCATTCTAAGTTCTGATAATTCATTTTCATATGCCTCCATCCATGCTATGGTAATCTGACCTTCTCTCAGATTCATATTATCATGCACACTAGCTGTGATGTTGCATTTCACTGTCTTCCTAATCCTTTGGGGCTCTTTCTTTTCTAATTATCACAATAAGCAGATTTGGTCTTCTTTCTCTCAGCTTGATCTTTTTTTCCCCATGCATGATACCATCTGCCTAATAGGCTTTTCTATCCAAGACTGTTATAGTTTATTCTGCCATTACATCCTCAGGGATCTTAATACATGTTTTCTCTTCATTAAAAAAAAAACCCTTCTTGTATATAGTACATTTGAGCAACAAGTTTCCCCTCCCCCCAATATTACAAATAAAAGTTGTTTTTTCATTGTGCAATAGGCTTATGTATTAAATTGCCATTCATCCCTAACATAGAGGGCATACACTCATTTCTCGGTTGAAAATGTTCTTCCTCCAGACACATATTGGCCAAATGCTGGAAGAAAAGTCTTATTTGCATGTGGCAATGTAAATCTTATATTGCAGGTTCAGTTTTACAGAATTTGATCCATATCACTTTAATTGCGACATCAGAGGTTACAAAATTATTATAGTATTTTTATATGACACATGAAAATTGTGGAAGAAATGTAGTAAATAAGAGCTTGCAAAGCCATGTAATGGCTCAATTTCTGTACAATGGTGAGATACAAACTGCCATATAGTACGTCTTCTATACGTACTAGGATTAGGAAGGGGCGGTGCTTCCACACACCCCTAACCCTAGTACATATAGAATATACGTACGTATAGAATACGTACAACATGGCGGCGCCCCTTCCACATGGGGGCCGCCATGTTTACGTACTGGACGAATAGCGTCCAGACGTGTCACGGCGCCTATGACGTCGCGAATGCGCCAGCGGCGCCTCGCAACGTCATAAACGTGCCGCAAAAAGAAGCTCCGAAATGGAGCTTCTTTTTTGCTCCGTGCGGGAGCCGCGCGGTTTGGCTGCTGCGGCTCCCGCACGGAGCAAATGGCGCAGGCGGGAGACCGCCGCAAAGCAGCGGTCTGTATCCCACCTAAATCTTGTTTCTTCATTTATGGAAAAAGTAGAATATAGGTGATGGTGATAACAATAATGATGGCAATGATGGTTCAGATATAGAATAAATTATTTGTGTTTAACTTACTATGGATGTAGAGTTTGGATCAAGAATAAGTTACTTGTATCCACTTGCCTTGAATGTGACTTAACTCAGTTCTGCAAAGTGGAAATTTATAGAGTTGAACTGTTAGTTCTTATTGAAATAAAAGAAATGCAAATTTTCCACTGTTTTTAATGTTAGGGAAAAAGCAACATGGGATATACAGTGACTGAAATAAAACATGTATGTGAGAGTCAGGATGACTCAGCGGAAGCGGTTGGAGGCCACACGGGTGTAGAAGGTAATGTAATTGGCAGGTCCTGGATGCCAAGGACAGGGATGCAAGGTGGATGGTTGAACACACCTGAGAATTGTTAAGTGGACAAGGTTAAGATGATGAAATCATTAATTGTGGGATGAAACAAGAGAACCAATGAGAATGGTTGTACACGCCCACTGGGTGGAAACTGACAAGAGTGGGTG
>NC_056531.1:6178498-6198790 GCF_019175285.1 Sceloporus undulatus
ATCTTGATCCTGCCCTCTGGGGTATTAGCTATTCCCCCTAATTTGGTGTCATCTGCAAATTTGATAAGTATGCTCCCAATTCTGTCATCCAGGTCATTGATAAAGATGTTGAATAGCACTGGGCCCAGGACAGAGCCCTGTGGGACCCCACTGGTCACTTCTCTCCAGGATGAAAAGGAGCCATTGTTGAGCATCCAATGGTCTTAGGCAACCCCTGTGAAAGGGTTGTTTGACCCCCAAAGGGGTTGCAACCCACAGGTTGAGAACCGCTGCATTAGAGTAATCTCTTTATTAAGGCCAACTTTGGTCCAAAGCACGCTGCAGAAATGATCCAGTTTGAGACCACATTCACTACCCTGGCTTAGTGCTAGAGAAGCCTGGGAATTGTGGTTTATTGTGGCACCAGGGCTCTCTGACAGAGAAGGCTAAATATCTCACAAAGCTACAGTTTCCAGAATTTCCTAGCACTGAGCCAAGGCAGTTAAAGCAGTCTCAAAATGGATTATTTCTGTAGTGTGTTTTGGACCACTGCAGGGAGAAATTTGTCTTTTTCCTTTCCTCCAATATTCATTTTCTTTAAAATCCTCAAGTGCTTCCTGAGCTGTCCCTTAGGAAGAAATTTTTGATTTTTGGTACATTTTTATCAAACAACAAAAAATGAATGGAATGGAATGGAATGAAATTCTCGCCCATCTGCAGCCAAATTCAATAGGTGCATGCCAGCCACAGATGCTGGTGAAACGCCCGGAATAAACTCTTCTAGAACATGGCCGTATAGCCCCAAAAACCCACCAAAAACTATCAATAGGTACACTTTCTTTCAGCATGGAGAAGATCATGTTGTACCTGCATGCCATGTAGTTGCCACTAGAAAGAGGTGGTTATTCTATATCAACACCACAAACATGGCTGAATACACAGGGATTCCAAGAAAACTTTTAGCACTTGGGTGATCAAAGCCCTCTGTTAGCTTCTTTTTCTCTAACTTAGAGAAAAGACAGGCCAAAATAAAGCTGCTTTGGGTCACTTTGGAGGTATGCTGTTTAAATGAGACACGTATCTTAAGAAGTCAGAAGCTGTGCCAAAGCTACGCTGCAGTCTTTAGGGCTGGAGAGTGGCTTCGGTGTGGCTTCCGGCATCTTAGGACATATGCATCGTTTAAATAGCATACTTTGAACCAAAAAATCAGGATCACTATTCTTCTTCTTCTTGGCTTTACTTCGTTCATGAAAATTCAGGAAGGACTCATCCGTGCTTTCTACAAGCACACTGATGATGTTGGATGTATCCTTCGAGCCTGTGCAATGGATTTTTCTGGTGGAGCACAGCGTGCACAGAACTGGCCTCACCCTTTAAACCAGAGGTTCGACTGCTGAGGCCTTGACAAGCATGGACGGTGGCAGTGAGGTCCTCGGGTCGTAGGTTTGATTAGAGTTTCCTTCTCTTAGATGACTGACCTTACAGGGTTAGATGAGCACCATCTGCCCGGGTTTGGGATTAGAGTTTTCCTTCTCCTAGGATGGTTGCCATGAGGCTAGAGAGCCCATCCTGCCCTTTAGCGTTCTTGGCCAGACCCTTCGGTTGTGATCTGTCTGGCATGGGAGGCCCTGCCGGTGGCTATTATACCACTGCCAGCATAGCTCACAATTTCATTAGGGTACGCAAGCCTCTCCCCCACACAGGCAGAGCATAGCTGGAGGGGAATAGGAGGCCAGAAGATGACAGTTAAGGAGGGAGGAGCCTCTTCCTTCAGGCTATCCCTGGTGGAGCTGGGTCTGCCTGATCACTCCCTCTCAGGCCAAGATGACAGTTAAGGAGGGAGGAGCCTCTTCCTTCAGGCTAGCTCTGGTGGAGCTGGGCCTTCCTGATCACTCCCTCTCAGGCCAGAAGATGACAGTTAAGTAGGGAGGAGCCCCTTCCTTCAGGCTAGCCCTGGTGGAGCTGGGTCTGCCTGATCACTCCCTCTCAGGCCGGAAGATGACAGTTGTAAAAGTAAAGACTACTCTGATTCCAAGTTGGTATATCAGTATACACACCTAATTTGGCCATCACAATTTCTAATGAAGACATAATTTATTTGAAATCCTCTTGGCAACTATAGCCCAGAGGACCAGCAATGGTCCTTGGCAAAGGATGCATAGGGGCTAAACAGACAGGCAAAAAGAAGTGCTTTCAGACTAACTTGAAGGTGTGGCGTTTAGATGACACATGCCTTGAAGCCAGTAGGAAAGTGCCCTCTAGGCGCCTTATGCAGACAAAAGCCGTTTCAAAAAGAAGCAGCTTTTTTTCCACTTCTTCCTGGCTTGAAGCCATATCATGTGGTCATGACATCAGCACTCCAGCTCCCTTGGGAACCGGCGGTGCGGTTGGTGAGGTTTCAATGTGGCTTCAGAAAAGGCAGGCTCAAGCCACTTTTTCCTGCCAATCTGTTTCACCCCATAGTCTGCCTTTCTTTCAGAGGCTCAGCACTTACAAGCTACTCAGGTAAGTCTTTTTGCAAATCCCCTTTGTCATGTAATGCTAACGTCTCTCTTAATGAGCCATTTCCTCTCTTATTTCCCAACAGGGCACTGAAGCTTGCTGACATGCTTTGCTACCATGGAAAGAGCTCATCAGCAATGGAAAAAAGCAAAAAGAAAGAAGGAAAACAGTGTAGGCGAAAACCAATGACCATCCAGTACAGTTTTAAAAGTGTATTCTATTGTCTTCTAAATAGATGTAGATACACAAAAGAGATGTTGTCTGTTAAATGAAAAGCCATGTTGTAATTAGAACTATACAATTATAAAGTTTCTGGGCCCAGTACAAGGTGTTGAAGGTGGAAGTCTTTTAAAAGGCCTCTGCTTCTTTCAGCTGAAACCGATTAGCTCTCCTCTTGGCTTCCAGCCTGGAAGAACACCTCAAAGACTCCTTGACCTGCCTTCACTCCACAGGTCCTAGCATCTGCAGCCTAGAGTCTGTTTCTCCCTCTGCAGCTTCCTGAGCCTCCTCTGATACTGCTGGTCCAGGCAGCCCCAGATCTGCACTGCCTCATCTTCCATGTCTTCAGGGTCTGAGTCCTCTGACTGTGCCTCTAAGTCAGGCCCAGGGAACTCCATGACACTGCACTGTGCTTCTCTTTCCAGGCTAATTGCATTTCTTTTCTGAGATACACAGGAAACTAGGTTTGTATGGGGAGAGATGTTTCCTTTATGCATGGGACCAAGGCTGTGCTGTACATTAAGATCTTGGAACCCCACTGTAAGTCCAGAAGCTGGCCAATAACCATTTATAGGTATTCTATCATTGTATGTATTGGCGGTAAAACTTCCCACCTGTAGACATGTGTGGCTCTAGCAAGTTCCCCATTTGGCCTAGAGCTTCTTCAGCTGTTACCTCCAATCAGTGATCAGACCTTGACACAACACTGCAGAGAACTAAGCTTGCGCTTTGCACGCCACTCTGTAGAATTCAGTTGTGCATTTTGTAGGGTGTGCAGTTGCTTTTTCTGCTCAATGAGGGGGAAATGTCCACGCTGGTAAGAATCCCATGTGACTCTGGCCACTTCACACTGATCACATCCCTTTGCCTCTGAATTTGTCCCTTGCAATGTGGACCTCTGAGACCCCATCCAAATTGGAATTCAGCCACCAGACTAAAAAAACAAAACATTTCCCCACTTTTCCCAACCTATATGGGCAGACAGACAGATGCACATACATGCTAACAGCAAACTCAAGTGCCAAGAAGGTGTTACCAGGTTTCTTGAAACCCCATAATGTGCAAAAATACAACAAACCAAGGGGATGTCCTTGCCATCATGCTAACTGATATGAGAGATGGAATGGAACATCTCATAAAAGAGCATAGCTGGCTGGCGCTCTGGAATCCTGATGATTCTTCATTTTAACGTTTTATTGCAGGTCCAGTTTGATACATTTATACCCCACCATCTTTCCATGGGGTTCAGCATGAAAAATATATAAAGTCCACAGCTTCTAATTAGACTCTGGTAGGATGGAAGCATGTCCAGTGACAGAGACTATGAAGTTGTGCAAAGCATCTGAGGAGGCTGGGTTTAGTAAAGAAATTGCTACATTCTCTTGAAACTGGGCTGTCAAAAATAGTCTTGATATAGTTCTTCCATCAGGCAAAGTCAAATGCTGCATTTGGGACATTTACTAGCACTGAAAGTTATAGCACGTCAGATACCAACTGCTATGTGGTAAATATGCTAAAATAGTAATTGCAGCTCCATTTCAGATGTTACATACTGTACTATTGACGACGTTGTTGGATGAGAGAGCTTTAATGTCAAACATCGGCCACATAACCTAAAGGCACCAGATCCTGTCTGAACGTGGAAGCTAAGCAGGGTCAGCACTGGTTAGTTTTTGGATGTGGGACCGCCAACCAATACCAGGTGATATAGGGGAGGAATTGGCACACCACCCCTGAGCATTCCTTGCCAAAGAAAACCCTAGGAAATTCATAGGGTCACCATAGATTGACAGGCAACTTGAAGGCATACACAACCAAAATCACATTTAGAAAAAGTTTGCTATCAAAACGTGTAGAAAGGAAGGGGGGAGAATGAGAGCGGGAGTGGATGCGACTTTTTCCATCTTTATTAAGATTGCAGCTTCATTTATTCACCTCGCCAGCCACTTACGGATTCCAGGCTCACTGTGGGTTTTTCTTCACAGCGTGACAAAACATTGTTAAATACAAACCAGCACTGAGGATGCAACTTCCCAAGGCAAGGAACAAAAGGTAGCAGGATCCCTGAGTGTTTAGTCGTTTAATTCATCTTTTCTATCAATCGCAGCCCCATGAGGTGGGGTTTTGTTACACTGTACATTCACACTTCTACAAAGAAGAACACAAAAAGGCCCCCTCCGCCCCGATTCTGCATTTCATGTGCAACTGGATGAGGGTTGTGCTTGCAAAAGGGGGGGGGGGGCGTTTTGCTTTCTTTCACCATTGTCCCGCCGCCACCGCCGCCACCGCCATTCAAAATGGCATTCACCTCTCAGTGCACCCATAAAGGAAGGTTACTTTTGGCTGCAGCAAAGGCAGCTGGTTAAACCAGACTGATTCACCATTGCTGTGATGCTTGTCCTCTAACCAGAGAGGAAATGTCATGTGCTGAATTTCAAGTGGAATCCTTCTGGAAGCTGACAGTCACTTTCCAAAAACAGTCCAGAGGCCAGCAGTTTCAAAACAGTGCTTGCACTTTATCCAGAGAAGAGAGGCGGCTCCAGTACAAACAAAACAAAGTGGGCCCCATGGTACCCAGGGTCTTTCCCCCAAGTGTCTGAGCACCATCCAGGGTTCAGCTGGAAGTAGCAACAACTGGTGACTCCTACTGTGTGCAGTGGTGAACCAGGAGGGGTAAATCTTTGTATTTTCATGTGTATATACAAGAAGAAATCATTTCAAAACATTTTCTTCACTGTAAGAGAGATTACAGTTTTTTGCTTTTTTCTTTTGATTTTTTTTTACTTTGCAAACAACTTGTTTTTGCAAATGACTGTTTTTCCCCCTGCAAAGCTCAACTTTTTTATGTTGCTCGCCTAACCTATTCTTTTGTTTTTCCCCAGCGCTCATTTTGTCCATAAAACAGTACATTTTGCACAAGTACTGTTTTCTGCACTACGTTGTTTTGTGTAAAAATGTTTTTGACCATTTTTTGTTTTAAAAAAAAAACCCTCAAGAGTGAGCATCTCACAGCAGTAAACCAAAGTAAAGTGAGATTACTATTAAAGTAGTCCAAACTAAAAAGTGCTATCCGAGTTGCCAAATTCAGTTTGGGGATAGGGGGATAGTATTTTGGATAGTTTCCATGGCTGAGCAGGGAACTGAACCCTGATCTTCAGAGTCATATACCAACATTCAAACCACTACACCATACTGGCTGTCAAATGCTCACCGACTGACTGTTTAACTATCTGTTCTAGAATCTTTCAAAGTATTAGCATGAAGATGAATAGTTGGTAGCAACTCCACTGTTGTTAACTTTAGTGAAAATAGAGACAATATTCGCCAACATTCTTGTGGCAGATCTTTGGTTTTCCAAAACTTCTGAAAAATAATCAACAGAATGCATGAGATTTTACAAGTTCCTTTAGCACCCTTCAATGTAGTTCATCCACCACTGGAAACTTGGGGGCTAGATTGGCAGAAAGAGGCGGCGAGATGCCGCTCCTTTCTGCCCCAGATGGAGACTGCACCAACCAAACAGCACAGCCTCCGGGAGGCCTCAAATGAACCTGCTCCCAGTGAGTTCTTTTTAGGCTGCACGCAGGGCGCCATTAGTGCACTCATGCGTGATGACATTTGATGTGCTGCACAAACGTCATTGTGGCACACCCCGTCTGTATGGGGTGTATCAAGATGGTGCCCAGGGTGCACAGTAGGGCTGCTGAGCGTGTAAACGCTCAGCCCCCACCCCACCCTCCAGTTTGGGCCGAGGCCAGCACAAAGTGCCCATCTTTCCAGGCCCTTGGATTCATTTTGAATTAGCTAGGTATGCACCAGATTGAGCACTATTCTCCTTTTGTGGGATGACTGAGGCAAAGAAGGTATTGAGCAGTTTTGCCTTTTTTCTGTCTCCTGTTGGTATTTCACCATCTTCTTCACACAAGTCTACTATTTCCTGGTTCTCTCCCATGCTCCGAACATAGCCAAAAAAATCCCACACCTTTTCATTGTTTTTAACTTCTCAAGCAAGCCTGAGTTCATTCTGACCTTTAGCTTTTCTGTATTTCTCCTACAAGCATTAGCTACTTGTTAGTGGGGTTTGGTTCCAGGATTGGTTTGCTTTCATGGGTGTCAAAATCTGTGGATGCTCAAATTCCATGAAATAATCGGCATAGTAGCTTTGTGTCTCTGATATAATATGGCAAAATCTAGGTTTGTTCTTTGGAATTTATGTAATTTTTGAATATTTTTGAGCCGTGGGTGCTTGAATCCATGGATAAAGAATTTGTGAATATAGGAGGCCGACTGTACGCCTCTTTTGTGAGTTCTCCCTCTTTCTATTACATGTATGTGTCCCTTTAAAAACTCAGTTTATCTTAAAAGTTCTTTATACATCAATCCTGGTTTTCTTAGACAACTCACATTTTTTTCTCAAGCAGAGTTGTTTGAAATTATGTCTTCAATATTTCGCCTTCAATAAACTCCCCTCATGGACTCTCATCCATTTGAGCATTTCTATCCATGAGATCTCTCACCCAGTATTTCCCTAAGATTACTGAAATCGGCTTTCATAAAGTCAGGAGTGTGTATCCAACTTGCCAGCAGTGGGGAGGGCTACGCATAAAGGGTGGGCCCAAAGCAAAGTAGGTATGGCAATTTCAAATTGGCAATGTTCAACTGGGATGTTTTCCCATGAAGCAAGCAAAGCCCCAGCTCAATTTTATGCATGCCTCCTCAGCGGGTAGCCCCAGTACAGCAGCCTTCAGGCATACCAAGCACTGTCAAATTCTATGTATGTCTATTCAGGAGTAAAAGGACATGCCAACAGCTTCTTGGGCTGCAAGGCACAGTTCTGTTTCGTGCAACAGCTTCCCTCCCTCTTAAAATCCTTTTATCTTTCATCAAAAGTATCTGCAGAGGCTGCTTGATAAGAAACTTGCAAAGTTGTCTTACAGACCAAGGCTGGAGGTTCCCACTCCCAACTACATTGGTACTAACTTCAGGCTGGTTTGTCACACTTCTAGGCAACCCAAATTCTGTGTTAAGGGGGCTTGTGATCTTAGAATTCCCAACCAGCTGACACAAGTACAGTTCAAAAGATTTCTTTCATTTATTTATTTTAAGGGCACGGAAAGAGAAGAACTGTAACCATTAAACTGCCTTGCAACTGGTTAATTTTACAGCATAGATGAGCTCCATCGTTCTTCTCTCTCTGAGAGGCACTTCAAAACAGGCTGTTTCCTAGCAAGGCCTAGCAAGTATTAATTCACCAACTCACAAAGGAGGTGTACAGTCTGGCACTTTATGCCAGCCTGTATGCCAACTAGGGCTAGGTAAGGGATGAGCATTACACGCTCAGAAAGCCTAGTCCACTGCCCGGATGCCATCTTGGCACGAGCCCATTCAGATAGCACGTGTGATGATGACATGCACCGGGCACAGCACCCAAACGGTGCTGACCAGAAGGAGCATCATGATGGCGCACAAGCGCACCAATGATGCCCCTTCCAGGAAGCTGCTCAGAGCAGCTTCTTTTGGGGTGTGGTTCGGTGCTGCAGCATGCGGCTGCTGCGGCACCAATACGAGGTATACAGGGGCGGCGTTTAGCCACCCATCTATATAGCCCCTAAATTAGCTCATCTTCCAGAATACTATTTTAGCAAGTAATCTTTGCTTGAAAAACAATGTGTGTGTTGTGTTGTGACAAAGCATCAGGCACCAGAGTGAGCCACTTTATTAAAACTGTGAGAGACTAAGCAGAGAGCTAGATCAGAGTGGGTCAGGAAGAAGGAAAAAGTGGTGTGATGTTTTATTTCCTCTTTTTAAAACCATCTTTTGTTGTCTGTCTCTCTGTGTCCTTAAAGATATTTGAGTTATATACCAGTTGAACCCCCCCCCCCCACAGAAACCTAATGAAAGCTACCGCAAGAAAGGGGCGGAGACAGAAGGAAGAAGGTTACAGAATTGACAATATTCTTCTGTATGAGAAAGAATATAAAACACAGGTGTAAGGGCACAGATTACATCAAGAGTTGGTGTCATCCACGAGATGGAAAGCATTGTGTGACATGATCAAAGTATTCCAGCCCTGCACAGGATCTACGAACAAGTAGCAAAATGCTGTAACTATACCTTTGAAGCAACACTTCCACATAATGATGGTTACAGTCTAAGAAAAGCCCCTACAATATGGCTGAAGTTGTAACTTACAAAGTGTAAGTCATGACAGTTATCACTCTGAGGCCCATTAGATATTATTATAGTTGCAATTTAAAAGAAGTAAGTCTTTACTTCCAGCTTCCTAAAAAGTAACTATTAGTTAAGAGGCACATTCAGATGGTTTAAACATATCTGAATATGACATCTGCTGTGTCATCGTCTTTAGGAGTTGCAATCATTGTTCATTATTATTTTTGCCATAATTAAATCATGTTTATGTAAGCAGCTACTTCCAAGCTTTAAAACATATGAATTACCAAGATCAGCACACAGATGCTAGAGATTTTTGCGCAACTCATCTTCTTTTTAAAGAAAAACCACTCCACCCAATTTGTTCTTCCTGGCTCACATGAGAATGCAGTTATGCTCCAGAATTGAGTCCAAATCATTTGGAGAGCACCAAATTATGCTCTCTCAAGTTCCCAAAGTCCCCAGAGCCCTCAATAGTATTTTCGGTGCATATGTCTTCATAGTTTTCCCAGGGCAGAGAACTGCCCCTGCCCTGAACTGCCACAGTTGTTCACCCCTGCTTGAGCATCTGCCATTGGTTTCCTTCTGTATAATGGTAAGAAATATTCTGATGTCTCTGCTGAAAGGAATTGCATCTGGTTTCATCTGACAAGATACAAACATTTTAAAGGTGAGGACAGCTGATTCACACATGCAAACATTCACACATCTCTTCATGTCATCATATCTGAAGGTCTAACAGCTGGCGGCTCCTGTTGGTGGAGTGGTGAATCTTTCTCTGCTTTTTAGATCCAACTTTAAATGAGCGCTCCAGCATGTTAAGCCCAATCTCCCAAATAGGTCAGCATTTGTCACTTGTATATGATAAATCTACGTGCGTGCCATACTCCTATGATTTGCTCTAACAAACCCAGACAATTTTTACATTGTGAATTTAGGTGCTGAATTTTAAAGAGGGACTGTTTTCAATTGTACGTATCTTCTTTGTCCTTTTAAACCACTGTGTGTTTTAATTGATATTGCTGATTGTTGATTTGTTGTTGTTCCCTGCCTCGATCCAAGAGGCGAGGCAGACAATAAATATGAATGAATGAATAAATAAATAAATAAATAAATAACATTAAACAGAAATCAATACAAACATAGAAAGGAATAGGCAGGCTTTTAGGAACTGACTGCAATGGTGTGCTGTTTTACTGGGTTTTGTCTTTTATGCCTTTGTTTTAAATGGCCTTAAATCTATGAATAGTTTAATGGGATTGGTCACTCAGTGCATACACTTGATTTGAGATCTTGGTGTGGAAACCCTTCTCTCTGTCCCACCACTCTCACAGGTACATCTGGTGGGAACACAGGAGATAGGGTCTTTTCAGTGGCTGCTCCCAGGCAACCTCATGCCGCAGCCCTGACCCGACCTCTGGTGTCCTGGACTGTGGCCAGCACACACACAAACCAACGCTGATAGTGATGGCTCAGCAAGAGAGCTAACTAGGAGCTGGGAAACAGACCTTTCTAGAGTCCGAGAGAAGCAAGCCACAAACAAAGCCAAGGTCAGGATACCAGAGGTCATAGAAGTCAGTTCGGTCCAGGGTCAGGGCAGCCAGAAGGTAGCAATAGTCCAGTTCGTTCCAAAGTCGTAGATAGAAGACAGACAAGGGTTCAGAAAACAAGGAGCCAGTGCCGACAGCAATCATAATGAAGCAGTCTGCAATAATTGCTGGCAAAGGGTCGGCGTTCCCCAGCTGCTTAAATGAGAGACTCCCTCCCTTGTACCAGCTATGGCTTATCAGCAGATTGCCTCTCTGCAAGCCTCCTGGATCGACACACGCAAGAACTCTCAGCTCTCCTCTGCCTAAAGTAAGGAACCTCCATGCTTGGTTCTTCCACAGAGTCAACACTAGGCTGCTGAGCCTCAGGAGGGATCTCCACAGAACTAGGCCCTGGCTGAGCTTCAACCCCTGGGGCTGGGAGATCAAGGCTGGGGTCTGGCAGGGCAGGACTGGGACCTGATATAGCCTCCATCTCCTCTTGCACTTGAGGAGCCACGGCCTCCTCCTCGTCCTCTTCTTGACTGGCCATGACATCTGGAGAGCGCAAACTCCCTCCAAGGGACGCCATAACCATGGCGGCATGGCTTTACGATGCCCCTTCAGTGCTGCATCATGTGGATGCAGCACCAGAGGATGTCATGATGGCATGCACCGTGTGGACCAGTGCATGCCAAAATGGCGCCCTGGGGGCGGGGTTAGGAAGTCCAGTGTGCGAATGCTGTGCCCGAACTCCACCCACAGGCCTGCAAAAAGTGCCAGTCTCTCTAGGGCCTGATTCCCTCTTTTTTGTTCTAACAGGCTTTGGGGGACTGATTGTTAAAGGGCTTTCAACAGTGCATTATATTCTCTATAGTTTTTGTCATTTAAAAAAAATGGTTACACTTTTTAATTGCTTTTAATTCAATTGAGAGTTTGTATTTTAAACTTTGTGTGTTTTAGTGATGTGGATTTTCATCTGTATCTGTTTCAAATTTTGTAACCAGGCTTGAGTCTCTGGAATAAAGGCAGGATATACATTTTTAAAAATAAGGTAAGAAATAAAATGTTGTTCTGTATACATACTCATTTCTCTGTATCTATGGATTCAATCATCCACAGCTTGAAAGTATTCCAAAAATACAAATTCCAAAAAGCCTACCTTGATGTTGCCATTTTATATAAGGGATACCATTTTCCTATGCCACTGTATATAATGGGATTTGAACATCCACAGATTTCAGTATCCATAGTGGTGGCAGCGGCGGCGGGTCCAGCAGATATCAAGGGCCCACTGTACAATAAAATAAATCCTTACAGAAAGAAAACTAGATGTCAGAGATTCTCCCTGACATGTAAACTTTCTAGGTGTGGGATTCTTTCGTTCTATGGAGAAGCATCCAAATCATAGGACCTGACCAGTGGAGACTGGAGAATGGGCTAAATGATAGCTTAGGACTCAAACAGAAAGGCCAAAATAAAGCTGCTTTGGGTCACTTGGGAGGTATGCTGTTTAAATGGCACACACTTCTTAAGAGGTCAGAAACTGTGACAAAGCTGCGCTCCAGTCTTTAGGACTGGAGTGTGGCTTTGGCGCAGCTTTTGGACTCTTAGGACACTTGCATCATTTAAACAGCATACCTCCAAAGTGACCTGAAGCAGCTTTATGTTGGCCTGTCTGTTTGGGCCCTTAGTTAGATAAATGCATTGTTGTCATCTCCCACTTACACATACAAAACCATAACTGCCCTTTGCACCACTACCTAACTCTGTTACCAGAAACGGCAGGAAGCCTCGTATTATCACAGGTTTATGCTGCAGTATGGATTTCTTGTCACTTTTCACACAACTCACTGGGAAGAGAGAAATCAACACCCCAGGACTGTTTACACAGATGTGCCATGCGGATATACGAATTAAAGACCTAAGAAAACATATTCACTTGGAAAGAATGACCTTTTGTTACAAATAGGCCCACACTCCTGTTCTACTACCATCCCTCAAAAATTGCTTGCCAAATGTCAGAGACCATTGCAGGTCCTGTAATTATAATCCTTTTGGAAGTGGTCACTCTCGACACAGCATTCAAATGTCAAGATGTTTAAAGGGAGATCTTGCAAATGTGTGGAGAGGGACTGAGAAAGTACTGTAGCTTGTAGCAAAGGAATGATGGAAGGAAGAAGCTCCTGTAGTAGCCAGGCTGAGTGTTCAGAGAGAAATGTGCATGGTGCAGAACAACCAACTCAGAACAGAGACCAACAAAATCTGTTGGTTTTGTTATGTGTTATCAAGTCTGCTTTGACTTATGGGGACCCAGTGAATGAGGGATTATCAAGATGCCCTGCTGTAGATATAGTATATCTTGATTTCAGTATGGCCTTTGACATTCTTGCAAACAAGCTTGTAAAATGTGGACTAGACAAGGTAACTGTTACATGGATTTGTAACTGGTTGACTGGCCAATCCCAAAGGGTGCTCAACAATGGCTCCTTTTCATCCTGGAGAGAAGTGACCAGTGAGATCCCACAGGGCTCTGTCCTGGGGCCAGTGTTATTCAACATCTTTATCAATGACTTGGATGACAGAATTGGGGGCATACTTATCAAATTTGCAGATGACACCAAATTAGGAGGAGTAGCTAATACTCCAGAGGACAGGATCAAAATTCAAAATGACCTGAATAAACTGGAAAGCTGGGCCAAAGCTAAAAAAATGAAATCCAACACGGAGAAATGTAAGGTACTGCACTTAGGGTGGAAAAATGAAATGCATAGATATAGGATGGACAACACCTGGCTGAACTAGACAACATGTGAAAGGGATCTAGGAGTCCAAGTAGACCACAAGTTGAACATGAATCAACATTACGATGCGGCAGCTAAATAGGCCAATGCAATTTTAGGCTGCATCAATAAAAGTATAGTGTTTAGACCATGAGAAGTAATAGTAATAGTGCCACACTATTCTGCTTCGGTCAGGCCCCACCTGGAATGTTGTGTCCAGTTCTGGGCAATCAGGTACAAAGGAAGAAATTTAAGAGATGATATGTTTAAATATTTGATGTGACGGGGCTTGAACAGCAAGTTTCTTCTTGTCTGACTGCCATCTCTCAGTGGATGCGGCTTCGGCGCTTGAAGCTCAACATGTCTAAGACTGAGCTTCTCGTCTTTCCACCTAAACCCACCCTTCATTATTCCTTTTCTGTTTCTGTCGACGACACTTCTATTCAACCGGTTCATCAAGCCCGCAGTCTTGGCTTCATTTTTGACTCTTCTCTGTCATTTATTCCCCAGATCCAGGCCACCCCAAAGACCTGTAGATTCTTTCTCCACAACATTGCCAAGATCCGTCCATTCCTCTCAATCTCTACTGCCAAGACTCTAGTCCATGCCCTAGTGGTTTCGCGACTAGATTATTGTAACCTCCTTCTAACAGGGCTTCCTCTTTCACACCTCCATCCTTTAATATCTGTCCAGTATTCAGCTGCCCGTATTGTCACATCCGCTCGCCGCTTTGACCATGTTTCTCCTCTTTTATCCTCCCTTCATTGGCTCCCCTTCCCCTTTCACATCCGGTACAAGCTTTTGTTACTGACTTTCAAAGCCCTCCATGGGTTGGCCCCTCCTTACTTATCTGACCTTCTTTCTCCTTACATTCCTACTCGCACCCTCCGCTCTGGTAGTCAGGGTCTCCTGTCACAATGTAGGACTACCACTTCCCCCTCCCGAACTCGTCCCTTCTCGCTTGCTGCCCCTTACTCCTGGAACCTTCTTCCCCCACATGCACACCTCATCACTTCTCTGCCCAGTTTCAAAACTGAATTAAAGACTATATTGTTTAGAGAAGCATTCCCAGAGGTGAGACCCTCTCTGACCCAGGAAGCCTCCTTCTAACCATCCATCAAGAAGCCAAGCCCTTCCTCCAGTCCATCTGCCTTGGTCCAGGCCTCGGAGGTGGAAAAGATCTGCTGGACCTGATCCTATTCCCCACCACCACTCCCTTCTCCTTTTGTGTCGTGTCTTTTAGATTGTAAGCCTGAGGGCAGGGAACCGTCTGACTAAAAAAATTGATGTACAGCGCTGTGTAAAATTACAGCGCTTTATAAATAAAGGTTAATAATAATAATAATAATGTCATACTGAGGAGGGAATAAGCTTGTTTTCTGCTGCTCCAGAGACTAGGACCCGGAGCAATGGATGCAAGCTCCAGGAAAAGAGACTCCACCTCAACATTAGGAAGAACTTCCTGACAGATAAAGGCTGTTTGACAGTGGAACACGCTCCTTCCTCGGGATGTAGTGGAGTCTCCTTCTTTGGGAGTCTTTAAACAGAGACTGGATGCCCATCTGTCGGGTAAGCTTTGATTGAGAGTTTCTGCATGGCAGAATGGGGTTGGACTGGATGGCCCTTGAGGGTCTCTTCCAACTATGATTCTATGTTTCTGCAAACTCAGGGCTGTGGATGCCTTCCCATAATGCCAGCTTCTTCTTCTCCTACTGCCTTCAACTTTACAAAGCATTATTGTATTTCAAAATGAGTCATGTCATCTCACTATGGCCCTGTCCAGATGGGCCCTTTGTGGTGCGTCCACGACCCGCAACCCTAGCATGTCATGAACGCATTGCAGTTGCACAGTGCCATACATACAGTGTGTGCAACGATTACCTCACAGCTGCGCCGCCTCTAAACTGTGCTGCGCAGATGTGACGTAACCGTGTCGTCTTTGGCACTTTGCGGCGCCGCAAACTGGAGCCGCCTTGGGGAGCTCTTTCTTTGCTGCGCAGCAGCACCACACAATCTGTATACTGCAGCGCTCCTGCGCAGCAGAGAGAGGTGCTGAGGAGGTGCCTCTTTTTGGCGGACTGTACCCCGCCTATATGCCCAAAGTATGACAGCCCATTTAGTCATCTCAGCTTCTAGGCAGAAATTCGGTCATGATTTGCTCTTAGACTCATTTAACTGTTCGGTAGTCCATGGTATCTGTTGAACTCTATTCCAGCACCACCAAGTGAGGTACTTTTTTTTCTTCTGACAGATTTCTCCACTGTCCAGCTTTTGCATCCATACCTTTTAACTGGAAATATGCTATGGATGACTTTGAGTTGGTTTTTAATGATATCTTTACACTTGAGGATCTTATCTAGTTACTTCATAGCTGTCCTTCCAAGTCTTAGGGCTTGAACAGACAGGCCAAAATAAAGCTGCTTTGGGTCACTTTGGAGGTAGGCTGTTTAAATGATACACACATCTGAACAGGCCAGAAGCTGTGCCAAAGCTGCACTATAGTCCTTAGGCCTGGAGCATGGCTTTGGTGCAGCTTCTGGACTCTTAGGACGCATGTATCATTTAAACAGCATACCTCCAAAGTGACCCAAAGCAGGTTGATTTTGGCCTGTCTGTTCAGGCCCTTAGTCTTCTTCTAGTTTCTTCAGTACAGGCTCCATTCAAATTGAGGACAGAGCCAAGGTACAAAATATTTTAACAATTCTGATGTCTTCTTCACCTGCTTTATATAAATATTCTGTAGTCCTGATTTTTGTTTCAGCTGTAATGTTGCTCTCATGTTGTTGATGTCCCTTCCTTCAGTTTTCATGCTTCTTTCCTCTGAGTCTAATTCCCACTTTCCATATGATACACTCTTTAGATCCATTAAACAGATTAGATGATAAAATACATCCTTGTTTGACCCCCCTTGCCAATGGAAAACCATTCTACTTCTTCATATTGTATTCTGACAGTGGCCTTTTACTGAGTATGGCCCAGTACAGACAGCCAAAAGCCAAAAGCACCTTCGTGGGGCCGATTTTAGGGCTCTGGAGGGCTGGGCGTCCATATGTGCCCAGTCCTTCCAGTGGAGGCTGTGCGTCATCTTCCAGGTGCCCCGCCCACATGGGGCATGCGACGATAACACGCAGGCATCCGCGCACCCAAGCGGAAGTGGTGGCATCAATGCGCATGAGTGCCCTTATGGCGCTTCTTTTTAGGGCGTGCATCTGTGCCGTGCTGTGGGGTTGGCGCAGCACCAACTAGGGGCAAAAATGGGCACCATGGAGGTACCCGTCTGTATCGTTCCTATAACTGCCATTTCTTTTAGAGTAATACATCATTTTTCATGATCTACACACAAGCCAACATGAGCCAACAACTGTTATTTTACAGCAATATTCTCCAGCTATTCCTTTAAAGAGTTCCGAGCCATGGACACGGTGGCACAGTTCCTTCCTTCTGTTCTAAGAACAGTTCTGTGGGGTATGTTTTGCTGGGAGATATCAACCGGAACAAAATTACCCAGTAAGGTTGCCTTTCTGAGTCAGAGTGGGAATTTCAATACAGGCATCAGCTTGTTAGATCTTTTGTCCTTCTACCTAAGAAATTCATGGGGCAGCCATTAAGTCAATAGGCAACGTAAAGACACATGTGCGGATGCACGCACACACACACACCAGTAACATCTATTCCAGGGGCGAGTTCCTCATCCCAATGCTGGACTGACTGGCAGCTGCTCTCTGAGGTCTAAAGCAGAAACCCTTCCTAACCTACTACCTAATTATTATTATTCTTTTTCCCCTCACTGCAAATGTTGGGAATTGAATCTGGGACTTTTGGCATGCAAAGCAAGTCCTCAGCCACGGAGCTCCGGCTCAATCCTGAAAGTTCCAGAGCAAATGAATGGCTAACAATATAAGGTTAGCAATCTTCCAAATGAGCATTGCATCCGGTTAAAGATAGCAAGAGTAAAGACCTTTCTTTGATTCAGTAATTAAAAAAAAAAGTCTGCCTATATTATTTGGTTAACGTAATGTAAAAAGCGAAGTGCTTTAAATACGTCAAAGATGGAAGCAGCTCTTGCAAGGTTAGATCAATGGGTATCATAAGAAAGGTATTATTCGAAAGTGGCTATACTATGTATTATGCATATATATTAACAGGAGAAATAAATGAATAATGGTGCTTCAAAGCAAAAAAAATACCCTCCTAACTTATTAAAAGAAACTTATTTCATTAGCATTTCAAACCTGACAGCTCTGCTTAAGTTTACATGATTTCTTGTCACTATTTCCATATAGGTGGTGGCGGTGGGCGATTCATTCCCCTTGCCATGGCACAGTTATTTTCTTTCCTGGCGGTTTCAACCTCTCTCAGCACACCAAGTCTCCCCTCTCCCTCCAGTTCTGTAGATCTTCCTCGTACTTCTTAAGGAAGAAAAGAATGAGAGTGGAAACATTATTTAGCATATCAAGGGGACCAAGAAAAGAAAGAAAGATAGATAGATGGAAGAGGTGCACTATCCCAAGGCAAAAATACATATTTCTCAGGTATGAGACTTACAGCAAGGAAGGAAGAGGCAGTGTATTGAAAATAATAGCAGCAACTAAAAGAGAGTTCAAGCTAACTAGGAAATATACAACAAGATACAAGATGCATAGATACTAATTAAGGGATTCAGAATGAAATCAAAGAGGAGGCGAAGTGCAACATCAGGTTGCATATTTTATTTCCTAAGAAATGTTGCCTATACAAACAAAGTGTGATTTTATCACACGTATTGTCTATTTGTTAAGTTACTGATGAATGTCAGCAATATGTTGCTGATAAATGAAATTATGCCACATAATAAAGAATATACGGTGGGCCCTTGTTGTCCATTGGGGTTCGGTTCCAAGATCCCCTGTGGATAACAAAATCTATGGATGCTCAAGTTCCACTAAATATAATGACACATCAAAATAGTGTCCTTTATATAAAATGGAAAATCAAGGTTTGCTATTTGAAATTTACACTTTTTTGGAATATTTTCAAGCTGTGGATGCTTGAATCCATGGATAAAAAAAAATCTGTGGAAAAGGAGGGCCAACTGTATAAATAAAAAAAGAAAATAACAGCATCAAAAAGAAGACATGAGCTGTCATGAGATGCATATTATCCTCTGATCTCATGCACAATTTAGAGTCTTGCTGACTTCAATGGGATGCACTTTCTGATGAGTGTGCTTTAAAGACAAAAGCATCTCAATAATCTTTAATGGGTATATGAGAAACATGTAATTTTGCAGTTGTTGATGGACTGCTCCTTCCACTATCTCTTGCCATTGGCTGTAGTGAATAGGGCCGGTTGGAGTTTCAGACCACCAACAGCTGGAATACCGTACCCAATGCCCACTTTTGCAACTTGGAATGATTAAATCAGAGGTAGGCAACACATACTGCAACACAGACTCCAGCCACATGTGGAGAGAGAAACCCCAAAGGTTCAGAAAAGGAAGAGGCACTAGGGACCACATTGCAAACATGCAATGGCTAATGGAAAGCAACAAGGAATGCCAAAAGGAAATCAACATGTGCTTTATAGACTCTAGCAAAGCATTTGATTGCATCAGTCATGAAAAGCTATGGAATGCTCTCAAAGATATGAGAATGCCAATACATTCCGTCACCTAGAATACTATGGCCAGTTCTGGGCATCACAATTCAAAAAGGATATTGACAAGCTGGAGTGTGTCCAAAAGAGAGCAACTAAAATGGTGAAGGGTCTGGAAACCATGAGGAAAGACTTAGGGAGCTGGGTATGTTTTGCCTGGAGAAGAGATGGTTAAGAGATTATATGACATCCCTGTTTACGTATTTGAAGAGGTATTAGATTGAGGACGGAGCAAGCTAGTTTTCTGATGCTCTAGAGCATAGCACACAAAATAATGGATACAAGCTAAAGGAAAAGAAATTCCACTTAAACATTAGGAGGAACTTCCTGACAGTAAAAGCTGTTTGACAGTGGAACCCACTCCCTTGGAAAGTGATGGAATCTCCTTCTTTGGAGGTCTTTAAACAGAGGCTGGATAGCCATCTCTCAGGGGTGATTTGATTATGTGTTCCTGCATGGCAGGGGTTGGACTGGATGGCCCTTGTGGTCTCCGCCAACTCTATGATTCTATTATTCTATGATAGTTCTGTTGAGAAATCTATACTCAAGACAAGAGCCCATTGTCAGTACAGAATATGGAGAAACAGAATGGCTTTCAATAAACAATGGAGTCAGGCAATGCTGCATATTATCACCATATTTGTTCAACTTGTACACAGAAAATATCACTTGAAGAGCAGGACTAGACTCAGAAGAAGATAGGAGGAAGGACCATTCAGCTATGGATAGGGGTATAGCACCAAGTATATTACATTGACCAGCAACTACAGTTTTATCATCACCCAAAGTTCATAACAACCAACTACAATGTAACACAGACGCTGACAAAATCCTAAAACACTAATCGAATCTATCAAAGGGTGAGTAGGATCACCATTCCAAAACAGCCCTTTCCAAATCTGATGCTTTCCCAGTGTGTTGGACTACAACCTCCACCATCTAGATCAAGAGATGGCATATGCTGTCAAACACATCATAGGTTGGCAGAGGGATAAAGTCGGGAATGGCTGTTCCAGGAGACAGCTTTATTGTTCATGCTGACTTTTTTTTTAATTGAAAAAGAACAACTCAGTCAAACAAATGCCATGCAACCAAACACAGACACCATGAAATCTCCAAGAGATACGGGAATGATCAGAGAGGGATAGCATAACAAAGGGAGAAAAGTTTCCTCTTCTGAAAAGTTAACAATGTAATAATTACTGGGGGGAGTAGGAGGATGAAAGGAAATTTCAGTGTTTCAAATAAGAGCTGACAGTGTTTCAAATAAGAGCTGACATGAAAGGACGATGGCTATATATAAAACAAAAACATAACACATTAAGAAAATCAAAAATATACACTCCTTTGAATAATTGATTCAAGGAGAAGGTGCCGCCCCTGAAAACAACACCCAAGTACAGTAATGGCTTTAAATCTGGCTCTTGGGGAAACGAATGAAGTTTGCTTCTTAAAGGATGCAAAAGGAGGGGAAATCA
>NC_056531.1:6203790-6243872 GCF_019175285.1 Sceloporus undulatus
CCTTAAGGGCCCCTTCCAGCTTTCACCCCATAATTCAAGAGCTGGTCTTAATCTTTCACATGCAGTCACATAGCATCATGTCAAATGGAGTACCCATGCACATTTTTTAAAGGCATCCATGCACAAAAGTGATTAAAAATGTGTTCATGGAACCCAGGCAGTTTCACTTTCATGTTAGATTCAGTTGGCAAGACACTGGCTAGGCTTAAATTCTTTCTTTGGCCCACTGGATGGGAACAGTAAGCCAACTGGTGGCTGTTTGGGGCTCATATTTGGCCAACAAGCCACTTGTCTCCACCCTCCACTTCCCTATGTTGCAAAGATTTATCTATTTTGTAGCAAAAGAGAGAGAAAGAGAAAGCAAATGCTCTCTTGACTTATTTCTTCAATACTGGGTATTGATCCAGAGAGATTTTTTGCAACACAAGCCTCTCCCATACACACACACACCACACACTGGCAAGTGAAGTGGTGGTGGTGGTGTGTGTGTGTGTATTTCTAAATCTGCAGGCAGGCACTGAGAAGTCTCAGCAATTTTCCTGCTCCAAAAGGAATGTGATTGCCTAATGGAGATAGGTAAGAGCCCTCCAGGCTCTTTGTGCTGTTTCCATCAGAAATCATGAAGTTATAGATAAAAAAAGAGAGAGTTGCCTTCTCCTTGATGTCAAATTTTTCATTTTGCTAGAAGGTTGATCCTCAGTGCTTAACACCTCTCTAATCCTTTATGTCTGTGTCAGCTTAGCTATCCAAAAGAAGTGGTTTCTGAAATGACAGGATTGTGCAAACACTGTCACCTTCTATTCCTGGAGATATTTGCCATCCTCCAATATGCCAGCATGGCACAATCAACACAATCTGATCCCACAAATCGCATTGAGAGATTGTCATTGGACGTTGCTGTGATTTAACCCCTATCCAGGTTGGACCCACAGTTCCTATCTTGGGCTCCTATCACTCACCTTGCCCTTTTACCCTGAAAACCCTTTCCTAGGCTGGTTCTTGGGCCCTCGAGATGACACTTAAAATAGACAGTTGAATGTGCTGGTTGTTGGGTTCACTGTGGTAACATATGACCCAACCTTCTTATCAAATCTTAAATAAAAACATCTGGAAAGTAGAAAGTAGCAACAGTTCTAGAAGAGTTTATTCCTGACATTTCACCAACATCTGTAGCTGGCATTTTCAGGGTTTCTCTGAAGATGCCAGCCACAGATGCTGGCGAAACATCAGCAATAAAGTCTTCTAGAACATGGCCACATAGCCCCAAAAACCCACAAAAAACTATGGATGCCAGCCATGAAAGCCTCGATTTCACATTAAACATATGGACTCATGGTGATTCATATATATACACTATAATACCTCCATTGAAAAAAAAAAGTAACACTTCTCCCTGAGCTCTTTTTGTGATCTTAGCTCCCATCAGACCAAAGTCCCTATTCAGATCTTTTTCAATACCTCTATTATTAATTGGCCCGATCTTCTGCTCCTCTCAATCCATTCCTATCTGCTCCATCCCTATATCTGTTTCTAACTAGACTTCACTGACAGTTTAACAGAAAAGCCTCTGGTTTTATATTTTTCTCCACCTGAACCTGTCCATAGGCTGGCTCTACTAATGCTTGCCTAGCTCTGTCTGATGCTCTGTCTGATGCTACACCAGCATCATCCACAGCTGGCTTAATTGTGTATCAGCTTTACCACTGAAAAGTTCTGATGGTCCAGTTCAGATGTGAATCATTGGCTTCAAGCAGATGGGCGGCTTGGAGCAGCCTCTGGCACCTCCAGCCACAAGTGCGTCCTAAGCAGAGCTAGACCATGGTGACCAGGCGCCCGAGTCTCGAGGCCAACTGCTGCCGCTGTCTGCAACAAACCACTGGTAAGCAGCAGGTTTTTTGGGGCTTGTTCCTTTTGCAGCTGGGTTTGGGCCACCTTAGCCAGCTGTGGCATGGTTCAGGCCTGATCCAGATACATGTGTCATCTGAATGAAACACCCCTGGATCAGCCCAAAGCTGGCACTTTTGGCCCATCTGTTTCAGGCCTTTGTTGTACCTGGCACAAAATGCAGTTAGTTTAATTGCAGTTTGCATATCAACTTTCCCCTTGGGGCTTTAGTTTTAAATCTGACAATTATCATTCCAAATGTGTTCTGGATGAGACTCAGAACACTTATCCACAACACCTAAAAGCTCCAAATCAAGATCAAAGCCCTGGTATTGCATTTTAAAATACTAAATGGGTGGGGGGAACTGGCATCCTCCAAATATTCTGACATACATCTCCCGTAATACCTGACCATATTTTGAACTACTGTTCATGTAACCCTCGATAATCAGCCCCATTGGTTTTAGCTTATTGGATCAGGGTGGTAGACGATGCGATAATCAGAAAATGGGGAGTCAGGCCTATTACTTTGGTAGAAAGGTGCTAGTTACTCCCAAACTGACCCCCATTTTAAATAGTCTGGATAGCCTGGGCAACAAGCCTCCTGGGCTGAAAATGCTGCTGTTCAATGCCAAGTCGGTGAATGCAAAAACATAACTGATCCAAGATTTGATCCTGGATGAGCTTGCCGACCTGGTTTATATTACAGAGATTTGGCTGGATGAAGCTGGTGTGTGTGGGGGTGTTAATCATAGAATGATAGAGTTGGAAGAGACCACAAGGGCCATCCAGTCCAACCCTCTGCTCTCTCTCCCAGCTTTGTCCACCTGAGTTCACCATACTAGCACAATCATAACTACAACATCTTGAGGGGTGAGAAATGATTCCCTCTCCAACAACACAGAAAACGAAACTTCACAGTAAGTACCAATCTTCTATTTTCCTGCAGTGTGTGGGGACAATCCTTCCAATGGGAGCTAACTAAACTGCCACTTCATGGGGCAGGTGACTACTCCTATCAACCACTACACAGTTACCACCTATGCAAGGCAATGGAGGCCTATGCAGTGTGCAATGGAGCCCTGGTGGTGCAGTGGTTAAATGCCAGTACTGCAGCCACAACATTGTGAGCTTGATTCTGCAGGGCTCCAGGTTGACTCAGCCTTCTGTCCTTTTGTAGGTCGGTAAAATGAGCACCCAGTTTGTTGGGGGCAATTGGCTTACAGACTGTAAACTGTTTAGAGAGTGCTTAGTTCACTATGAAGCAGTATAGAAATGTAAAAGTGCTATTGCATGAGACACCTCCCAAGGCTGGGGAGAGGAGAGGTGAGGCTATGGCAATTAGAGCAGGCCTGAGTCTTCAAGTATATCTGCATTACATGGTTGTATCAGTTTCATGCCACTTCAACTGTCATGGTTGCATCCTAAGGAATCCTGGGAATTGCAGTTTGGAGAGGTACTTAGAATTCTCAGCTAGAATCTAGTCTATTCACCTGAATTATAATTTACAAGGTACTCTGAGTGCGAGTCTATACTATGGAAGTAAGCTCCGTCCCCTCCTTGGTATCTTTTAAGTACTTCATCAAACTACAGTCGGCCCTTCTTATACACAGATTTTTTTATACATGGATTCAAGCATTTCACGGTTTGAAAATGTCAAAAAAAAGTATAAATTTCAAACATCAAACCTTGATTTTCCATTTTTTATAAGAGACTATTTAGCTATTTCATTATATTTAATGGGACTTGAGCATCCACGGATTTTGTTATCCACAGGGGTTCTTGGAACCAAACCCCAGCGTATAACAAGGGTCCACTGTACAAATGGCAAGAATTCATTAGGAAGAAATCACGACAATTTACATGACAGGAAAGTGGCTTTATTCCCCCCCTCCCAACTCTTGACTTTTTCCATATTATATGTAAATGGCAACCAGCTGCTATACTGGACACTAAGCACATGCATTCAAATCTCTTGCAGGCACAGAATTTGGCTCGCTTGCTTGGCACGGGATCTGGTGAAATGCGAGAGCCAGCCTTTCCCTCAAGAAGTCCACACAGACAGAAAATTCCCTTTCAGCAGCAGATGCTGTTACTTGGATAGTTAACCTCTACAAATGGCACTGTCCATGGAATGGAGGAGAAAGAGGTTTATAGAGAGGCTTGGAGTGACATTTGTTTTCTTGCTGCAGAACAAGAACCGCAGATGCACAAGGAGCGAGGTTGAACACATCAGTAAGCAAAGGATAACATCTAATGAACTTCTTTCCCATTAACACTTGTTAATGTCAGGTTTGAGAGATGCTGGCATTGCTCAGCTAATGAGGGGAGGGAGTTTAAAGCCCTTCCTCCTTATGAAATGTGCTTCCCATTTTGGCAACAGCTGATCTACACAACTGGAGAAATAAAGTTTGCAAAGTTAGTGTGGAAGCAGAAAGCTTCATCGCATCACCATGCCACTAACCCTGCTTGGTTATATGCTGCTGTGGTTTCATTGGGTTGGCTGCAAGATCACTATTTTGCTGGGTAGCAAAGGGGCAGATGAAAGTGAACCAGTGTGAAAAGGATTTGGTTGTGGTATGTGTTCTGGAGAACATTTCAAACATACTTTTGTGTACCAAAAATATCTGCCCATGAAATTTAGCACAGCCAAGGCACACCTCTAGAGTTCTGGCAAACTATATGATACCCAGAAGATCTAATTTAGCTCCTTCCAAAATTTTGTTCAGGTTAAGTTCATCTAACGTTCTAAAAAGCCTTAGTATTGCTAGTCACATTTACCACATTAGCATAATTTAAAAAAAAAAAAGCTTCGTAAGGTGATGCATCCTAGATCACATTGTAAAATCTCATGTTCGTTGTCAGGTTAAAATAAGGAAGTCAAAATATTTTCTCTGCCATCTGGGCGGACAGAACAAAAACAGATTCCCTGTCAAGAGTGGATCTTTTGCATGCAATGGTATTATGGAAATCTAAGAAGACATCTCAAAAGGAGAGCTCATTGCAGGACCACAGCTCCTTTGCAAGATCATTAAAATGCTTACTGCAACGATGGCACCATTAGATCCAACCAGACATTTTTGCACAAGCTAAAATGTTAAATACTTTCTGGATTGAAGACTTACCAGGTTGAACTTTTATCTTGCCACGCCAGGCAGAAAGACTTTCTTCAAAATCCAGGCACTCAGATTTTACATGTCTTTGAGACACAGATAACAAGGGTTATCCAGAGAGCTTAATGGCATGAGCAAGCTAGAGCACATTAGCAGCCTCTTTGTTTTTTCACAGGTCATTAAACTAAACTTATCTGAACAGCTCTTCAGCTGCAAATAAAATCCTCCTTTTCTGGGATATTAAAATAGGATCAAGAGGGTTTTTAATACACACAGAGAGAGAGAGAGAGAGTCGTCCCTCCATTTGCGTAGACTTTGAATCCGTGTCCCTCATTTACTTACGAGGGGCAAATGGAGGGACTTAAAATTGGGCGTGCACCTGTGGCAGCGCACTGCTATACAAGCCAATTGGATCCCCTATGAAAACAGAGAGGCGACTGTACATGCAAATACATTCAGGGCTATTACTGATACTACATCTGGGAACATTTCTCTCCCAAAGACCATAGACAGCATGAACCAAGCTCTCAATGTTTGCTAAATAGCAGAGTCAGCCAATGCTTGGCTATTAACAAAACCTTTAGTTCAGACAGTCCTACACAGTGTTGTAGTGCAGTAGTGTCCAACCTTTGGTTTTGAAGATGTTCTGGACTTCAACTCCTTGAGGCCCCAGCCAGTATGGCCCATCCTCAAGGGCTTTAAGTGCTAGAATCGAAATCATCCGGAGCATTAAAAATTGAGTCTCTATAGTTGAAGCACAGGTACTTTTTGATTATTAGGAACAATCTGTCACTCTGACCTCCCTTGGCTCCCCTCTTCCCACTGAGTTTCACTGTAATCTTCACAATAGCTTGGGAAGGGAGGGGAGGTTCCCAAAAACAGTATGTTGTTACAAGCTGTCGCAGCCAAGTATTTTGGCACTGAGTTAATTTTATATGAGTAATTTAAACCCATCAGCTTTACAAAACTCTGGCTCTTCATGGCAATGAAAACTGCCAGGATTCATTTGCTGATAGGCATCAAGACAGCTGTCTTGACTCTTCTTGGAGCACATCTATACTAATAATCCAGGTGCAAATCAGATTATTTTGCTCTGGAGCTGCCCCGGATACAACCATATGTATTGGTACGAAAGCAATTTGGCACCATCTTCCTATCCACACCTTGCCCCAAGCTGTACCATCACTATACCCTTTTCCCCAGGGCTGCTGCCACCACTGTTGTCCCTGCCAAGCACCTCACTGGATTTCCACTGTCGACACATTGCTTGCCCTGACATCAGATCGATTACTACCCCCCCCCCCCGGCACGTTGATCATATGACTGGGTGTCTCGTTCTGATGTCAGGGCAGTGACATGTGGACAGTGGGATACTGCGTGGGGTGGAGGTGCTTGCCTTGGAAGGACCTGAGGAGAACTTTCTTTTCCAACAAGTGGAGCAATGTGGCAAGTAGAACTAGCCATTAAAAAAAAAATGGTGGCAGTTGCCAAGAACCCAAATCCAGGTGTTGTCCTGCTTACCTCTACTGAGAGCAGCACAGCAGGGGAATATACAAGGAACAGTGCAGAGTCCAGTCCAAAGATCACACAATAGCAGCCAGTCAGTCACAGCCAAGGGCAGAGGCAAAAACACAGTCACAAGGCAAGTCTAGTAGTCAGATAACTAGAGTCATGAATCAAGAGCAAGGAACAACAAGGCTACAAGATTGGTTGTCTTCTGCAAAGAACCTCTGCAGCTGGAGGTCTTTTAAAAAGCCTTGCTTCTCTCAGCTGAGAGCTCTCCTCTTGGCTTCTAGCCTGGAAGAACATCTCAAAGACTCCTTGACCTGCCTTCACTCCACAGGTCCTAGCACCTGCAGCTAGAGTCCATAGAGTCTGTTTCTTCCTGAGCCTCTTCTGGAACTGCAGATCCAGGCAACCTCAGATCTGCCCTGTCTCAGCCTCCTCCATGTCTTCAGAGTCTTCTGACTGTACCTCTAAGTCAGGCCCAGGGCAGTCCATGACACCTAGCTGAGGATTGAGCATGGATCCTCCTGCTACATGTAAATCATGTGTTTTGTCACAGAGCTACAGCAACTCCCCCAAAAAGAACCTGGATGACTTTGGCGAGGTTCAAATGGCCTTGAGGTGTACTACTACTGCTGTACACCAAGACATACCATTGTTTTTCAGCAGCGTATGCCCTGTGTCTCAGAATACCCTTTCTCCTTTGTCACACTGTAGGCACTGTCTCTTTGGTCCAAAATACACTGCAGAAATAATCCACTTTGAGACCGCTTTAACTGCCCTGGCTCAATGCTAGGGAATTCCGAATTCCGGGAACTGTAGTTTTTTGTGACATTTAGCCTTCTCTGTCCGAGAGCTCTGGTGCCAAAATAAACTCCATTTCCCAGGATTCTCTAACACTGTGCAGGCAGTCAAAGCAGTCTCAAATTGGATTATTTCTGCAATGTGTTTTGGCCCTTTGTCTTCCCACTCTTGTCCCATGCCAGCTATGTTCAGAAAGGCCTATTTAGGAAGATTCCATCTAACCTCCAGTGGTGTTTCATCTTTCTTATTGCCTCCTTTTCCCACTGATGCCCAGTGAGAGCTGTCATTCGAAATGTGTGCTACCTGATGGCAAAGTAAAGCACCCTATCTAGAACAATTAAAATCCACTCCTCTAGTGCTCTCTATCCTTGATGGGGAACTTGTTCACTGTGCTTCTCCCTTGCTCTTCGGAGGTCTCTCTCCTTCAGGTTTTATGCCCTCCAGTTCCGCATGGGCCTTTTAAAAAGGTCACAATCTGACATTTGCAATAATGTTTGAAGTGACTCCCTTTTCATAGGAACACTTCACTCACTCTTCTCCTTCCCACCTCTGCATAAGAAGTACTATTTCTAGTGAGCTAGACTGAAGGCTTCATATCCTTACAGAAAAAGAAGTAGAAAACAGATCAAGAAAGTGCAATGAGAGGCTAATTAAAACTGGAAGGCCAAATAATAGCTCAAACTGAAGTCGCATTGTGGAGCGGGGGGAGTTAACACAAAGAGAAAAACCCAGCCACCTGCAGTAATGGATTATCAAATCTGCTTTCTTATTCATATTGCTGTTGCTTCTTTTGAATTGACCTTTCTGGTTTAAGCAGACAGCTATTTATCACAATAACATAGCAGCAGAGATTGGGAAACGGGGGTCTGTGCGTGGCACTACATCTTCCAGAAGTGGCCACGTGGGATACTGGAAGCTAAGATCCCAACAATAAACTTCTCCAAATGCTACATAAAATCAGTCATCCCAGAACAGACTTCCACACTGCAGAAATAACCCAGTTTGACACCACTTTAACTGCCATGGCTCAATGCTATGGGATCCTAGGAAATGTTGCTTGTTGCAGCACCAGAGTGAAGCAGTTAAAGAGGTGTCAAAGCAGATTATTTCTACAGTGTGGATGCAGCCTAAGGGACTATCTAGGCAAACGTTGTTTGACCACCAGAACCAAACAGATGCCTATAGGAATTTACAGGCAAGACATGAGCAATAATTGTGCCCTTCACCCCAGCTCATGCCCTCCAGCCTTCTGAGCAAGTGCTATTCAGAAGCATACTACTTTTGATAATGAAAGTCATAGATACTCGTAGCAACTGAAAGGAAAACTCTCCGTGGATTTCTCCTCCGTGGTGGCTATCATGAAAACCCATGGAGGGATTAGGGATGTACATAATGCTCAGCAATTTTCTCATCCTTGGCAAGAAAAGATGTCCCAGGCACAGAGACATCCCTTTAAAAAACAGTCAGCGGCTGTGAAACAGTTCGCATTTGGAGACTTTCAGTGAGCAGTTTGTTAGTGCAAAAACACACATTGTGTAGAAAACTATGCGTTTCACACATAAACACTGTCTTCTTTGTTTATTAAATATTTGCGGGGAAATAGTTTTTAAAAAAAAAAAACACCATAGAATCATAGAGTTGGAAGAGACCGCAAGGGCCATCCCGTCCAACCCTATTCTGCCATGCAGGAAATCTCAATCAAAGCATCCCTGACAGATGGCCATCCAGCCTCTGCTTAAAGACCTCCAAGGAAGGAGACTCCACCACTCTCCGAGGAAGGAGTGTGTTCCACTGCCGAACAGCCCTTACTGTCAGGAAGTTCCTCCTAATGTTGAAGTAAAGAGATTCCGCCTCCCTTGGAGTGTAGTGGAGTCTCCTTCCTTGGAGGTCTTTAAACAGAGGCTGGATGGCCATCTGCCGGGGATGCTTTGATTATGATTTCCTGCATGGCAGGGGCTTGGACTGATGGCCATCCAGCCTCTGTTTAAAGACCTCCAAAGAAGACTCCACCACTCTCTCAGGAAGAGTGTTCCACTGTCAAAGAGATCTTACTCTCAGGAAGTTCCTCCTAATGTTGAGGTGGAATCTTCTTTTCCTGCAGTTTGCATCCATTGTTCTCTGGAGCTGCAGAAAACAAGCTTGCTCTCTCCTCAATATGACATCCCTTCAAATATTTAGATAGGGCTATTATATCACCTCTTAACCTTCTCTTCTCCAGACTAAACATCCCCAGCTCCCTGAGTCTTTCCTCATAGGGTATGGTTTCCAGATCTTTCACCATTTTAGTCGCCCTCCTTTGGACACGCTCCAGTTTCTCAACATCCTTTTTGAATTGTGGTGTCCAGAATAGGAACATAAAAATGAAAAACAAAGCGCAAAGACTCTTGTAATCTTATCCAACAGGGAGAGGGGAGAGCTGAAATTCATTCTTGTACACAAAATGAAATACAGTCAACCCTGCGTATCCACACATCCCGCACACATGGATTCAACCAACCATGGTTCAAATATATTCAGGAAAAAAGAATCCAAAAAGCAAACCTTGATTTTGCCATTTTATGCAAGGGATGCTATTTTACTCTGCCAATGCATATGAAGGGACATGAGCATCCAAGGATTTTGTTATCCATGGAGGGCCTTGGAACCAAACCACAGAAGATACCAAGGGCCCTGCGAAGCCCTGTCTCTAGCTAGCTCAATAACCAGGCTTCATAGATGAACCCAAAAGAGTTTATTGCAGAATCTCAGAACAGCAAGCCATTTTTGCCAGAACTGGCCCAAGCATTCAGTTACAATCCTATAACCCTTTTCATCCCCAACCCCCTCCGTCTTTTGCATTCTTTCCCAGGCTAAACAACCTTGGAGCCATGCAGTAACAGTCAGTGTCTTTCTCTTTCCCACCATTTGGCTCAGCACCTGTTCACAATATCAACACAAGCTTTAAAACTGAAATTGCTTCTAAATGATAACAACAAGCTCAACATAAAATAATAAATCCATGGGAAAAGCAATTTAGAAAGGGAATAACAACAAACAACTTAAAATAACAACTCCATGGCAGAAGGAACCTGAAAAAGCAGACCCTAACAGGTCCACTGAAACTGAAGATTTGCATCCCTAGGAGACTCACTAAAATTAAGAGTTACGTATCTCCTCAGACCCACAGTCAGAGAATCAGCACCTTTTCTCAAAAATCTGCACATCTGCAAAGCTTAATGTGCATTAGACTGCATGCTTTTTAAAAAGGCAAGCAGCTAAACACATGTACAATGGAAACATATACACAAACACACTTAGTCAATGAGGAAAATGTGTACAAAAATGCACACATTAGAAAAAGGGGGTAAATAAATCTGCTTAAGCGATACACATACTCAAGTGCAGAAAATGCTTATAGAAAATAAAGCGGCAAATTTCCAAGCAGGGAAGAAAAACAAACGTCTCGCAATCCGCCACAAAGCAAGAGTGGGATGAGAATGCAGGTGGGATTTGGAGAGATATAACACTGTAAAAACTGGAAGTGATTTCCATTTCAAATACTTTGGAAACAATTTGTATAGCTTAGCTATGAATTGTGCAAAAATGGATGGTCCATTTTGTTCTTTCAGTTCCATTTGATGACTGGGTTCTAGAATTAGGAGAAGGACAGACAGACCAAGAGAGATGTCCAGCCAGATGATACTGGGAAGCCTAAATGAACAACACGAAGACATTCACCCAAAGCTTGGAAATACGTAATGAACTCAGGTAACAGTTCATTAGATTTCTCCATAATGTGTCTTAATACTTTCGATTTCCTGATTAATTCTGAAGTCAATCCTGTCCTTTAACAAGTTACTAATTTTTAACTGATTTGTATTTGTTAGTGGGTGAGGTGGGTCTCTTTTTGCCAGATTCAGTGAAACAGGAGACAGAGGACTAAGAGTGGAGGGAATGCATCATGCGGTTCTGTGCTGACTGGTTTATCCTAATCTGTTTGATACCTAGAAGGCACCCCTTCCTTGTATGGTTACATTCCATTAGACATGATACAAACAGTAAAAGAAATTGGGAAGGAAGGGAAAAGCACCAGGCTTGGAAATATTGATTCTTGGACTACAACTCCCAGATTCCTACAGCCTAGCAACAGCCAAGGTGGCTGAGAGATTCTGGGAGTTATACAGTGGACCCTTGTTATCCGCTGGGGTTTGGTTCCAAAAACCCCTGTGGATAACAAAATCTGTGGATGCTCAAGTCCCATTAAATATAATGGCAGAGCAAAATGGCAAAATCAAGGTTTTGCTATTGGGAATTTATACTGTTTAAAATATTTTCAAGCCATGGATTCTTGAATCTATGGATAAAAAATATGTGGATTGTAGTCCCAAAACATAGCCTCTAAGTTCTGGGAAAGCAACCATTTGGAACAACTGCTCCTACACTGGCTGGTGGATGAAGTAGTGGCTGGAGGCCACAGGACAGTGGTGTGGTGAATCCAGTCCGGGATTTAGTCTAAAATGTAAAGAAGCTTATCCAATTTGCTGAAACCCGAAAATGAGAGAAACACCTTGGATAGCTCCTTGAAAGTTTGGCCACAAAACCCAGAGCAGTTTCATAATGACATGGGAGCCACCAACTGCTACTGGACTGATGTGGCCAGGCTGGTCTCTCCAAGCCCATCCACATTGTTTGGGGTCCTTCATTCAGATGTCGTCTTTCTTAGTGGAACAATGCAAATAACCTCAAGTATGCATTGCACACTACAGAATATATCTATGTGCATCTCTGGGAGCTTGGTTGCTCACACATGCCAAACCCAGGATTGATTATCCTGGATTAAGTGGGGTTTTTTGGCAGCCCCCCCCCCCAAGAAAAAACTTAATCGTATGCATTTGGGTTGCATATGAACAACAGAGATTCAACCCAGGTTCATCCTCAATTATTTTCACCGTCTGAATACAGGTATGTCCTTTGAGGAAGCTGGCTGCATTATAGCTTGTCAAGGGCCTTTGATTCTCTCATTGGTGCCAATAGCCAAAATGGGCTCACCTTTCAATCTGCAGTCCTAGAGAAACAGATCAGTCAGGGGAAAGGGGCTGCTTGCACATGGGACTCAAGAAAGATGAAAGGGATGCATGGAAGATGAGAAAGCAAATATGGATATCCTCCAAAGGCAATTACATACTTAGTTGAATGTGTGACCTGCCATCTTGTTTGTATTACATTCTCATTGATAAAGGGCAGGGAGACTAGCATCAGACAATGTAAGAATCATCAATGGGCAAGGGCTAAAGAAAGATAAGTGTTACGTCTCCCTAAGCCCCAAACGACAACAATCATGGTTCATTTCATCAGACCATCCCAATCTTTTTTCAGGAAACTAAAGTCTTGATCAGAATTACAAACACGTGGTGTAATGGTTTGAGCTTTGTACTGTGACTCTGGAGTCTAGGGTTCAATTCCTATTTGGGCCATGAGAAAGCCATGCTTTCAACCCTGGGGTAAGGCAATTGCAAACCTCTAAACAACTCTTGCCAAGAAAACCCCAGGCAACCTTAGGGTTGCCATAAGTCGTAAATGAAAGTGCACAACACACACACACAGCCTCAAAAGCATGATATAAATACATGTGCAAGCAGCACGAACTGTCACTTTTAGCAATGGAAAGCTGGAACTTCCAATCCCAGGAATTCCCAAAAGTTGTGGTACTAAAATACTTGCAGCAAGCCTATCATTTTTCAATTAGTAGCATGAATTAATGAGTTTCCTTTCGGGGAGGCTGGCATTCACTTTTAAAAGATATGAAGTCAGCCCTAAGACAGTTCTGACATTTGCACAATCACGTGCCACAGGGCTCTCACAAAAGGGAGAGAAAGAAATTTTGTTATTTATTTATTATGGTATTTATACCCCGCCCTTCAGCAATAAAGGCTATGTGCCTTCTCAGTAACACAGAATAAGAGGCACACCGATAGTGTTAATGATGTGGTGGTGGTGATTATACATTTATATCCCACTCTTTTTCCAGTTAGCTGCAGGTGGTATACTTGGTCCTCATCCCCACTTTTACCTTTATAAAAACCTAGAGATGTTAAATCAGGCTGAGAACACGTAAGAGCCCATGAGGCAATTTCCATGACTCAGTAAGATCTTGAAGCTAGGTCTTCCAAGTCCCAGTCCACCACACTAACCACTACGCTACACTACCTCTGTGTCGCAAAGCATAGTCCTCACACCTACAGCAAAATGGTGGTACTTTGAACCCACCTGGAACTCTTTCTTGCTGACCAGTTGACAAAACTCCAAGCTCTGCCTTACAATTTGATGTATCAAAACATTATAAATGCTTTTCTCTCCATACCTAACCCAACACACCCAAGGCCAGAGCTTGGACCTCCAGCTATGGAAATGTATTCAATAGTATTAAACATTAAAAATTGGTAAATTACTTCATTGCCATCACAGTAATAATTAAATTTACTTGATTAGTTTAGTTATGGTTAGCCCGTTTAAAAAGCTCCAACGAAGGAGACTCCACAACACTCTGAGGCAGTGTATTCCTCTGTCCCAGAGGACAGGGTCAGAATTCAAAATGACATTGACAGATTAGAGAGCAGAGCCAAAATGAACAAAAAGAATTTCAGCAGGGAGAAATTTAAAGTACAACACCTAGGCAAGGAAAAAATAAAAGGATCAGATATAAGATGGTGGCAACTGGCTTGCTGACAGTACATGTGAAAGAGATCTGGGACTCTTAGTAGACCACAAGCTGAACATAAGTCAACAGTGTGATGCAGCAGCTGAAAAAGCCAATACGATCCTATTCACTGCATCAAGGGAAGTAATAGCCACTCTATTCTGCTTTAGGCAGACTTCATTGTCCCAAATACAGTTCAGGCAAATAGCCAAAGGCTGATTGCTACACAGCCGATAGCCAGCAGCAAATGAAAAAGCACAGTCACAGAGCCACTTCCAGTTTATCACTTACTTTACTTTAGTAAATGCAAGCCTTAAGTCCCAAACACAGTTCAGCAATGTCCAAGTCAGGCGAACGCCATCCAGAATCAAGAAACACATTCCAGGCCAAGCACACAGTTCAGAAACACAATGGGAAGCCAGGTACATTAGATAAACTCTGACAACTCCTGGGGCGCTGCGCTGGGAATTTATAGATCAGCAGCCCAAGACAGCTGCTGCTTAATTAATTTCTGCCACCTATAAATCCTCTAAGACCTCCTGAAGCCCTCCCTTTGTTGTCTCCGTTCAGCAAAAGTAGGTAAGGATAAGTGGTCTTCTATATCTGAATGAGAAGCGCTCTCTGTCAGAGCTGGTACTGCACTCCAGTCTGTCTCCGAGAGTCTCTGAGAATCTCCTCCTGCTCTGGTTCAGCAGCAGGTCTCAGCATGTTCACTGCTTCAGTCTTGAGTCAGAGTCCATTTCCAAGTTCTGGAAGCAGGGCATGACACAATTCCCCCTCTCATCATCCTCCTCCTTACCAGAACAAGGAGGATTCGGCAGCTAAAAAGGCCAATGTGATTTTAGGCTGCATCAATAGAAGTGTAGTCTCAAGATCAAGGGAAGTAATAGTGCCACCCTATTCTGCTCTGGTCAGGCCCCACCTGGAATAGTGTGTCCAGTTCTGGGCACCACAATTCAAAAAGGATTTTGAGAATCTGGAGTGTGTCCAAAGGAGGGCAACTAAAATGGTGAACGGTCTGGAAACCATGTCCTATGAGGAACAACTTAGGGAGCTGGGGATGTTTAGCCTGGAGAAGAAAAGGTTAAGAGGTGATAATGAGAGCCCTGTTTAAATATTTGAAGGGATATCATATTCAGGAGGGAGCAGGCTTGTTTTCTGCAGCTCCAGAGAACAGGATCTGGAACAATGGATGCAAACTCTAGGGACAGAGATGCCACTTAAACCTCTTGACAGTAAGGGCTTGTAGATTGTGGTGGAGTCTCCTTCCTTGGAGGTCTGGATGGCCATCTGTCGGGGATGCTTTGATTTAGATTTTCTGCATGGCAGGAAGTTGGACTAGATGGCCCTTCTGGTCTCTTCCAACTCTAGGATTCTATGATTCCATTGGGATAGCAGCAATGAAAACATCAAACCAAATTAGGAGCATGTACATCCAAAGCCCACCAACACTCCTCTGGCCCATACACAAAATCAATCAACCAGGTACTGAAAGTGTCTCTGACACATCTGGGAGTCCAGAATCAGAGCCACCTTGTATTACTCCTCCCCATCTATCAGTACTGCAGCCAGTGGAAGTCCAGGAGCAACATCCTCATGAACATCCAAGGCGAGAACCAACAGTAAAACATGAAGTCAAAAAGCCAATGAGTTGACTTGGGCAGCAATCACATAGGGACCCAGGAATCTGGCATTGAATTACCAACAGGGACAGCACAATGGCATATGGTGAGTTGACAGGTAGACCCAATCCTCCATTTTCAGTGGGGCGCGGCTGGCTGCTGATGCTTATCAGTATCCTGCTTAGCGTTGCCATAATTCTGCACTAGAAACCGGGACAAAATGTAGGACAATTGTAGGATACAATTTAGCCCAAAATGTAGGACAGTTAAAGTCCTCAATTTTTCTTAAATGTCCTACATTTGGGCTAAATTTTATCTTACAATTGTCCTATATTTTGGTCTAAATTTTGTCCTACATTTTGTCCCGGTTTATAGTAGAGAATTATGGCAACCCTGTGTTTACTTCTACTGAGGACAGCACAGCAGGGGGGTGTACAAAGGAATAGTCCAGAATCCAGTCCAAAGATCACACAATATCAGTCAGTCAGTCACAGCACAGGCAAGAGCATAGTCACAAGGCAAGTCCAGAGGTCAGATAACCAGAACCATGAATCAAAGAACACTGGAACAACAAGGCTGCAAGACTGGTTGTCAGCTGCAAAGAACCTCTGCAGCTGGAGGTCTTTTGAAGGGCCTCAGCTTCTCTCAGATGAAACCTATTAGGTCTCCTTTTGGCTTCTAGCCTGGAAGAAAGCCTCAAAGACTCCTTGACCTGTCTTCGCTCCACAGGTCCTAGCACCTGCAGCCTACAGTCCATAGAGTCTGTTTCTCCCTCTGCAGCTTCCTGAGCCTCCTCTGAGACTCCTGATCCAAGCAGCCCCAGATCTGCCCCGTCTCAGTCTCCTCCATGTCTTCAGAGTCTTCTGACTGTGCCTTTATGCTTGTAAGCCTCTTTGACCATAGAATCATAGAAATGGAAGAGACCACAAGGCCCATCCAGTCAAACCCTCTGCCATGCAGGAACTCTCAATCAAAGCATCTCCAACAGATGCTTGGAGTAAGACCTGGCCAGCCTGGACTTCCTGAAACCATTGGTCCACTGCAGGAACTTCAGACGCAGATGGAAACCATAATTTGTGAAGAATGGGGTCTGTTGGGTAGAACTGGGGTTTTTTGGGGGGGAGGGTGGTTGTTCTGTTCCAGGAAAGGTTTATAGGCAGTTCTCTACTTTTAGGCTAGTTTCAGTTCCAGCATCTCTTGTAAAAAAAAAGTAAGCATGAGGGCACAAGGACCTCCTGTTTAGTTGCTACAGAACAAAAACATCGGGCATCAGTCACTCCTGCACATCAACCCCCTTGAATTTCCCAATGATATTGCTCTGAGTATGATCTCTCCAGTATCAGAACCAAAGATTTAAGAATGACATCTGCAGTTTGCGTTAATGAAGACGGCTGGCAAAGCAGAGAAGCCCTCTGAGGAGTAGAATATCCTCTCAGCTTGGAAAGCAGGACAAATGACTCCATTCGCTAGTCGGTATGCATAGGAAAGGTTTGAGGTTCTTGTCAGAAATTCTGCTGGCTCTTGCATTCCATGGCCAATTAATCGGGGAGGTAATGGGGAAAATATGCAGAAGTGGGAAATCTTGGGTGCTTGTTTACTGCTCTAAATGCAGGGGGAACACAAGAGATGAAAAGGATCTATAGTTCTATGAGCCAGGCAACAAGGCAAATGTTTGTCAGGAGCAGTCCAGGCTTCATTATGGTTTCCACAGAGGCCTCCTCTTTTTATGTTGATCCCATGCAATAGTGCATAATAAGGTCTTTCAAACTTTTCATGAGTAGCCAAGTGCACAACACACATTTTTATGCTTCCACTTGCTATTTCTTGCTACTGTTTCCTAATAACCAGCTGCCAAAGAGATGACAAATACAAACTCAAGATGAAAAGTTTAGCAGCGATAGTGTGAGCTTGCAAAAGATTGTGTAAAAGCAAAACCAACTCCTGCCTGGCTGGGGTACCAAAATCAACACTTGGTGACACTTGACTGTTTGTTTGTTTGTTCATTATAAATAATAATAAACTTTTCAGTTCCAAGAATGTCAAAACAGTGTGCATCAATAAAAAATTGATATACACAAATTTACTTTTTATTTTGACATGCATGGAAAAGAACAGATGGTGCATATTGATGTTCTAATGGAAGACCATTTCACATACCAATTCTTGGTAAACTAAGGAATGTGTATTTAGAAGATATGCAGAGTGCAAACACACATACCAGATAGCAATTCAAACATACACAGAGCTAACCAAAGTGGAAACGTGAAAAGGGATAGCTGAGCTTTTAGGGGTAGCAATGGGGTTATTTTTACCTGTCCAAAGTGGAAGCAGAAGGGTAGATGGAGATGTTGGGCTGGAATCACAACCAAGGGTAGGCAGAAAGGCTGACTTACTGCTTTAGGTGTGAAGAGCTCCTTTGTTTCAGGTTTCAAGCAGAAATGCAAAATATTTGGGGGAAGAATGAAGCACTTTAGATTGGATAGTTTTCTTTATGTGGATGCCCACATGCCTAGGAAAACCAAATCTAACCCCCCCCCCCCCCCCGGGAGCCTGACTGGAAAGGTCACTGATCTCTCAAAAACATGCTATCTCCAGATATGAGATATCCAGATATGAGGACCCCCAAATGTAGCTTGAAGTATGCAGGGGTGCATAACATTAGTGGTAATTTTGTAGAACAGTTCATCACTGTTGATGAAACATGGTTACATTGCTATGATCCAGAGACCAGACAACAGTCCATACAGTGGCAGCTCTTGGGTGCTCCATAGAACCCAAAGAAATTCAAGAAACAAAGGTCAGCAGGAAAGGTCATGGCCACAGTTTTGGGGGATCAGGAAGGTATTTTGATGACCATCTTCAAAAGGTTCTTGCAGAATACTACTCTAATTTCCCATGCCAATTACAGGAAGCACTGAAGGAAAACTGGCAAGGGAAGTTGTGGAAAGGTGCCCTGTTTTCACAGGACAATGCATTTGCTCACAATGCTGGCCAAATGATGGCTGTTTTGGAGAATTTGGGGCTAAAGTGCAAAGACCATCCACCCTACTCACCAGATCTTGCTCTATCTGACTATTTCTTATTTCAAAACCTTAAACAGAGTTTGAAAGGAAGGACATTTCCAAATGAGTCAGAGGTGATAGCAGCAGAGCAGTATTTGAGTGCCCAGACATCAGAATTTTATTTTATTTTGGAAGGGTTAGAGACTTGAGTAACGAAGGGTCAAGTGTGCCAAACTTCAAGGTGAACAGTAAAATCCTTTCCTTACATGCTCTCATAAGCATGTCAGAATAAAAAAGGTTTCATCTGCAGATGGGATGGCAAAAAAGACAAGAGGCATCCTACCCTTCCTAGGAAGGGAACTACAGGTCCCAGGAGCAGCCAGCGAGAAGGCCCTTTTCCATGTTGCCATCAGACATGCACATGTGGTTGCCAGGAGGTAGAAAAAGACCTCCTCGGAAGATCACAAAACCTTACTCAGATTCATACGGGAGGATATGGTACTTCAGATATCCTGAACTGGAGCCATACAGCAACGCTCTGAACTTTGCCCAGAAACAGAACAGTATCCAGTGGAAGTGCTGTAACAAGAGAGCTATAATGCCATCCAGTATTAGAACAAAAAAGAGCCATCATGGTGTAGTGGTTTAAGTGTAGACTAGGACTCCAGGAAACCAGGGTGCAAATTCCAGCTCACTTATGGAAGCCCACTGAGTGGCTTTAGGCACATCACACTCTCTCAACCTCAGAGGAAGGCAGTGACAAACTTCCTCTGAATAAATCTTGCCAAGAGAACCCCGTGCGCATGCAACAACACAGGGGAAACAATCTGCAATTCCACCCACATTTCTGAGAAATAGAATCATAGGGTTGGAAGAGACCACAAGGGCCATCCAGTCCAATCCCCTGCCATGCAGGAACTCTCAATCACAGCATCCCCGGCAGATGGTCATCCAGCCTCTACTTGAAGACCTTCAAGGAGGGAGACTTCACTACTCTCCGCGGGAATATGCTCCATGTCAAACAGCCCTTATTGTCAGGAAGTTCCTCCTAATGTTGAGGTGGAATCTCTTTTCCTGGAGTGTGCATCCATTGTTCTGTGTTCTAGTCTCTGGAGCAGCAGAAAACAAGCTTGCTCCCTCCTCAATATGACATCCCTTAAAATATTTAAACAGGGCTATCATATCATCTCTTAACCCTCTCTTCTTCAGGCTAAACATCCCCAGCTCCCTAAGTAATTCCTCATAGGGCATGGTTTCCAGACTCTTCACCATTTTGGTTGCCCTCCTTTGGACACACTCCAGTTTCTCAACATTCTTTTTAAATTGTGGTGCCCAGAACTGGACACAATATTCCAGGTGGGGCCTGACCAAAGCAGAATAGAGTGGCACTATTACTTCTCTTGATCTAGACCCTATACTTTTATTGATGCAGCCTAAAATTGCATTGGCCTTTTTAGCTGCCGCATCGCACTGTTGACTCATGTTCAACTTGTGGTCTACTTAGACTCCTAGATCCCTTTCACAACGTGGTTTCATTCAGCTAAGTGTCCCCCATCCTATATCTGTGCATTTCATTTTTCGGACTTTCATGACTTTCTTCCATAGAAATAACATAAATGGGGGGGTACTTATTCTACAGTTCCTATTTATAAGTAGACCACATCTGACATCGCTCAGCTTTTCTACTTTATATGAGGCCAACTACACTTATAAGATCTGGCAGCCTTTTAGCTCAATCATATAAATGTCTTAATACTCTACATTGATCTGGAATCAACACAGTTGCCAACACATGGATAAAAAGCATCTGGAGAATTTGCTGGTTGTTATTTCAAGCTGTTCATTATTCCTCAAGGACCCGTAAGAACACTCACATGTATCAGGCCTTCTTTAATACAGCTCCGCTCCACCACTGGGTACAGTAATGCTGTACATTAAAGATGTTTTAGAAAATTGTTTGTGAGTTGCAACCATAGAGGGATTCTTCCATACAATTTACAATGTTGCAGCAAATAAATACTGGAAAACACAATTGCCAGGAAAGGAGGGGAGGTCAATTTTTTCTCAGGCTGGCCAATGCAACAGGTGTTTGGAAGTCAAAGCAATGATCACATTCGGGAGGCAAAACAGAAGCGGCAAAACTGGGCTGTGGCAAGAGAATCGGGAGAACTCCATGTGATTTATGAGTAAACCAGCCTAAATCACAGATCCCACATGAAGAGGAAGAGTGGAACACAATTATTTATTTTTTGTAACCCGAGTTTTGCAATGCAGTTCTATCTAGACTCGAAGAAAACATGTGTATCAGGAAAACCACATGATAAAATGCATGTATTATGGAAAGGATGCACAAAAATGTATGTTAGAGAACACTGTGTTTGAAAATATATGAAATGTATTGGTAGAATTTTTTTAAAAAAAACTTGCAAAATCACATGGAAATTGAACAGAATGAAATTAGCACTGGTGCAATTCAAAGTAGAAATTGGATGAAATGGATTTATGATTGGTAAAAACTGATGTTTCCATTGTATGTACATCCAATAGGAGAACTGTAGTGTGAAGGGGAAGGCCTCTCATTCCAGTGACCTCTGTGGTTGTATACCACCAAAAGCGATTAAACCCCTCTAACAGCTCCTTTCATGTCACTACTAAAACCTGGAGCCCCAATAACATGAGAGCCACCAACCACTACAGCCAGTAAGTTGTGTGAAAATTAGGGTTTGAGCAAACGTTGTTCCCTCCTTGCCCCTTCCACAGAAATAAAATATCACTTTGCAACAAATTCTACATTTCTAATTTTTGGACTTCTTCAGATTCATTTCAAATGTACAGGGTTAGCTTCACTAAATCGGACACCATGCTGGGGTGGTGTCCTGCTTACCTCTATTGAGGGCAGCACAGCAGGGGAATATACCAAGGAATAGTCCAGAGTCCAGTGAAAAGGTCACACAATACCAGTCAGTCAGTCAGTCACAGCAAAGGGCAGAGGCAAGAGACCAGATAACTTGAATCAAAGAGCAAGGAACAACAAGGCTGCAATGAACCTCTGCTGCTGGAGGTCTTTTAACAGGCCTCTGCTTCTCTCCGCTGAAACCTATTAGCTCTCCTCTTGGCTTCCAGCCTGGAAGAACATCTCAGACTCCTTGACCTGTCTTTGCTCCACAGGTCTTAGCACCTGCAGCCTAGAGTCCATAGAGTCTGTTTCTCCCTCTGCAGCTTCCTGAGCCTCCTCTGAGACTCCTGATCCAGGCAACCCCAGATCTGCCCCTCTCTCAGCCTCCTCCATGTCTTCAGAGTCTGAGTCCTCTGACTCTGCCTCTAAGTCAGGCCCAGGGCAGTCCGTGAGAAGTGGGGACTATTTTCCAAGACTGATAAATACTCTCAGATCTAAAATTGCACATTTGATCAGACACATGAGCCCTAACACTGAGGAATTGCCCTGTCCAGCCTCACCAGCTGCAGCTTGTCAATTGCTTTTGTCAAAGGCGGAAAAGAAAAACAAGAAAATTGTGTCCTGTAAATTCTATGCTCACAATCAAGAGTGGCTTGCTGCACATAGTTAAGTCTATCAAAATCAAATGATTTCAGCTATTTCAGCAGAGGAAACAAAACAACTTCAGATTTTTTTAAAAAGCAATGACACATTTTCTGTTATGATCTGCCATTTCAGGTGGATCCATTTGTGAGCATGTTTTTTTTAGAATTACATGAAAAGCAAAAAGGGAGCCCACTTTTACACATGTATGTTCAGCATTGGATGGTTTGCATTTTTGAAACTAAAGAAATGAGCTCAATTGCTTTCATTCACATTAGTGAGACAATTGAATGGGAAATTAATAAAAGGAGTCCTGAATGAATAAGCTACCATTTTCTATTGGAATAAAAATATTATAGCACACATAAAAGCAGCATACAAAGACAGCAAAAGACAAACAGTACAAAAAGAGAAAACCATGAAATTGACAGGAATAGAACTGAGGGTCTGCACCAGAGAATGAGAACCTCTCCCCTGGTGGCCAGATTTGTTGTTGTTGTTAACTGCCCTCGAGTCGATCTGGACTCATGGCAACCCTATGGATGAGCCATCTCCAAGATCCTCTGTCCTCCACTGCTTTGCTTTATCCCTGCAACCCTGTAAAACCCATTGTGACCTCCTTAATAGAGTCCATCCATATGGCATGGGGCCTTCCTCTCTTTTTACTTCCCTCCACTTTTCCCAGCATTATTGTCTTTTTCAGTGAGTCTTGCCTTCTGACGATGTGGCCAAAGTACAACAGCCTCAGTTTGGTCATCCTGGCTTCCAGTGAGGCTTCTGGCTGAATGTCTAGTCATAACCAACTGTAGGTTAGTAACTCCATTACTAAGCCGAAGAGCCAGCATTGTCCAAGGACTGCTCCGGTGGCCATGTAGCCAGCATGACTGCATCAAACACTGTTACCTTCCCACTGAAAAGTGGTACCTATCTATCTACAGTTGGCCCTTCTTATACACGGATTTTTTTATACACGGATTCAAGCATACACAGTTTGAAAATGTTCCAAAAAAGTATAAATTTACCTTGATTTTCCATTTTTTATAAGGGACACCATTTTGCTATGTTATTATATTTAATGGGACTTGAGCATACATGGATTTTGTTATACACGGGGGATCTCGGAACCAAACCCCAGCGTATAACAAGGGTCCACTGTACTTGTACTTGCATGCGTTTGAACTGCTAGGTTGGTAGAAGCTGGGACTAGTGACAGGAGGTGACCCCATCATGCAGCACTCGGGCTTCAAACTGCCAACCTTCTGATCTTCCAGTCATCAGAATTGGTGTCTTAATCACTAAGCCAGTAAAATAAAATATAACAAAACGCAATAAGATAAATACAGTTGGCCTTTACTTTATGCAGGGGACCCCCTGCAGCATAAGGCAAATAGTGCATATGCTCGAGCTCTATTGGCGATAATGGGACTCGTGCTCACAGTGCGGCCGTGCATGTGCGCAGTTTTTGCTTTTGCCATGCAGCTTCAGCATATGCCGAAAGCCGCATATAATGCCCCCGCGTATGGCATGGGCGCACTGTAAAATAAAAATAAATATCTGCTCTAGGACCCTGTGTAAATTTACAGTGCTTCATAAATAAAGGTTAATAATAATAATAATAATAATAATTTATTTGTACTTTTGGCTATCCATGGGATCCTCAGCACCTCTTCTCCAGCACCACATCTCAAATGAATTGATTTTCTTCCTACCATCTTTCTTAACTGTCCAGCTCTCCCATCCATACACGGCAAAAGGGAATATAATGATCTTGCTGCCTAACTACAAGGAGTGGACCTTGGACTTCTCCAGTGCACTCAAAGATTGCAAGAGAAAGTTCCCAAGCAGCTCCTCGCTTCTCCCTTCTTCACTCTCAGAAGAAGCAACATTGCTCCATTTGCAGCCAGGCACAGCAGCCGAAGGGATGGAGATTCCAGATTAAAAACATTCCTGGCCTGACTAGAAATCCTTACCAATCATCGCTCCCAGTCAGTTCTTGGATTGCTGGATGGTATTTAGCAGCAAGGCTGCTCTCCATGGTACTGAAATTAAGTCCTGGGCATGTAGCTGCGCTGCTGGCTCTCTTAATCTAGTTGCTTGCTCCAACCATCACACAGAGCAGATGGAATCTCCAAAGGATGCTGCAGAGACTGTCCAGCCCTCCTGCTATCTTCTTTCCAAGGCCCTGGACAACGGCTAGCGATACAAAAAGATGTCCCTTTTCCAGCACAGCCAAAAGAAACCCCTTTCTTGGATGAGCGATTGGAGATAAGGGTGAAGTTCCATTTGTCAGCATCCTCTAGGACTGGCCATGAAAAGGCATTCCCAAGTGATTGATCCATAAACCTCTCCGTATAGACAAATAATGTTGGGAATAGAACTTTGGGAAAAGGGATCTGAGTTCAAGATGGAGAGTGCTGGCTCATGATGTTGTCCTGTTACCCAGGCAGTATCCCAGGAGTAATAATGTGAAGAAATATTCATAAATTCCCTATTCTGAATGAGACAGGCTGTTTCAACTCATCTGACAGCCTTTTGAAGGTTTGTTGAACGCTAAAAGTTGAACATCAGAGGACATAAGACAACTTAGAGCAGCTGAGGTTTACCCAGGATGAGAAGAAAAAGTGTGTGATGTATGGAAGAAAAATAGAAGAATATTTTATTATATTTAAAAGGTAGGAATGGGAAGACGGGAAAGGAAAGGTGAATGGTTTAAAGGATTTGAATGTTGAAGGAGAATTTATACCGTTAAAATGGGGAAATGTTTAGATGGAGATGATATGGTTTATTTTCCAGTTTTTATTTTTATGGGGTTTATTGTTGCTGTTTTGATTGTTGGATGTTGGTTGTCTGCTGTCCGTTGTTTTGGTTTGTATCATGTGTATTAAAATTTAATAAAAATATATATTTTTTAAAAAAGAGTATGTTGAACCCTGTGAGATTTCTTCCCTCCAGCATGACAATAACCCGAATTCTACTGCCAATCCCAACTGTCTGTATCTTCAAGTCAGACCTAATGGTGGCCCCATGAATTTCATAGAGTTTTTTAAAGTAAGGAATGCTCAGTGATGTTTTCACCAGTTTCTTCCTCTGAAATATAGACCATGGCCCCTTGATGGTCTCCCATCCAAGTATTAACCAGTCCTGACGCTACCTAGATTCCAAGATAAAATGAGATCTGATGCCTTCAGGGTATTTAATACCTCCCAACTAGAGTGAACCTGCTGAATCAATTGCTGAATGTATAAATATCAACATTTATGCAAATTCCAATGATTCAACGATCCTACTCAATTTGGGACTACCAAGAGGATTCAGGTCATTTAGGACATTTTCTTTTCATGAAGACTTTTGCAATTAGAGCAAAATGTCTCTGCACAGAATCAGTGCTCTTTGCCCTTTCGTCTTAGTTAGTTAAAATGTATTGATTAGTCAGCTGACCATGTCAAAGCTATTAGCATCAGACCTTGTATAATACAAAAGAACAGAGTGAGTGAAATACAATTAAATAAGATACAGTAAATTAAGTAAAGGTAGTCCCTTGACATGAATGTCTAATCATAACTGACTGTAGGGGGCAGTACTCATCTCCGTTTCTAAGCCGAAACGCCAGTATTATCCAAGGACTGCTCTGGTGGTCATGTGGCCAGCATGACTGCACCAAACGCTGTTACCTTCCCATCAAAGTGGTACCTATTTATCTACTTGCATTTGCATGCTTTCAAACTGCTAGGTTGACAGAAGCTGAGACTAGTGACAGGAGCTCACCCCATCATGCAGCACTGGGGCCTCGAACTGCCAACCTTCTGTTCTTCTGATCACCAGAATTGGCGTCTTAACCACTAAGCCAGTAAAATAAAATATGACAAGTATATACAGTACTACACTTAGGCAGAAAAAATGAAATGCACAGATATAGGACGGGTGACACCTGGCTTGACAACAGTACATGTGAAAAGAATCTAGGAGTCTTAGTAGACCATAAGTTGAATATGAGTCAATAGTGTAATGCAGCAGCTAAAAAAACAGTATGATCCTAGGCTGCAACAGGAGTACAGTGTCTAAATTGAGTGAAGTAATAGTGCCACTCTATTCTGATTTGGTCAGGCTTCACCTGGAATATTGTATCCAGTTCTGGGCACCACAATTCAAAAAGGATGTGGAGAAACTGGAGGATGTCCAAAGGAGGGTAACTAAAATGGTGAAAGGTCTGGAAACTATAAATCCCTCTGAGGAGAGACTTAGGGAGCTTGCTATGTTAAGCCTGGGGAAGAGAAGGTGAAGATGTGACATGGTAACTAGGTTTAAAGATTTGAAGAAGTGTCATACTGAGGATGGTGCAAGCTTGTTTTCTGCTGCTCCAGAGAATAGGATGGAGAGCAATGGATTCAAACTACAGGAAAAGAGATTCCAATTAAAATTAGGAACAACTTTCTGATGGTAAGAGCTGTTCAACAGTGGAACACACTCCCTCAGAGTGTAGTGGAGTCTCCTTTTTGGGGTTTTTTTTTTAAACAGAGCCTGGATGGCCATCTGTCAATGGGGATGCTTTTAGTGATTGGAGAAACTCATATTTTTCTCCTCGTTAACTGAGAGCTTGAGGAGAACTTTTAAAAAAAATATTCGTTCCACAAATCTCTCTTTCAAAGGGTGATTTCTTCTCTCCCTTTCAGCATCTAGCGAAATATTTTTCACAGATTTCTCTGAATGACAATAAAAGACAAGGCGAATAATTACGCTAATTACTTTGCATTTCAAACTCAATTAAAGGTATTCAATATTTAACATTAAATTGGTAAATACGTCAGCCATCACAGTATATAAATTTACTTGATTAGTTTATTATGTTAGCCCGTTAAAAAGCGCCAACGAGGAACCGCCACAACACTCTGAGGCAGTGTATTCCGCTTCCCAAGGACAGGGTCAAATTCAAATGACAGTAAAAGATGAAAGAGCAGAGCCAAATGACAAAGGTCACAGGAAAATTGAAAGTACAACACTAGCAGAAAAATAAAGTCAATATAGATGGTGGCAACTGGCTTCTAACAGTACGGTGAAAGAGTCTGGACCTTAGTAGACCACAAGCTGACAGAAGTCAACTGGATGCAGCACTAAAAGCCATACAGCCGATGCACTCATCAAGAAATAAGAGCCACTCGATGCTCTTAGCAGACTGCATTGTCCCATACAGGTCAGGCCAATATCCAAAGGCGATGCTACAACACGACAGCAGATAGCCAGGCACAATGAAAAGCACATCAGTCCCACAGAGCACTTTCCATTTATCACTTACCTACTTTAGTAAATGCAACCCTAATCCCCCAAACAGCATGCACTCCATGCAACAGAAACCCATCCAACAAAAACAATTCAAGGCCAACACCAGTGTAGACACATGGAACCAGTTACATTAATAACGGACAACTCCCTGCCCGGGCTCTGCGCTGTGAATTTATAGATCGCAGCCCAAGACAGCTGCTGGCTACGTTTAATTCTGCACCTGAAATCCTCCCTCTATGGACCTCCGTGAAGCCTTCGCCTTGTGTTGTCTCCGTTCCATAGTAGGTAAGATAAGTGGGTCTCTATTCTGATGAGTACCTCTCTTGTCAGAGGCTGGTACTGCACTCCATCTGTCTCCGAAGTCTCTGAAATGCCCTCCTGCTCTTGTCACGCATCCCAGCATGTCACCTGCTTCAGTCCCTTGAGTCAAGTCATTCTTCCAATTCTGGGAACAGCATGACACAATTTCCCCCTCTCATCAGCGCTCCTCCTACAGAACAAGGAGATTTGGCAGCTACAAGAATGTGATTTTAGGCGGCATCATTAGAAGTGTAGTCAAGATCAGTGAAGGTAATAGTGGCCACCCTATTCGCTTGTCAGCCCCACCTGGAATAGTGTTGTCCCAGTTCTGGGCACCACCACATTCAAGAAAGATTTTGAGAGCTGATTGGTTCCAAGGAGGGCAACTAAAATGGTGGACCGTGTCGGGAACCATGTCCTATGTATGAACTACTCCTAGGGAGCTTGGGATTTTTAGCCTGGGAAGAAAAGGGTTAAGAGGTGATAATGGGAGCCCTGTTGTAATATTTGAGGTATATCATATTCAGGAGGGAGCAGGCTTGTGTTTTTCTGCAGCTCGCAGAAACAGTATCTGGAACCCATTTGATGCAAACTCTATGGACAGAGAGTCACGTACACCTCTTTACATTAATGTCGTTTGTATTTTGGTTTAGTCTCCTTCGTGGAGGTCGTTTAACGAGGCTTGATGGCCTCGGTCGGGATCGTTTGATTTAGAATTTTCTTTTCTGCATGGCAGGAAGTTTGTACTAATGCCCTTCGGGTCTCTTCCAACTCTAGGATGCTGATTCCATTGGGATAGCAGCAGGAAACATCAAACCAAATTAGGGAGCATTACATACAAGCCCACACCACACTCCTCCTGGCCCTACACAAAATTCAATCACCAGTACTTAAAGGGTCTCTGACACATCTGGGGGTTCCAGAATCAGAGCTTAGCCGTTGTATTACATGCCTCCCGCTATCAGTAATGCGCCATGGAAGTCCAGGAGCAACATACTCTTACATCCAGGCGAAACCAACAGTAAAACATGATCAAAAGCCAATGATTGACTTGGCAGCAATCCGATAGGGACCCAGAATCTCGGCATCGAATTACAACCGGGACAGCAAATGGTGGCAGATGGTGAGTGGACAGGGTAGACCCAATCCTCCATTTGTCAGTGGTGGGGCGCAGCGGCTGCGTGATGCTATCCAGTATCCTGCTTAGCATGCCAAATTCTGTCCTGCACTAGAACCCGGACAAAATGTAGACAATTGTAGGATAAAATGTAGCCCAAAATGTGGACAGTTAAAGTCCCATTGTTCTTAAATGTCCCTACATTGGTGCTAAATTTTTTATCTTCAATTGGTCCTATATTTTGGTCTAAAGTTTGGTCCCTACTTTTGTCCCAGGTTTAGTAGAGAATTATGGCAACCCTGTGTTTACTTCTACGAGAACACAGCAGGGGGGTGTACAAAGGAATAGTCCAGAATCCGTCCAAGTCACACAATATCAGTCAGTCAGTCACAGCACAGCAAGAGTTAGCACAAGGCAATATCCAAGTCAGAAAGCCGAACCATGAATCAAAGAACCTAACAACAAGCTGCAAGACTAGTTTTTTTTGTCACTGGAAGAACCTCGTGCACTGGAGGTCTTTGAAGGGCCTCAGCTTCTCGCAGGAAACCTATTAGGGCTCCTTTTGGCTTCTAGCCCTGGGAAGAAAGCGCAAGACTCCTGACCTGGCTTCACTCCATCAGGTCCGCACACTGCAGCCTACAGTCCCATAGGTCTGTTTCTTCCCTCTGCAGCTTCCTGAAGCCTCCTCTTAGACTCCTGGATCCAAGCAGCCCCCAGATCTGCCCCGTCTCGTCTCCTCCAGTCTTCAGAGTCTTCTGACGGGGCCTTTATGGCTTGGTACGGTATCCTCTCGTTGACCATAGATCCATAGAAATGAAAGACCCAAGCCCATCCGTCAAACCTCTGCCATGCGGACTCTCAATCAAGCTCTCCAACAGATGCTTGGAGTAATACGGCCAGCCTGGACTTCCTGAAACCATTGGTCCACTGCGAGGACTCAGACGCAGATGAAACCAGAATTTGTTGAGAATGGGTCGTTGGGTAGAACTGGGTGTTTGTTGGGGGGGAGGGGGTTGTTCTGTTTCCGGAAGTTGATAGGGCAGTTCTTCTACTTTTAGGCTGTTTCAGTTGTCCGAGCTCTCTTTTAAAGAAAAAGAAGCATAGGGCACAGAGGACCTCCTGTTTTAGTTTTGCTACGAACAAAACATCGGGGCAGCAGTCACTCCGGCCACTCAACCGCCCTTGAATTCCCAATGGATTTGCTCTGAGTAGGATCTCTCCAGTATCAAACCAAAGATGTAGGATGACATTGCAATTTCGTTTATGAAGATGGCTGGCAAAGCAGAGAGCCCTCTGAGAGTAGAAATCCGCTCACTTGGAAAGCATGACAAATGACTCCATTCGCTAGTCGGTTGCATAGGAAGGTTGAGGTTCTTGTCAGAAATTCTGCGTGCTCTTGCATTCCATCCAATTAATCGGGGAGGTAATGGGAAAAATATGCAGAGTGGGAAAGCTGGGGTGCCCCCCCCCCCTTTTTTTACTTCTGCTCTAAATGCAGGGGAACAACAAGAGAGGAAAGGATCTATAGTTTCTATGAGCCATGCAACAAGGCAAATGGTTGTGTCAGGGAGCAGGTCGGCTTCAGTTATGGTTTTCCACAGAGGCCTCCTCTTTTTTTTGATCCCTGCAATGTGGCCTAATAAGGGCTTTCAAACTTTCATATGCCAAGTGAAAACATCACTTGTTATGCGGCCACGTGCTAGTTCCTGCTACTGTTTCCTAATAACCTCTGCCAAAGAGATGACAAATACAACGCTCAGATAAAAGGGGAGCAGCGATGAGTTTGACTTGCAAAGATTGTGTAAAAGCAAACACAACTCCGGCGCTGGCTGGGGGTACCAAAATCAACACTTGGTGACACTTGACTGTTGTTTGTTTGGTTCATTTTATAAATTATCATAACTTTTCAGTTCCAAGAATGGCAAACAGTGTTGCATCAATAAAAATTGATATACACAAATGTACTTTTTATTTTGACAGGCGGGAAAAGAACAGATGGGTGCATAGTTGATGTTCTAATGGAGACCATTTCACTACCAATTCTTGGTAACTAAGGATGTGTATGTAGAGATAGGCCAAGTGCAACACAGCATAGGCCCATAGCAGGCAAACAACACAGAGCTAACCAAAGTGGAAAATGAAAGGGATAGCTGAGCGTTTAGTGGTAGCAATGGGGTTTTATGTTTACTCTTCCAAAGTGAAAGGCAGGGTGATGTAGATGTTGGGTGCGGAATCACACCCAAGGGTATGCAGACAGGCTTACTTACTGCTTAGCGGTGTGAGAGCTCCTTTGTTGTCAGGTGGTTCCAAGCAAAGGCAAAATATTTGGGGGAAGAATGAAGCACTGTTAGATTGGATGTTTCTTTAGGTGGATGCCCACAGCTAGGAAAACCATGTTCCCCCCCCCCCCCCGGGGCCCTGCTGGAAAGTCACTGAGCGCTCAAAACATGCTATCTCCAGATAGAGGATTCCAATATGAGGACCCCCCCAAATTTAGCTGAAGTAGCAGGGGTGCATACAATTGTGGTAATTTGTTAGAGACAGTTCATCATTTTGATGAAGACATGGTTACAACATTGCTATGATCCGAGACCAGACAAGGCCATACAGTGCGAGCCTGCGGTGGCCATAGAACCCAAAGAAATGTCCAAGAAACAAAGTGGCAGCAGGAATGGTCAGTTGCCACATTTTTGGGGTATCAGAAGTATTGATGACCTCTTCAAAGGGTTTTGCAGATCGACTCTAGCTTCTGTTCCCCCATGCCAATTAACGGAACACTGAAGAAACTGTCAAGGGAGTTGTGGAAGGGCCTGTTTTTCACAGGTACATTCATTTGTTCAATGCTGGCAAATGATGGCTGTTTTTGGAGAAGTTGGGGCTTAAGTGCAAAGACCAGCCACCCCCTACTCACCAGATCTGTCTATCTGACGATTTCCTTAGTTCAAACCTTAAACCGAGTTTGAAAGGAAGGACATTTCCAATATCAGAGGTGATAGCAGCAGACAGTAGTGTGAGTGCCCAGACCATCAGAATGTTATTTTATTTTGGAAGGGTTAGAGACGGAGTAACGAGGTCAAGTGTGCCAACTTCAAGGGTGATCAGTAATATCCTTTCCTTACATTCTCTCATAGCCTTCAGAATAAAAAAGGTTCATGCTGCAGTGGGATGGCAAAAAAGACAAGAGTCCTACCCTTCCCTAGGAAGGGAACACAGGTCCCAGGAGCAGCCGCAGAAGGCCCTTTCATGTTGCCATCAGACATGCCCATGTGGGGTGCCAGAGGTAGAAAAGAAGACATCCTCGGAAGATCACAAAACTACGCAATGCATCGGAGGATTGTATTTGTCAGATATCCTGAACTGGAGCCATACCGCAATCGCTCTGAACTTTGCCCAGAAAACAGAACATATCCCAGTGGAAGTGCTGTAACAGAAGCCTATAATGCCATCCAGTATTAAACAACAAAGAGCCATCATGGTGTAGTGGTTTAAGTGTAACTGGACTCCAGGAACCAGGTGCAAATTCCGCTCACTATGAGCCCACGGATGGGCGTTTAGGCACATCACACTCTCCTCACCTCAGAGGAAGGCAGACAACCTCCTCGGAATAATCTTTGCCAGATAACCCCGTGGCCATCAACAACACCAGGGGAAACATCTGCTTCCAATTCCACCCACATTTCTGAGAATAGAATCATAGGGTTGGAAGAACCACAAGGGCCATCCAGGCCATCCCTGCCATGCCGGAACTCTCAATCACACAGCGACCCGACAGATGGCCCATCCAGCCTCGTACTTGAGACCTTCAGGAGGGAGCGTCACTACTCTCCGCGGAATATGCGCCATGGCAAACAGGCCTTATTGTCAGAAGTGCCTCCTCATGTTGAGTGTGGAATCTCTTTTCCTGGTTGCATCCATTGTGCTTCTGTGTTCGAGTCCTGAAGCAGCATAAGGAACAAGCGTGCTCCCTCCTGAATATGACTCCCTTAAAATATTTAAACAGTGCTATCATATCATCGCTTACCCTTCTTCTTCAGGCTGAAAATCCCAGCCCCTAAGTATTCCTCAATAGGGCATGGGTTTCCAGACTCGTCACATTTTGGTTCCCTCCTTTGACACACCCTTTCTCAACATTCCTTTAAATTGTGTGCCCAGAACTGGACACCATATTCCAGGGGGGCCTGACCAGGCAATAGAGTGCACTATTACTACTTCTCTCTTGAGCTAACCCATACTTTTTATGATCAGCCCTAAAATTCATTGGGCCCTTTTTAGCGCCGCATCACACGTTTTGACTCATTTTCACTTGTGGTCTACTTAACTCCTAAGTCCCCGTTTCTGTCACAACGTGTTTTCATTTCAGCTAATGGTCCCCCATGCCGTATCTGTGCATTTGCAGTTTCTGCCTCTCATTTCATGACTTTTCGTCCATAGAATAACAGAAAGGGGGGAGTATAATTCTACAGTTTCCTATTTTAAGTAGACCCATCTGACGTCACTCAGCTTGCTACTTTATTGAGGCCAACTACACTTATAGATCGCAGCCTTTTAGCTCAATCAAGAAATGTCTTAAAGCTCGGCATTGATCTGGATCACCACAGTTGCCAACACATGGATAAAAAGCATCGGAGAATTTGCTGTGTTATTTCAAGCTGTCATTATTCCTGCAGGACCCGTAGAACACTCACATGTAGCAGCCTTCGTTTTAATACAGCTCCGCTCCACCCACGGACAGTAATGCGTACATTAAAATGTTTTAGAAATTGTTGTAGTTGCACCTAAGGGTGCTTCATCAGTTAACTGTTTGCCGCAAATCAATAGGAAAACACAAGTTGGCCAGAAAGGGGGGAGGTCAATTTGTTTCCTCCAGGCGGGCCAATGCAACAGGGGTTTGGAAGTGAAAGCAATGATCACATTCCGGGGGGCAAACAAACTGCAAAACTGGCTGTGGCAGAGAATCGGGAGAACTCCCATGTGATTTATGAGTAACCCAGCCCTAAATCACAGACCACATAAGAGGAGAGTGGAACACATTATTTATTTTTTTGTAACCCCGAGTTGGCATGCATTCTATCTGAGACTCCGAGAAAGCATGTGTATATCATGAAAACCCACATGATTAAAATGCATGTATTTATGGAAAGGATCACAAAATGTATGTTGAGACACTGTGTTGGAAATATATGAAATGTATTGGTAGAATTTTTTTTAAAACTTCAAAATCACATGGAAATTGACCTAATGAAATTAGCACTGGTGCCTTCAAAGAGAATTGGATGAAAATTGGATTTATGATTGGTAGAAAAAGGATGTTTCCTTGTATGTACATCCCAATAGGGAACTGTAGTGTAAAGGAAGGCCTCTCATTCAGTTGCCTCTGTGGTTGTATACCCCAAAGCGTTAACCCCTCTAACACTGCCTTTCATGTCTCTACGAAAACCTGGAGCCCCAATAACATGAGAGCCACCAACCACTACGCCAGTAATTTGTGTGAAAATTAGGGTTTGGAGCAAACGTTGTTCCTCTTGCCCCTTCCCAGAAATAAAATATCACTTTGGCACAAATTCTACTTTCTAATGTTTGGAGCTTTCTCATATTCATTTCAATGTCAGTTAGCGCACTAAATTTCGACACCATGCTGGGTGGTGTCCTGCTTAACCTCTGGGAGGGCAGCACAGAGGGGAATATACCAAGATTTCGCAGAGTCCGTGAAAAGGGGCACACAATACCAGGCCCATTCAGTCACAGCAAAGTGCAGGAGGCAAAGACCAGATACTTAATCAAGAGCAATGAACAACAAGCCTGCATGAACCTCTGCTGCTGGAGGGCTTATAACAGGCCTCTCTGCTCTCAGCTGAAACCTATTAGCTCTCGTCTTGCTTCCAGCCTGGAAGAACATCTCAGACGCCTTTGACCTTCTTTGCTCCACAGGGCTTAGCACCCTGCGCCTAGAGTCCATAGAGTCTGTGTCTCTTCCTCCCTCTGCAGCTTCCCTGAGCCTCCTCGGAGACTCCTGATCCAGGCGCCACGATCTGCCCCCCCTCTCTCCTCAGCCTCCTCCATGTCTTCAAGTCTGAGGTCCCTCTACGCTGCCTCGAGTCGGCCCAGGCAGTCCGTGGAGTGGGACTATTTTCCAGCTTGATAAATACTCTCAGATCTAAAATTGCACATTGAGCAACACATGAGCCCTCTCTCTACAGGTTGTGCGCGGCGTGTGTCACCCCCTGTCTTCGTCGGGGCTCTGGCAAGTGTTTCGCGCTGTGGGGACGAACTGACCTGTTTAACACATCCCAGCTGCAGCTTGTCAAGTGCGTGTTGTCAAGCGGCGTTGTGTCTGTAAATTGCTAGCTCACAATCAATGAGTGGCATGCTTACCATGGTTTCCGTCAATCAAAGTGAATTCAGCTATTGCTTTCAGCAGAGGAAACAAACAACTTCAGATTTTTTATTAAAAGCATGACACATTTTTCTGTTATGATCTGCCATTTCAGGTGTGCCATTTGTTGAGCATGTTTTTTTTTAGAATTACATGAAAAGCAAAAGGAGCCCACTTTTACACAGTAGTTCAGCATTGGATGGTTTGCATTTTGAAACTAAAAAATGAGCTCAATTGCTTATTCACATTAGTGGAGACAATTGAATGGAATAATAAAAGAGTCCTGAATGAATAAGCTACCATTTTCATTGGAATAAAATATTATAACACACATAAAAAGCAGCATACAAGACAGCAAAGACAACAGTACAAAAGAGAAAACCATGAAAATGACAGGAAATGAACTGAGGGTCTGCCCAGAGAATGAGAACCTCTCCCCTGGTGGCCAGATTTGTTGTTGTTTGTTAACTGCCCCTCGAGTCGATCTGGACTCAGGCAACCCTAGTGATGAGCCTCTCCAAGACCCCCTTCTGTCCTGGCACGTTCTGTTGCTTTATCCCTGCAACCCCGTAAAACCCATTGTGACCCTCTTAATAGAGTCCATCCATAGGGCATGGGGCCTTCCTCTCTTTTTACTTCCCTCCCACTTTTCCCAGCATATAGTCTTTTTCGTGAGGTCTTGCCTTCTGACGATGTTGGCCAAAGTACAACACTCAGTTTGGTCATCCTGGCTTCCAGGGAGGCTTCTGCTGAATGTTCATAAACCAACTGTAGGTTAGTAACTCCATACTAAGCCGAAGAGCCAGCATTGTCCAAGGACTGCTCCGTGGCAATGTAGCCAGCATGACTGCATCAAACACTGTTACCCTTCCCCTGAAAAGTGGTACCTATCTATCACAGTTGGCCTTTCTAGACACAGATTTTTTATCACGGATTCAACATACACAGTTTGAAAAGTTTCCAAAAAAGTATAAGTTTACCTTGATTTTCCATTTTTATAAGGGACAAACATTTTGGCTAGTTTATTTATTTAATGGGATTGGACATACTGGATTTTGTTAACACGGGGGATCTCGAACCAAACCCCAGCGTATAACAAGGGTCCACTGTACTTGTATCTGCATGCGTTGAACTGCTAGGTTGGTAGAACTGGGACTAGTGACAGGAGGTGACCCCATCATGCAGCACTCCGGCTCAAACAAACTGCCACCTTCTGATCTTCAATCAATCAGATTGGGGTCTTAATCACTAAGCCAGTAAAAAAAAATATAACAAAACGCAGTAAGATAAATACAGCTGGCCTTTATATTGCAGGGGACCCCGGCAGCATAAGGCAAATAGTGCATTGCTCGAGCTCATTGCTATAATGGGACTCGTGTCCACAGGCGGCCGTGCATGTGCCGCAGTTTTTGCGTTGCCAGCAGCTCAGCATTTGCCAAAGCCCATATAATGCCCCCGCTAGGCATGGGCGCACTGTAAAATAAAAAATAAATATCTGCTCTAGGACCCTGTGTAAATGTACAGTGCTTCATAAAAAGGTTAATAATGAATAATAATTATTTTGTAATTTTGGCTATCCATGGATCCTCAGCACCTCTTCTCCAGCACCACATCTCAAATGAATGATTTTCTCTTCCTACCATCTTTCTTACTGTCCAGCTCCCCATCCATACACGGCAAAAGGGATATAATGATCTGGCGCCAACACTACAAGGAGTGGACCTGGGACTTCTCCAGTGCACTCAAAGATTGCAAGAGAAAGTTCACAAGCAGCTCCTCGCTTCCCCTTTTTCACTCTCAGAAGAAGCACATGACTCCATTTGCAGCCAGGCACAGCACGAAGGGATGGAGATTCCAGATTAAAAACCTTCCTGGCCTGACTAGAAATCCTTACCAATCATCGCTCCCATCAGTTCTTGGATTGCTGGATGGTATTTAGCAGCAAGGCTGCTCCGCCATGGTACTGAAATTGAAGTCCTGGGCATGTAGCTGCGCTGCTGGCTCTCTTAATCTAGTTGCTTGCTCAAACATCACCAAGCAGATGGAATCTCCAAAGATGCTGCAGAGACTGTCCAGCCCCTGCTATCTTCTTTCCAAGGGCCCTGGACAACGGCTAGCGATACAAAAAAGGATGTCCCTTTTCCAGCACAGCCAAAAGAAACCCTTTCTTGGTGAGCGATTGGAGATAAGGGTGAAGTCCATTTGTCAGCATCCTCTAGGACTGGCCATGAAAAGGCAGTCCCAAGTGATTGATCCATAAACCTCTCTCGTATAGACAAATACTGTTGAATAGAACTTTGGGAAAAGGGATCTGAGTCAAGATGGAGATGTGCTGGCTCATATGTTGTCCTGTACCCGGCAGTATCCCAGGAGTTAAATGTGAAGAAATACCATAATTCCTATTCTGAATGAGACAGGCTGGTTTCAACTCATCTGACAGCCTTTTGAAGTGTGTTGATAGCGCTAAAAGTTGAACATCAGAGGACATAGACAACTAGAGCAGCGTGACGGTTTCCCAGGATAGAAGAAAAATGTGTGATGTATGGAAGAAAAATAGAAGATATTTTATTATATTTAAAAGTTAGGAAATGGGAAGACGGGAAAGAAAGGTGAATGGTTTAGGATTTGAATGTTGAGGAGTTTTCTTACCGTTCAATGGGAAATGTTTGTGGGAGTGATATAGTTTTTTCCTTTTTTGTTTTTGGGTTTCTTGTTGTTGTGTTTGATTGTTGGTGTGGTTGTCTGCTGTCCGTTGTGTTTGGTGTTGTCTCCTGTGTTGTTATTTATTTTTTTCCAGGTATGTTGTTCCCTGTGCGCTTCTTTCTTCCCTCCCGCTGCCCTCCCCCGCTTCTCTCTGCCATGTCCCAACTGTCTGTACTCAAGTCAGACCTAATGGTGGCCCCATGAATTTCATAGAGTTTTTTAAGTAAGATGCTGCAGTGGATGTCATCCAGCTCTATCCGCTGAAATAGAAACCAGGCCTGCCTGAGGGTCTCACACCAGATTAACCAGTCCTGACCGCTACCGTAGATTCCAAGATAAAGGAGAGCGATGGCCGTCAGGTATTTAATAGACTCCCAACTAGAGTAACCGCTGAATCAATTGCTGAATGTATAAAACTAACATTTATGCAAATTCCAATGATTCAACGATCCTACTCAATTGGGACACACAAGAGGAGATCAGTCATTAGGACATTTCTTTCAGAAGACTTTTGCAATAGAGCAAATGTCTCGGCACAAAGCAGTCTCTGCCCTTTCGTCTTAGTTAGTTAAAGTATGGAATAGCAAGCTGACCAGGCAAAGCTATAGCATAGACCTTGTAAAAATAACAAAGAACAAGTGAGTGAAAACAATTAAAAGTAAGAAACGTAAATTAAGTAAGGTAGGCCCTGACATGAATGTCTAATCATCATGACGGTAGGGGGCAGTCCTCATCTCCGTTTCTAAGAAGCGAAAGAGCCAGTATTATCCGAGCTGCTGTCTGGTGGCATGTGGCCAGCATGACTGCACCAAACGCTGTTACCTTCCCACCAAAGTAGTACCCTATTTACTACTTGCATTTGCATGCTTTCAACGTGAGGTGTGAACAGAAGCTGAGACTAGTGACAGGAGCTCACCCATCATGGCAGCACTGGGCCTCGAACTGCCACCTTCTTCTTCTTCGGATCACCAGAATGGCGTCTTAACCACTAACCATAAATATAAATAGGACAGTATATACAGTACTACACTTAGGCAGAAAAAATGCAAGATATGTGACGGTGTGACATACCCCGTGCGTTGACACCAGTACATGTGAAAAGAAATCTAAGGAGTCTTAGTAGACCATAAGTGGAATTGAGATCAACAGTGTAATGCAGCAGCTAAAAAAACAGTATGATCCTAGGCGGCAAACAGAGTACAGTGTCAATTGATGAAGAATAGTGCCACTCTATTCTGATTTGGTCAGGCTTCACCTGGAATATTGTATCCATTCTGGGCACCACAATTCAAAAAGGATGTGGAGAAACTGGAGGATGTCCAAAGGAGGGTAACTAAAATGGTGAAGGTCTGGAAACTATAAATCCTCTGAGGAAGACTTCGGGAGCTTGCTATGATGAAGCCTGGGGGAAGAAAGGTGAAGATTTGACATGTAAATAGGTTTTAGAAGGTTTGAGAGTGTCATTCTGAGGTTAAGGTCAGCGTGTTTTCCTGCGGTCCGCAGAGAATAGGATGGAGAGCAAATGGATTCAAACTTACAGGAAAAGAGATGCAATTAATAGAAACAACGTTTACTGATGTAAGAGACTTTCAACAGTGGAACACACTCCCTCAGAGGTGTAGTGGAGCGCGCCTTTTGGGTTTTTTAAACAGACCTGGATGGCCATCGGGTCAATGGGGAGCGCTTTGATGGTTAGACGCCTGGCAGGGCAAATGGGGTTGGACTGGAGTGGTCCCTTGGACATCTTCCAACTCTGCCATCGGTTCTAAGTGATTCTAAGACTGATAAAAATAGGTGCAACCATCCGGCATGGAAAGAGGAAAATGCAATCCTCCTTCTGTGCAGAGATAGAAGAAGAACAGAAGAATAATAATAATAATAATAAAATATAATAATAATGAATAATGATAAAGAAGAACAATAATAATGGATTTATATTCCACTTTTCACAAAAGGAATAAAAGCAAATTAAACAGTATAAAAAACACAGCATACAGTTAAAATTACAATGAAAAAAGAAATAATCCCAGAACCCGACCCACCCACATCATAAAAACTAGATGCAAACATCTACAAACAGAAATATAAAACAATGTCAAGCAAACATAATAAAATAATAAAAGTGGTGGGTGGACTGTACAGAAAGGTTATGCTATAAGGGGGGGGA